>NC_043964.1:5608395-5805271 GCF_902148855.1 Sphaeramia orbicularis
ATGACCCATTTGGACATTCAGAGGCTCTGTAGTTACCATGGAAAACTGTCATCTTCTACAACATTGATTCACCAGTAAAACCCATGGAGTTGGATCAATGACAGTAGATGGACACACTGGGTTTATATGCATTAATAAAGAAAAATTAAGAAAAATGAAGAAAAAAATTAAAATAGTAAATAACATGGAAAAAATAAGCAAAAAATTTTACTGAAATAAAAAAAAAGTTAAGGTAAGCAAAAAAAATGAACAAAAATAGCCAAAATAATGAAGAATTGAACAAAAATTTATAAAAAATGAATAATAAAAACAAAATAATAAGTAATTAAAACAAAACAAGCACAGTGTGGAAAAATCAGCAAAAAACAAAATTACCAAAATAAAGCGAAAAGGGATCAAATAAATGACAAAATGTACAACACTGGGTTTATATAAAGATAATAAATAAAATTAAGAAAAATGAGTAAAATAAATTTAAATAGTCAACAACGTGAAAAAAAAGCAAAAAATCTTTACTGAAATAAAGTAAATAAATAAGTAAGCAACAAAATGAACAAAAACAGCAAGAAGATATTTCAGGTTGCTGGTTATGTCCTTATTAAAAGTAGAGAAAATTAGATATTCAAAATGGGGAAACTTGAACAAACTGTACAATAAATGGCAACCGTTTATGGATTTTTTTTTGAGACAATGTAACCCCCCCACCCCCTTTTTTTGATTGATTTTTTTTCCATTTTTATTTATTTTTTATTTATTTATTTATTTATTTATTTATTTTCTTATGTTTAGTCACCAGTTTTACTTTATTCAGACTATGTCTTAGTATTCTTTTCATTGAATTGTTTGTCAGGTTTCATTGTTATTTGTTCCTAAAAAAAAAAAAAAAAAAAGCTAATCTAAAAGTAATGGTGTTTACGAACCTGGTTAATGTTGACATCAGTGTGCTGTGGTATTGGTATGTACCTTTAATTCTCTTGTTTACACATCAATAAAAATATGAAACAAACAAAAAAGATATTTCAGATTGCTCATATTTTATCTGTACATGTAAATATTTTCATAATTAATTTGACTTTTTTTCATTATTTCTAGGTTTTATTCTGTTATTTTACTTTAGATTATGTTCATCTGACTGTAGAACCTGAACTAAAATGACTTAATATCTTCAGTACAATATAAAATTCATCCCATGGACCGGATCGGATCCTTTGGCGGCCGGTTCTGGCCCACGGGCCGTATGTTTCACACCCCTGTCATTTCTGTTTCTGACTTGTCTACTCTCCATTTTACATCTTCATTTTTATATATAGTTCTTCGTTTATCTGTTTATTTCTTTGTATATAATGGATTGTCTGTTGTATCTTGTTGTACAGTGTCCTTGGGTGTCTTGAAAGGCGCTTATAAATAAAACTGATCACTATTTTTATTATTGTGTACATACCATAACATCAGATGCATATTTTATTGGATGTAATGGCCGTTTCATTCGTCAGCGTGGCATCATCCTCCTGTTAATAAGATTAACGACGATATGACATAATGCGAACATATGACCAAAATTGAACCCATGAGCTCATCTATAACAGGGTTTCTGCCTGATTACCTTCCACATCATTACTCCCATAATCACGCTCATGACGTTATCTGTCTGTTGTCATTGTTTTTATTGAGTTCATCAGCGGCAGGAACGACAAAGTGGTGTGTTCAACATCATTAACGCACCAACAAAACAGACAAGTGACATATGAACACAAAATAAACAATAGGAGTGGATTCTTTGTTATGGCAGCGCTTCCATCCATGACAGACCGAGGTTCAACCAAGGATATGATGATTTTTTAACCTGCGTTTACATCAGCAAACTAAATTAACCCTTAAAGACCCAAACCTCCAACAAAAGCATCTACTGATCGAAACTGTTTAATCTGCTGATCCACTAAACTGATCAATACATGGAAATAATTAGTGTAAAATACAGTTCTTCATCTTTTCATGGTCATCAGATATGACCCACTTGGATGTTCAGAGGCTCCGTAGTTACCATGGAAACACCATCATCTTCCACAACATTAATTCACCAGTAAAACCTGTGGAGTTGGATCTATGACAGTGGATGGACACACTGGGTTTATGAAGATTAAAGAAAAAAAGAAGAAAATTAAAAAAATTAAAATAGTAAATAACGTGGAAAAAAAATGAGCAAAAAAATTTACTGAAATAAAGAAAAAAAGATAAAGTAAGCAACAAAATGAATAAAAATAGCCAAAATGATAAAAATTGAACAAAAATGAATTTTAAAAATTTTTTATAATAAAAACAAATGAGTAACATGTACAAAATTAGCCACGAACTAAAGTTATTTGAAGAAAAAATAACAGACCATAATAACTCCAGATAGAGTTTCCAAACCTTGTCACCACCTCACACCTACAGATGACGGACATGTGCCCCTTCAGTCCGAACACCGTTTCAGGACATTTTCTGTTCAAAGTGAAGAAGTAAATCCAGTTTAAAGGTGTGGTCCACACATGGTTTAGTGAGAAAGTAAAGTGGATTTAGTTTGAGTTTGGATCAATAAGGACAGATTTAAGATACGATATGCCTTTATTAGTCCCACAAGGGGAAATCTGAGATTTGGATAAAAAGATACTAAACTTAGTGCAGTGGTTTCCAACCTTTTTTGGCTTGTGACCTCATTTTAACATCACAAATTTCTGTCGACCCCAGACATTCAAAACGGAGACTTTTTTTTTTTTTTTTTTTGCTAAAATTCATTTGTTTTTGATCATAGAAACTGCTATATTATACTGCAAATAAATGTTCATTTTACTCTACATTTAGTCTATATAATGTATATTATTATGGACGAAGGCAGTAAATCCAGTTGTAGATTACTGCACAAAGGAGAATTGGATTTTCCTTGGTCAGGATATGTCCAGTCAGTCCAGCTGTGATTTACAAGGAGGACAATTAATACTGAACAAACAAGAACTCACTATGAATTATGAAAGAGCTGCAGCATCTGAAACTGACCACAATGACATTTGACAGATAAACAGAACCACAGTGCTGCAGTTTCACACTCACAGTTTGTCTGTTATGGATTTGGATTGGCTCTGTCAGCTCACCACAGATTTTTATTAGTGAGTTTTATTTTTTATCAATTACTAGAAATTCCAGATGACCCCATGTAGGGTCCCAACCCCAAGGTTGAAAAACACTGGGGTAGATGTTCAGATGCTCAGATGTCAGAAGTTCTAAACATCTCATCCAAATAATGATTTCCACCTCTAAACTTCTCCCAAAGTTTTATTGTAATAAAAGTTTGTGTGTGGAGATAAAACAAATATCGAACATAATTCAGTTTAAAAAAAGATATAAAGAATTGATTCTTGAGAGGTACAATATTTAATAATGACAATGAGGAATGTTTGTTTGTGGATAATGTTATATTGATAAATGCTGTAATTATTGAAGAAAACTGTTAAATTGTTGAGTGTGTTTGTATGACTGTACCAAGGTTATAATAGTTTTGGATTTTTCATGATAGTTTAGTTTTATTTAGTTTTGAGTTTTTTCTCTAATTCAGTTAGTTTTAACTCAACTCATGATATATTTTTATTAGTAAGTTGGGGTTTCTATTTTCTGTTGTTTTTTTTTTTGTTTTGTTTTGTTTTGTTTTTTCACATTTTTATCAATTACTAGAATTTCAGGCGACCCCATTTGAATTCCACGCGACCCACGTGGGTCCTGACCCAAGGTTGAAAAACACTGACTTAGTGCATTTCACTTTCTTCTAATGTTTAGGTTCATTTATTATAACTATATAACCTTATTTGAGATGTAAAAGTCATACATGTTGCGTTCACAGTCCATCCAACCCAAACCTTTTTCAACACCGGCCTCTGTTCCAGCTCTGAAGCTCCACCCACCATCAAATAAAGCCCAGATCTGAGTCCCCGTTACGACCGTGTGTGAGTTTCACAGATCTAATCTGGACGTGGATCAATGTTCGCAGACACCCCAGACATATCGTCGTTAATGTCGAGTCCAAATCCTGTAGCGTGAAATGTGTTTTGATCGGCGGTGGCGGCGGCATCGACCTGGAGCTGATGATGAGTGGTCTGTTATCGTCCACAGCAGCTTCATGAAGCGGTTTAATCACAGATGTGAGGTATTGATCGGTTCAATAATAATAATAATATGAGAAATGGAGAAAGAAAAGCAACAACATGACCTGGTTCAACAACTACGTCCTCTTTATCTCAGCAGACAATAGACGGAGCTACTGCGGAGACGCTGTGTCCGGTGTCAGCGTCGGTATCGTCTTTGTCGTCTTCAGCTTCATCATCTTCGTCTTTGTTGTTGGCGTCTTTGCCATCTTCATCGTTGTCGTCTTCATTGTTGCTGTTTTCATTTTTGTCTTCATTGTTGTCTCTCGTCATTATTGTCTTCTTCATTTTTGGCGTCTTTGTCTTCAGTGTCTTCATCATCTTCGCGTCTTCATCGTCTTTGCCGTTGGCGAGTTCGTCATCTTTGTCTCGTTGTCTTTGCTGTTGTTTTCATGGTTGTCTTCGTTTTCATCTTTGTTGTCTTCATCTTCATTGTCTTTGTCATTGTCTTTGTTGTTCTATTCAACTTTTTCATCATCATAGTTGTATTCATTGTCGTCTTTGTGTTGTCTCTATCTTTGTTGTCATCGTCTTCGTTGTCTTTGTCATTCCTTTATTGTTGTCTTCATCGTCATCTTCGTTGTCGTCTTTGTCATCATCGTTCTATTCAACTTTGTCATCATCGTCATCTTTGTTGGTGTCTCTATCTTTGTTGTCATCCGTCTTGGTCGTCTTCGTCTTCGTCATCGTCTTCGTCATACTTTGTCGTCGTCTTCGTTTGCAGTTTCTTCAAACATCTTCTTCTACAGAACAACTGATCAGATTCATTTCAGCTGGTACCACCATTTGGTACCATGACCTTTGACCTTTAAGGGTCAGACTCTTGGTCTTGGTAGGATTCGTGGATCAACAGGTACTAAATATTGTTCATGCTCTTGTCGCTGGTTGTTTAGTGACTGTAGAAACTGAACTGCAGTGGTTGGGCCTCAGACTTCATCATGACAATAAGTGAATGTTCTGGAAACTCAGTCCGGTTGGCCAACCCCTGGACCGGCTTTGCTCATTCGTCCTTGTCTGTGTGAACTCCTTCTTTTGTTCATTACATCAACATCTTCTTTGGCTTGGACTGTTGGCATTGATCTGTTCAACTGGCCAACTTGTGTGTCACTTCTTGGAAAACAGAGCCACACTTTAATTCAACATGAGCTTCAGTTACAGGCTGTTCTAAAAACCCTCACATCATCACTTCCTGTGGACTTCACAGAACCAGCGCACCCTCCCAAAGATAACACACCACACACACACACCCCTCACTCACAACAATGACAACATCTGGACAACTGGCTGCAACACAACACCGCTGCAAGGTTATAATAGTTTTGGAATTTTCATTATAGTTTAGTTTTATTTAGTTTTGACTTTTTTTCTCTAATTTAGTTCGTTTTAATTAGTTTTAGAGCAGTTTAGGTTAGGTTTAGGTTTAGGAAGGTCCTCTTCATGGCTGATTTAGGAAGGGGGAGCTGTTTTCGACAGCTGCTGGTGATGCAGTTTTTGGCAGGAGTAGAATTCGGCACAACAACTTAATGATTCTTAAAGGGTACCTGTAGGGTTCTTCTTGGTAGTTCTTCTCAGTTTAACTCTTTTGAAAACGTTTTGTCTCTCATCCAAGAGACTTGTTCAGGTCTAATAATGGATAAAGGGAAACTGGACTTATAAACCTGTGGGGGGGGGGTGTCTGGGTAGGTGTTAATCCACATGCTAATGAATTTAAGTGTTAGGGTCGTAGAGAACCGAGAAGTTAAACCGAAAGAACGATGACCTGGGACAATGAGAACCTACACAGGTACCTGTAGGGAATTTTTAATGGTAGCTATTTTCAAGGATCACATGTAATATTAGCACAGTGTTTTCAACCTTGGGGTCGGGACCCATGTGGGGTTGCCTGGAATTCAATGGGGTCGCCTGACATTTCTAGTAATTGATGAAAATGAAAAAAAACTCAAAACAAAACCCAAAACTTACTAATCAACAATATATGGTGAGTTAGAGAGACAATCATAATACATAACAGACATGACAAACTGAGTGTGAAACTGCAGCACTGTGGTTCTGTTTATCTGTCAAATGTTCACTGTGGTAGTTTCAGATGCTGCAGCTCTTTCATAATTCATAGTTTCAGTTCTTGTTTGTTCAGTATTAATTGTCCTCCTTGTAAATCACAGCTGGACTGACTGTACATATCCTGACCAAGGAAAGTCCAATTCTCCCTTTGTGCAGTAACCTACACCTGGATTTACTGCCTCTGTCCATAATAATATACATTATATAGACTAAATGTCCTCTAACATTAACGTTTATTTGCAATATATAGCAAACTATTACATGATCAATGACAAGAGTTTCACAGGTTTATACAAAAACAAAAAAGCCTCTGTCCACTGTTAAGGACATTCCATAAAATAAAATTAAAAAATGCATCTGAAAAACTATTGCATCATGATTTTTCGAACATAGCCAATTTTTTAATTAAAAAAAGCCAAAACTTGTTCTTTCCTGGGTCTCAGGAGGTTCAATATCTTCTTAATAAAACCATATTTTTAAAAAAAATTCAAAATGCATTTAAACTTTAGCCTAATTTTGAGTAATAAAATCAATCTAAAACTCTGAACTCAAACTCTGGACTTTTTTTAGGTGTGAATATAAACATGCGAACACTGATTTGAACAAACAACGGACTGAGACCACCTCGGTCTGCTTCCAAACAGACTCTGGACCGATTCACTTCTGTTGTGAATATAACCGACCTCGAGTAAAAAAAAACCCCGTAACCATGAGCTTTTTTGTACTTGACGAGCCACCGTAGCCGTGTGGCATTGTGGGTAATCAACAAAACCGGAAGTAGCCGAGTCACATGGGTAGTCAGAGCAAACATCAGCAGCCGTGAGCCGTGGACAGACATGGACCAATGAGGATGAATGTGTCAGTAGTCACTTTCCCATTGGACATCTGCACAAAACTTTACCGATATTTACTAAATGTTGAAAAAACAAGTGTAATGTCAGTTTTTCTATTAAATCACAAATGCGATGATTTATTTATCATCACGAAATGACACAAGGAGTCATTCCATAAACATGGCGACAAAATAAATATCGGGTTTATTACAGATATATTCATTATTATTTTATTATTACCCCTCTATCTCGTACTAGATTAAAAACATTATTGGGTTTCCTGGTGTGTCCACACATACCACAACATGTTTCTATTAAAACTCTTCTTCTTCGCTTGGTGTGTCATCTGTCAACATCTGTTTGTTTTTTTTATTCATGTGACTCTTGTTGCGGAAAAAGGTCTTTCCATTGCAGTTTTGCATGATATACCAATTGTGCTACACCCAAAAAACCACCTCTTGCAAGAACAAAAACTTACATTCGAAAAAATAGAGTTTGGGTGAAACTGTTTTTCCATTCGGTAAATTTTATGCACAAGTTATATTTGCGCAATTTAAGGGTCAATGGAAAAGCGACTACTGATGTTTGGTCCTTGGTCACGTTGGACCTCCATGTTTGTTTTCATTAACACCTGCCGTCTCCAATTGACCCCACCTCCGACTTTTCTGTCCAATGCCAACGCAGTTCATCACATGCATGCTTCTGTTTACAAATTTTGGTCCACTAGCAAAAAGTGGAAGGAGAATGCGATCCGACCCAAATGAAAAAATAAAGTCCGCATTCGATTTGAACCAAAATATGAACCAAAGACTGTCCAGGTGTGAACAGACCCTGAAGTTCCCCAAAGAGATGATAAAACGTCTTCTGTTTGACTCTATGTAAACGTGGTAGTTATGAAAAAACACATTTATGACTTTCCATGTAGAAAAAAAAAGTTCTTTACTTTTCTTCAAACTTGCCCAGTACCTGCCGTTCTTGGCTCCGAACTCTAACCCTGTCAGTTTCATCCAGACTAAACATTCTATTTTATGAAGTTCATTAACAAACGTTTGTAGGTTGGTTCTGTCCTGTCGAACAAATGTTTTACACGATGAGATAACAGCTTATCTAAGTGGTTCATCTGTTTTAAGCGTTTATACTCTTTGTTCTTCAGATAATCACTGAGATGTTTAAACCTGGCTGCAGATTTAACCCTTTTATGACACTTGGGTCTAAGTTGACTGGAACTCCTGAACCGTTGGCGCTATTGAGAACATTCTGAGACACATTCTGGTAGAGGTCTGCATTTGCTGTGGGGGAGGGGTGGAGGTGGGTGGAGCCGACTGGAGCAGGGCAGACCGCAGCAGAGTGCAGTCGGTGAGAGAGAAATGGAAGATTTTTTATTACTTTTATCAGTGTTTTAGAGAGGTTTAAGTGGCATTTTAGTGGTGAATTCTTGTAAATAATTCTATATATATAGTGATAGTGTTTTTTTGGAGTGTTCTACTAGTGTGTTTTGCTTTGTTTTTGTTGAGCATAGCCTTTTTTTTTTTTTTTAAACTTTCTTCCCACTATTTTTATCTGTATTGGTCAGCTTGTATAGTTGATAGATAGTTGTATTTTATCTGTAAATTTCCTATAAATGTCTGTATATGTCTCTATATATAGTTGACTAGACAGAAAGTGAACTCAGACTATTTGTGATGGGGGGGGGGGGGGGGGGTGGGGGGGGGGGGGGGGGGTATAGCACTCACTAACAACTTGACAGGGGTGATGGGTGTGATGGACCTCATAATGTTGCATAGGTAGTGGCACCACCAGGGATAACACAACAGACATTACCAACACACTGCACGGAGCTGGGGGATGGGGGGCTAATGGCCCCATTAAATTAAAAAATAAATTAAGAATTGGCAAAAACAAAGACATTTTCTGACACTTTATTGCAAAATCCCCATGAATAACCCTGTTCTAGTGGTGGTCCTTCTATAAACCCCATGAATCCCGTGTTCTAGTGGTGTCCTTCTAAAAATCCCTTGAATACCCCTTCTAGTGCTGGTCCTTCTAAAACCCCATACGTACCCCTGTTCTACTGCTGGTCCTTCTAAGAACCCCATGAATAACCCAGTTCTAGTGCTGGTCCTTCTAAAACCCATGTTCGAGTGCTGGTCCTTCTAAAACCCATGTTCCAGTGCTGGTCCTTCTAAACCCTTGTTCCAGTGCTGGTCCTTCTAAACCCCTGTTCCAGTGCTGGTCCTTTGATAACCCTGTTCCAGTGCTGGTCCTTTGAGTAACCCTGTTCCAGTGCTGGTCCTTCTAAACCCCTGTTCCAGCGCTGGTCCTTCTAAAACCCCTGTTCCAGCGCTGGTCCTTCTAAAACCCCTGTTCCAGCGCTGGTCCTTCCAGGGTTAAACCCTACAGGAGCTCCCACAGCTGCACTTTTCCCTCCTGTCCTCTTCCGTCCTCTCTGGGTTCACCGTCCGACCCCGTCCACCATCAGCTCCATTAACCAGAGCACAGTGGATTTCATTACCGGGGCCTTAATTTGTTGATCGCATCTCAACGCGGCGCTCTGGTGGAAACAGTGGCGGCCGGAGGAAACAGAAGATGGGAAGGCTGTCGGGGAAGCGGGGCAGAGGCCATGTCAAAGCTTTTATTCAGGGCCTTTTAAAAGCTCTTTATTCCACAGCGCTGTGAGGCTCACAGTCTGTGTGACCCACAGAATAACCTCCAGCCTCTGCAGCGACCAGCAACAAACCACAAAAAAACAACAACAACACAACAGCAGCTCCAAAGGCCAAAGGAGATGAGGGAGAGTCGACACAATTTAGTCCAAGGTGATGTCTGGGGTGTTTGTATTTATTTTTTTTATTCAAAGTTTATTGAACCAGAAAAAAAGACTCGATGAGATGAAATTTTTCTTTTGCAAGAGTTAGAGAAGTTACAGAAAATACAGAGTTCATCTATTCGTTCACACTGAAAACATACAGAAAACACTAAAGTAATATATCGTTAGCCTCGTTAGCATAATTACTTAAGTCATACACAAAAGGACAAAAGTATGTGGACATGTTGAGTTGAGGTGTTTCTTTTCTAACAGGGGTCTGGGATACAAAATAATAATGACTAATATCAGCATATTGTTAGCCTATGAGGCTAACGATATGGATTAAACATCATCAGTGAATCAAAAGGTACTTAAAGTGTAACAACAATGTTCCTTGAAGGTGTCTCAAGCAGAGCCTGATTCAGTCAGTTGGAAATGGATGTTCAGTGGGTTGTGCTGGAGTTTATTCCTTGGAGGTTAAAGAAAAAAAAAGCTCCAAAAGAGAAGCGAAAATATAGGGATTGAAAAAATATTTTAAAAATAGATCAAAGATCTAAAGGTGAGCAGAGGGTCTCTTGCTGTAAGTTATACCAATCAAAAAAAAAAGAAAGAAAAAAACTCATGTTTGTGTTTGAGCTGACAGCTGGTTTGTGTCCATAACTATTGTATAATAATAATAATAATGACTGAGAACAGCTGCAGAAAAACAGCAGGATCTGAACTATCATCTCCACCACAGACAGAAGGGTGGTATTTCTGGTATTTTCTATATTTACCCATTCTTCAGTGATTATCACCATTTATTTTAATATTATAATATTAATATTACAGCTGTATTTTGCATTATTCAGTGAAATCAGGTATTTAAATAATAATAATAATAATAATAAAATAATATAATAATAATAATAATAATAATAATAATAATATTTGAGCATTGAGACCTGATGGATCAAATATGATACAAATTGAAACTCATACATGGAAATTGATATTTGAAAAAAAAAAAAAGTTTTTGGTTGTTCAGAGGGACCAATAATGGCTCCAGTTTTGAAAGAACTGGAATTTTCTGTCAATGATTTAATGGTTCAGACTTTACAGGGTGAATGTCTTTGTCTTATGAATTTTTTTAAATTTATTTATTTTTGTTTGTTTTTGTTACCCCTGTCACAATATTTGTCTAGCACCAAAATAAAAACACAAAAAAACTAAAACATAATAAATCATTAACCTGTATACATGCGTGAAGACATCGGAGTATTGGGGGATAAAAACTAGGCGTGTTAATCTGATTACTCATAATCAGATTACTGCTGTTATCAGATAAAAATGGTCAGATTATCCCAGTGGTTCCCAACTTTTTTTTGGCTCCTGACCCCATTTTAACATCACAAATTTCTGGCGACCCGGACATACAAAACGGAGACTTTTTTTTTTTTTTTTTGCTAAAATTCATTGTTTTTCTGATCATGTAATAGTTTGCTATCTATGTTGCAAATAAAGGTTAATTTTAGAGGACATTTAGTCTATGTAATGTATATTATTATGGGCGGAGGCAGTAAATCCAGGTGTAGATTACTGCACAAAGGGAGAATTTGGATTTTCCTCTGTCAGGATATGTCCAGTCAGTCCAGCTGTGATTTAAACTGAAGAACTGAAGAATGTAACTGAAGAATGTAAAAGTGTTAGTATTTTAAACTGTTCTAATGAGTAAAACTAACGTCACCGTTATGTCACTTTGGTACAAACCGTTAAAATCCTGGATCCCATGTAAACATCCTGCCAACTGCAGCCTCTGTCTTCTTTCGCTTAGGCTCTGACAGTAAATATCGTCGTTTGTTGGTTCACAAACTGTTCCCGATCCACCGTAAAGAAGACCCCACCTCCAAACCAGTTGAAAGGCTTGTGGTTACCGATACTTTCATTGCACCAAATGCTCATGTCACGCTACAAATGTTTAGAACCAGATCTGAACTTTACGAGTCGGAAACGATTTCTTTTTTTTAAATTGCATCCAGGCAGGTTAGATGTTTTACCTTTGATCAGAGGAGTCGGGGTCTTGAATGTGTTTAATATGTGTTAAATGAAGCCACTGATGGAAGCTTTACTGACGACAAACCACCTGTTTTCACATTTGGTTCTAAAACTGTTCAGTTTGTGACTAAATGTGGATTAAACCTGTAGGTGTTTATCATAAATGTTCCCTAGTGTTTGTTTGTGGTCGACTTCAGAGGATGTTTTTACTTTCTGTAGTTGTTTTTCCATTGGACACATGCGCAAAACTTTACCGATATTTACTAAATGTAGAAAAAACAGAAGTGCGTAATGTGGGTTTTTCCATTAAATGCAATGATTTGTTTATGTATTGTGGTAGATGTCAGTAGAAGTCATTCCATAAACACGTTGACGAACGTAAATATCTGTTGTTTTACAGACATATTCAAACTCTCATTTTTTGATGAAGAGTTTTTTCTTGCAAGAGGTAGTTTTTCAGGTGTTGAAATTGGTATATCACGCAAACTGCACGAACGACTGTTTAGCGCAACTAGAGTCACATGAATAAAAACAGAAGTTGACGCATGTTACACAAGAGAAGAAGAAGAGTTTAAAAACAAACATGGACACACGAGGAAACCCAATCATTTTAGAATTTCGTCTTGGACCCTCGTGGAGGTGATACCAAAAAACAATTACTGGGTACCAGATTCCGGGTCCTTTTTTGTAATGGAAACACAAAAAAGCCAAGGCGAGTCCAGTCCAGTCGAGTTTGGCCGGTACCATGTGGTGGAAACGTGGCATCAGTAAATATCTGTAAAGTTTTGCGCAGATGTCCAATAGAAAAGCGTATAAAGGTAGATTTGTTTCTTTATTGCTTTAACCCAAAGAAATATTTTCAATCCAAAAAAAAATATTTCAATCAAAAAAATTTCAATTAAAAAAAAACATTTTCAATAAAAAAAAAAAACCTTTTCACTCAAAGAAAAAAAATGTTTGAATGCAAAAAAATATTTGAGATCCAAAAAATTGCATTTGAACATTTTTTTCTTTGATTGAAAAGTTTTGTTTTTTTGTTTTTTTTGAAGTGAGTAATTTTTTGATTGAACATAATTTTTTGGATTCAGTCATCTTTTTTGTATTTGGACCATAATGGGTAGGATATTTGGGTCTTTATTAGTCAATCCCAAAAAATATCACTTCAATCAAAAAATATATTTATTTTCAATTAAAAAAACTTCACTTCAATCCCAAAAACCATTTTAATCAAAGAAAAAGTGTTTGAACACAAAAAATTTGAGACCCAAAAAATACCATTGAACACATTTTTCTTTCAAGTGAAAAAAGTTTTGAAGTCGTTCAATGTGCAATTTTTTGGATCTCAGATATTTTTTGTATTCAAACACTTTTTCTTTGATTGAAAATATTTTTTTTGGTTAAGGCAATAAAGAAACAAATGTACCTTCAGAATAAATGACTACTGGTAGAAACCATTGGTATTGTTCCACATAAAGTCCTGAACATAAACCTGGTTCCACTTTCCTTCTGGAGTGATCCACTTTCATCCAGATCTGGACTCGTCTGAGGTCACAGGTGGACGCCTGTTGATGGACAATGTCATGAAACGGAGGTGAAGGTGAAGACGAGTCTGCGTCAGCACAGCGACACCCGCAGAGCAGAGCATCTGCCGTCTGAGAGCTGCCGAGTCATCACCACACAGACATAATGGACACAGAAACCTTTGAACCGCAGAATGTGGTCCACCTGTAACATGTGTTACACGCTGAAGGCCGAGGGTTAATGGAAACAGAAACATGGATGTTCCCGATGACAGAAGGGCTCCAGAATGGAATGTTAATGGAGGTTTTCTGTGTGTGTGTGGTGTGGTGTGTTGTGTGGTGTCAGCAGTTTTTGTGGCTTTGACTTTTGACCAGTGTGAAATCACCAGTGGGCCTGTGGACGTCACAATCTGGAAGCTTCTCTGAAACTGAATCTGTGTATCACTGGTTCTTTCATATTCAGCTGAGAATCCACAATCGAAAAATAAAAAAACGACTCCTTGTTTCATGTACAAATCAAAAATAAAATAAAAAAAACAGTGTTTTTCATTCTTTCAATGTACGCACAAGAGAAAAATTGGAAATAATCAAATGGACCAAATTGGGGTTTCATGTTGACATATTCGACGGGGGGGGGGGGTGATCTGCCTTTGCAGAGGTCTGTGCTCTCCCAGTGCTTTTCTAGTTAATCCACATAAACCCAGTGTGTCCATCCACTGTCACTGATCCAACTCCATGGGTTTTACTGGTGAATCAATGTTGTAGAAGAGAACGGTGTTTCCATGGTAACTACAGAGCCTCTGAACATCCAGATGTATCATATCTGATGATCATGAATAGATGAGATGGTTTAGTGCATTTTTTTGCAATCTATAAACCCAATTTGTCTGAATTCAGCCAATAGTTTTGGTGCTGAAGTGTTAACAAGCAAACAAAACAAACAAACAAACCAAGCAAAAAACCCAGTGTCCGTCCCTCTGTCCAGTGTCCGTCCCTCTGTCCAGTGTCCATCCCTCTGTCCAGTGCAGTGTCCTACCCTCTGTCCAGTATCCGTCCCTATGTTCAGTATCCGTCCCTCTGTCCAGTGTCCATCCCTCTGTCCAGTGTCCGTCCCTCTGTCCAGTGCAGTGTCCATCCCTCTGTCAAGTGTCCATCCCTCTGTCCAGTGTTGGTCCCTCTGTCCAGTGTTGGTCCCTCTGTCCAGTATCTGTCCCTCTGTCCAGTGTCCATCCCTCTGTCCAGTGTTGGTCCCTCTGTCCAGTGTCTGTCCCTCTATCCAGTGTTGGTCCCTCTGTCCAGTGTTGGTCCCTCTGTCCAGTGTCTGTCCCTCTATCCAGTGTTGGTCCCTCTGTCCAGTGTTGGTCCCTCTGTCCAGTATCTGTCCCTCTGTCCAGTGTCCATCCCTCTGTCCAGTGTTGGTCCCTCTGTCCAGTATCTGTCCCTCTATCCTGTGTCCCTCTGTCCAGTGTTGGTCTGTCTGTCCTATCCCTCTGTCAGTATCTGTCCCTCTGTCCAGTGTCCATCCCTCTGTCCAGTGTTGGTCCCTCTGTCCAGTGTCTGTCCCTCTATCCAGTGTTGGTCCATCTGTCCAGTGTCCGTCCCTCATCCGCATTGTTAGATCTGGTGTCTCTCATCTTCCTCTTGACAATATTCATCGTCTTCTGCGCATGCGTGGCGTCTGTCAAACCGCCGGCGGATCTACTCTCAGAAATCCAGCCTTTTAACTGCTTATTTCTTGCCTTTCAACGCTTACTCACTTGAACCCAACCTCTTAACCGTGTCTTTTTAACTTGACGCTATCAACCCAAACGTCCATCAGGACAGGTCAGTATTGTCAGTGGATCCTTACCTCTGGCTGTCACCCACCGCTTCCCGCGCTCTGCCCGGTATCTCGCTGTTTCCACCATGGCGTCATCCTCATCAGCTGGAGATAGTCCTCTCGTCCAAGCAAACAAAACCCTGGTAAAGGCTTACCAAACTATCGCGGATCTCAAAGAGGAAATACTGCGCCTCTCCGCAGAACTCGCGGAGAAAAATGCCCAGCTCTGTGGTTTCTCCAGCCGCCTTCCCACACTGTCCAGTCTGTTCCTGAAAAGCGCAGAGAAGCCCAAAGCCTCCTGTTGATGACGGTGTTATGGGATCCTTCCTCTGCCTGTTCTCGCCCCCCTGTTCTACACCCTGGTCTGAAGTGGTGATTCGTGGCCGCAAAAAGAACACGAGCAAAGACTCACCACCGCCGACATCAGCACATCAAACCGCTTCGCCGTCCTGTCCATGGAGGACGCTCCGGCTCCTCCCCCCGCCAGGGCTGATGTGCCCCCCATCCCACCTGGCTCTGTCCCGGAACCGGCTCCTGCTGACTCCGTGGCTGCCACCGAGCTGATTACCGGCGACGGTCCTAAAGCCGGTCCTCCTGTGAAGCCGTCGAACAAGGGTCCCCGCTCCTCGGTCCGCTCCTCTGCCCGGCGCCGCCTTCTCCGAGAGGCCGTCCGCCGTCACTCCGACGGTCCACCCATGGAATGTCCACCTAGAGAGACCAGGAACCCTTCACCTTCAACACCGTCTCCTCGACCACTTTTCCCTCCGACCACCGCTATCCTCGGGGACTCCATCATCCGTCACGTCCGTTTCTTTAACGCCATAACCAGGTGTTTTCCTGGTTCCACCGTCACCTCCATCCTCCATGAACTCCCTCAGCTGCTGCTCTCACTGCCGTCCACCGTTACCCACATAGTTCACGTGGGCTTCAGTGACACTTCTCTTCAACAGTCCGAAGTGACGAAGGTTCATTTTAAAAACCTCTTTGATAAACTGAAAGGATCCGGGAAGGCTGTTTTCATTTCCGGGCCACTCCCCTCCTTTGCCCGTGGTGTGGGCCGTTTCAGCCGCCTCCTCAGCCTGAACACCTGGCTCCAGTCCGCCTCTGCTCTGAACGGCTTCAGTTTTATTGATAACTTTAATCTGTTCTGGAACCGCCCCTCCTTCTACAAGTCCGATGGTGTCCACCCCTCTAGACTAGGCAGCAGGGTCTTGGCTCAAACATCCAACACGCTGTCCTGACCAAAACCACACCCACACCAATGTGACTATGCCCTCCCTCTTCTGCTGCAGTCACCTGCTCCCCCTGCTGGTCACATCTAATATCACCACGTTCAGAGTCTCCTATAAAATCTGTAGTGAGAATAAACAACACCCCAACTGATCTGTCCTCCTCTCCCAGGCCCTCACTGTCCACCTGTCAACTAACCTCCTCAGTGAATTCCTCTTCTCCTTCCCCATCTCCAGCAGCCTACACCTCTGCCTTGCTCTTCCCCATTCCTGTCATATCCAGGTCTCGTATGGGGTTCACTCTGCTAAAAGGCACCGTAGGTGGTTGACACAAATCCCATTACACAGCGGACACGAACACCATGATGTCACCACCACCTAGCCGGTTTGGATTACTAAATGCACGTTCCATTGCCAATAAATCCTTCTCCCTAAATGAGCTTTTTACCAACAGGAACTTGGATGCATTATTCCTGACGGAGACGTGGCAAAGGGATGGGAGTTCATTCATTTAAATGAACTGTGCCCTCCTGGCTTGCTCTGCTGTTGGTCAGCCCCCGCCCCTGTCGGCCGGGCGGTGGCCTTGCTGTAGTGGCACCAAGACAAATACATATGCAGAGGGATGAGCACCGATGACTTTCCCTCATTTGAGTCACAAATGATCAAGATTGGCTCGTCCAGTGTGTTTTACTGTTTCTTAATCTACCGTCCCCCTGCCCTGCTGGTGCCTTCTTAAGCGATGTCAGTGATTTCCTTACATCAATATAAAACTGGAGAGAGGTTTAATTCTTGGGGATTTCAAATCTGCACATCGATAACAATTCATCCAGCCCAGCAATGGAACTTTTAGAGCCATGACTGACACTTTTAACCTCAAACAACATGTATCTGGCCCACCCCACAAGAAAAGGGACAACCCTGGACCTGGTTTCCTCATTGGGTTTCACGTCACAAAATGTGTGTGTTGAGGAGTGTCCACTTGAGTGATCATTGTGGTGTGTTTTTTGACTTATGTGTGCCTCTTGAGCCCAAGCTGCACCTAGAAGGGCCAAGAGGAGGATCATTACAGAGTCCACAGCCCAGGAGTTCCGTGCCCTGTTTAACCCATAGTCTTCTTAATGAGTGTCCCGATTTGATGAGTTTCTCCAGTGCTTTGCCACACACTGCAGCTCTATTCTTGACCAGGTGGCTCCCGTGAAAACTAATGTCACTCGTAAGTGGTCTTGTCCCTGATAAATGAAAACATCTTAACCTAAGGAAACTTGTCGCAAAACTGAGGCGTCTTTGGAAATCACCCGTTGGAAGTACACAGGTTTACATCTTAAAGATCTGCATAACCTCATTAAATGAAATTATTAAGGAGCAAGATCCAGCTACTTCCACAAACTTATAGCCACAACAAGAAAAACCCCAAAGTAATCTTTGACACAATCCAGTCCATTGTGTCCCCTGCTGTCCCTGCTGCCCCTGTGCTCTGTAAAGCTGACAGCAATGACTTCCTAAACTTCTTCACAGACAAGATCAGGGATATTAAACACAATATCCCACCACCCTCTGGCCGTCTGACCCTATCTGATCCCCCTCTGCAAACCTGGTCCTCTTTCGACCCTGTGACACTGGAGGACATCTCAGCACTTTTATCCAAAACGAAACCCTCCTCCAACTCTGCAGACATCCTCCCCATAAGCTCCTTGTCGGTGTCTTTGACACTATTGGACCATGGGTCACAAAGTTTTTTAACCTGTCGCTCACAACTGGTTTGTTTCCCAGCTCCTTCAAACAGGCCATCATAGAACCTAAACTAAAGAAAACCACACTGGACCCCACAGACTTCAAAAGCTACAGGCCCATTTCAAAGCTCCCCCTATTGGCCAAAATCCTTGAGAAGGCAGTGTCTAAACAACTTACAGCTTTTCTGGAGCACACCAGATCTATGACACTTTTCAGTCTGGGTTTAGACAACGCCACTCAACAGAAACTGCACTATTAAAAGTGTCTAGTGACATCCTGATGGCGGCTGACTCCGGGAAATCCACGGTCTTGGTCCTGCTAGATCTCTCCTCGGCCTTTGACACAGTGGACCATACCATAATGACTGAGAGACTGAGGGACCTGGTAGGGATGTCAGGTCATGTGCTAGACTGGTTCTCCTCCTACCTGACCGGCAGAAGCTTCACTGTGTCAATAAACAACTTCCAATCTGACTCAGCGGATCTACTGTGTGGTGTGCCCCAAGGCTCTGTCCTGGACCAGTCCTATTCTTACTCTATGTCCTCCCACTTGGCCACATTATCCGACAGTACAGTGATGTCTCCTATCATCTATTCGCGGATGACATCCAGATATACTGCTCCTTTAACTCCTCTGAGCCCCACAAACTGAGTTCCTTAATCAACTGCTTGTCAGAGCTGAAGCAGTGGCTAAATGAGAACAGCCTCCAGCTGAACTCCAGCAAAACTGAGACCCTCATCATTGCCCCGGATAGTGCAATCCCAGGGACCAAACATCACCTTGGAGACCTGAGTTCCTCGGTAAAGACAAAACTGAGGAATCTGGGTGTCATCTTTGACCAGGACATGTCTTTAGAATTCTACTCCAAACACCTAGTCAAAAAACTGTTTCTTCCACCTACGCAACATCTCCAAACTCAGATCTATGGTGTCCACAAATGAGCTCGAGATGATCGTTCACGCGCTTTCGTATCTTCCCGCTTAGACTACTGCAACAGCCTGTTTACATGCTTAAACAAGAAGGAGCTGGCCCGTCTACAGTTTGTCCAGAACTCTGCTGCCAGGCTCCTGACCCGCACAAACAGGAGAACCCACATCACTCCCATCCTTAAATCTCTCCACTGGCTCCTGTTCTATATCGTCTTCATTTCAAAATTCTTGTGCTAACTTTCCGGGCCCTACATGGCCAGGCCCCTGCATACATTGCTTCCCTGATCCAGCCCTACAGCTCGACTCGTAGCTTGAGGTCTTCAGCAGTACCTGCTGATGGTTCCACGGACCTGTTTTAGCACACGCGGTGACAGGTCTTTTAAAGCTGTGGCACCACGTCTATGGAATGACCTGCCTCTACAACCTACGGTCCATGGACTCTGTAGAGCTTTAAGAAACACCTCAAAACCCTCCTGTTCAAAAAGGCTTTTTAGTCTCCCCTGACCCAGGACCACCACAGACTGATTACACTCTATGTATTCATCATAACGTACTCCATGTGTCATCCCCCCCCCAGTCTCTCTATATCTCTATCGCTCTCTCTTTTCTCCTCCTTTACTCTCTCTCTCTCTCTTTAACCCCAACTGGTCAAGGCAGACAGCCATCCTTCAGGAGTCTGGGTCTGCTCGAGGTTTCTGCCCGTTAAAGGGAAGTTTTTCCTTCCACTGTCACCAATCACAAGTGTTTGCCCCTGAAGGATTCTGTTGGGTCTGTAAACTTAATTTGATTCTGATTTGAATTGATAAAGCACTTTGTGACTCTGTCTGTGAAAAGTGCTCTATAAATAAAATTTACTTTACTTACTTTACTCTGTCCAGTATCTGTCCCTCTGTCCAGTGTCTGTCCCTCTATCCAGTGTCCGTCCCTCTGTCCAGTATCTGTCCCTCTGTCCAGTGTCCGTCCCTCTGTCCAGTGTCCGTCCATACCTGTCCAGCTCCAGACCCACTGTGCTGTGAACAGCTGAACACAAAGGGCCGTTTACATAACTCATGTTCTGAACGTCTCCATCGCTGAGCTCATTACAGACAGAAATAGAAGCTTTTATCCAAACCCATTATGTCCTGTTTGCATTTGTGTCCGAGCCGACCTTCATCTGGACCCGTGTGTTCAGGGTGTCGTTTGTGCTGCAGACGCTGGGGGCTCTAACTCTTCGGTTCTTTTGTTGTTGATCTTCTTCCGCCGTCGTCCGTCCGTTGCATTAACTCTGGTCTTCTTTCAGCAGACGCACTCATAAAGGACTGTGTTCATTTTTCATGTCAGGAGCGTCTCTATGAGCCTCCTTGTAAAATCTGTTCTCCATTCACAGTGTACGTCTTTAGTACATTAAAACCCCCCCACCCCCACCCCTCCACCGTCCGTCTCCATGCAGACACATTTAAAGGCAGACGGTGTAGTGGATCAGTCTGATCATCATGTTGTGCATTAGCGTTGCATTATGTTGCACTTAGCACATAATGTTATTGTAGTTTGCACTGAATACAAATTCCGTTTAAATGCCATGCCATAAGGGCCAGGCAGTATTTTAGGCCTGTTTAAAGGCCCATCAAACTGTGTTCTGACAGCAACAGTCAATAAATACACTGCATCAGCGCACGCAGATGCTCCAATAAAACCAACGATGAGTTCAGTTCACAGGTTTGTTCAATATTAAAGCAGAAAACAGACTGAAAAACAGCTACGGCAGGTTATCTGTCACATCCCTCTGCAGGTTTCTGTTGTGCAGGGGTTCCCAAAGGGGGGCCCACGTACCCCCAGGGGTACTTGGAAGAAGCCCAGGGGGTACTGGAAATTTTTTTGGAAAACTACATTAAATAAATAATCATGTACAGAATACAAAATAATAACAAGAATTAATGCTGAAATATAAACACAATAAATACATTCATATAATAGTTTTATTTTCAACATTTGAAGAACATTTATATTTTAATTATTCAAAATGAGTTCATTTGAGTAGATAAGTAATTATTTTATGTTGACTCGTTATTTCATTATTCATGTACAAATGAAAAATTTAAAAAAGCAGTTTTTCATTCTTTCGATTGTACGCACAAATGAATAATTGGAAATAAAATGGACCAAATGCGGGGTTTCATGTTGACATTTTTGATGAGGGGGGGGGCTGATCTACCTTGGTGGAGCTCTGTGCTCTCCGAGTTCTTTTTAGTTTTGTTCATTTTTTAATTGATTTTGTTCATTTTATTGATTACTTTGGCTGTTTTTGTTCATTTTTCATGTTAATTTTCTCCATGTTCTTTATTATTTTGTAAAACATGTTTTATTCATTTCAGTTCATTCAGTTGCTTATTTTGTGTATTTTTCTACATTTTGTGTTTATTTAATTATTTTTTTCAAATTTGTTCAATTTCTGTCTTATTTTGTTCATGTTACTTATTATTTTGTTGATTTATTCATTTTTGTTCATTTTATTGATCATTTGGACTGTTTTTGTTCATTTTGTAACTGTTTTATGGAGTTCAACCACGTGTTAAAAAGCAGCTGGACTGATTTATTACAAAGAAAAGAGCCCAAAACTAAACTTACTGGGCTTGAATTCCAATCCTTGTTGTTGTTTAGTGTGTTCCAGTTCACAGTTGATGTTCAACATTTTAAATCTCTTATTGATGTCCATTCTAGTGTCTTATTTAGTCCAAACCTGTCAAACTTGAGTTCCTCTCTTTGTCTTTTTCTGTTATTCCACCTGTTTTGACCCTAAAACACACAGTAAAATAAAGCCACTATTTTGTTGACGTGTTCTTTTTTTCCTGTGTTTTTTTTGGGGGGTGTCTTTTGTCATTACTGTAGTTTTTAATTCTAACCTCCAGAACTCTTTAAAATACTTTCTTAATAATCAAAATGCCTGCGATGCCAGTGCTGATGGGGCTTAATTGAACCCAAAGCTGCTTCACACCCTGACCTCCAAACTGTTGTTACAGTAAATTTCTGTGGCCCATGAATGTACCATACAGGGTTCAGAGTAAACGCCAATACCACCAGTGCAATAAAGCTAACAAGTGCTCTTTATGTTACTCTACTCCAAGCACTTAGTGCAATAAGCAGCTTTAAAATGGCTCTCACTGTACACAACTTAACTGTATGTGCTGTGCTGGGAACAGGACCTCTGGATATTCTAGAATAGTTTGCTGTTTCTAAGAACAGTGTCCATTTAGTCCCACTACAGTTCGTTAATTGGTTACAGACCCTGGGTTTGTCCAGTAGCTTTCACTTCCATGAGCTCTATCAGACCTTTCTCTGACTGATGTGCATTCCAGGCAACCGTAACTTGTGTTTCTCCAGCCTTCTACTGGTGAAAATCCGCTGAATGGAAGTCAAATCCTGACTTTCCACCTGTGAACTGGTGTACCTCCCAGTTCCAACGTTCTTGCATCACATAGCCCATGAAACAACATGGCGGCCCCCCATGGATTTGGTGTTTATGCAGATTGTACTGCAAAAAGCAGAATCTGACTAAGTGTATTTTTTCTCATTTCTAGTCCAATATATCATCACACTTAAAATAAGACAGAATCACCTAAAGAGTAACCTTTTCAGCAAAGATGTAAGAACTGGTTTTTTGGAAATAGATCTGGAAAATATGATTTCAAGAAGTAAGAAAGACAATTTTCACTAGTTCCATTGGCAGATTTTTTGCTTAATTCAATAAATTTTTTGCTTAATTTAAGCTACTTTTTTTTTTTTTTTTCTTAATTCAAGATTTATTTATTTATTTATTTATTTATTTATTTTGCTTAACATCATATTCAGACTGATCACGGACAATAATAAAAAATGACTTTCTGATTAACAACAATCTAATCCTTGCAAAGTCCATATACACAAATCAAATATTAAAAAACAAAACTCAGATTTTATGTTTTCACATCGATTTTCTTCATTTTGTAAAAGCCCTGAATATCTTAAAAAAGAAAAAATGCCTGCAAACTTTTTATATATTGAAAAATATATTAAAAATATTTAACTTTAGTTGTTATGATTTGGGTTGTTTGTTTGTTTTTTTGTTTGTTTTGCTTTATCTCTTCTATGCCCTTCATTCCCCTTCCTATTCTGATCTGTAAAAGAATTTACACCCTGAATGTTTTGTACATTAGACTTGTTTATTAAAGAAAAAAAAAAAAAAGTTCGTGGTTCCCCGTGAGCCTAAATCAGGTATCGCGCGAAGTCGACACCTGAGTGAACGTCACTTCCGGTCAGTCGATACAGTGAGCAACAGAGGTGAGGGAGAGAGTAGCTAAACACAAGCATACAGCAGCAGACATGAGGCGATAAGTGGACTATACACCCCCCAGTCAGACCCCGGTAGTCACAGACATGGTCCGGGTTCACCCGTGTAAGCTGGTGAGCCCAGGAGGATAAACCCCCGTATGTTGAATTTATGCTAGCTAAAACTCCGGTCAGTTAGCAGATCATTAGCCTCTTTTCGCTAGCTGCGCTGAAAGAAAAAAAAAAAACAAAATTATTATGCTATAACTTGGTATAGAGTTGGTCTGCGTTGCGCAATAGATGTCCTAAGGTGTTTTCCAATGTTTTTTATGACTTTCGTGCACTTAATATGTAATTTAAAGCTGAAGAAAAGATCGCTAGCTTGAATGCTAAATACCGCGATATGCTAATCGCTAGCACGAGTTACGAATTGCTTTATTGTAGCTCAGCTAATCGCTAAGGCTAAAGTGAACTTTATATATATCTTGTACGAGAAGAGGCATTTCATTTATTTTTAATGTCATTTGAAGTCCTAATTTCATGTTATAACCACCGTAGTGGGTAACAGTGCCATTAAGATGTGGTATTACAGATGAAATTAGCACTGGTTGCTACAATCCAGCATATTGTATAGCTGCAATTGTAGATGTTCAGTAGCCCTTTCATGCATAGCGGTCACTACAGTGGACAGTGTTATTCTACAGCTTTCTATTGTATATTCATGGATTTTGTTGTTTTACTTGCATATCAACCAACACAGTGGACACTTATGCAACACCCCATACATTACAATTCATACCATTACTGTTCCTGTTCTTGCTAAACCTGATCTGCAGTAACATATTTGAGTCTAAATTATTACTATTGTTATTAAGACTGTAATTTGAATTTTCTTTTGAACAAAAAGGTTTTTTGTTTTTTTGTTGTTGCTATCATCTGATTGAGTAATAACGTAGTAGTATAGTATGTAAAAATGTGAGGAAACATCAGATTCACAGCATTAAAATGATTTTAATTCATAATTTTCATACAGTATGTCAGTAAATACATGTTCTTTGCTTAAAAATTAAATGCATGATGTCCAGCTGAGGGGAGATTTCTGTAACTCCGTGAAAAATTGTTTCATAAAGAAATTTCAATCACATTGTTTTTTTCATGCCTAAGAGGAATAAAAACATTCAGGAAAAAAAATCTTTATTTCGGTTATCATAATTCATGCATGAAAGGGTTAATATGCATTGTTCTTCAGGGCTCAAAATTAACTTTTGACCTAGGAGCACTGTGCTCCTAACCCTAAAAAGTTAGGAGCACAGGCTAAAATCTAGGCGCACCACTATTATAAAAAATTTGGGAGAACAAGCAAAACTCTTGGCCATACCAAGTAATATTCCTATATGTATTTAAGCAATGTTAACAACCTAGAATAAAGTATTTGAATAGAGTATGAAAGAAAAAGCTTACATTGACACAGGTGCAAAACATTGTCAATGTGTGGTATATACTTTAGTTGGTTCTTGGAGAAGAAAGACGAATCACACCATTATTTGCAACAACCAACTTTTTTATTTCATGGCCTAAAGGCCCTTAGGGGCCGTTACACGGCGTTGGATTCAGTCGACTCCGGGAAGATTTCATCGCGGATTAGCCTTCTGTTAACATGGAAACGGTGCCTAGAGTGCCTGAATCCGGAAACTTTTGATACCAGGGTCCAGGGTGGAACGTTATCGATATGCTTTGCATTCCAGCTCCGTGTTAACGCGAGTCGGAGCGTTCCGGGGTAAAATATGACATCACCGCATGTGCGCGAGCCAAGAACCGCCAGTTAACCCACTCCGGGCCAGGTGGTGGCGGTAATGCGCCTCCAAGCTGGTTTGCCAGCCTCTATGACACAATAAAGCTGCAGAAAAAGAAGAAACAACCACAACAACAATGGCCGTTTCAGAACAACATACGTGCTGCTAACTGTGCTCAGCTCGTCTGTCCAGACAAAGAAGTCCTGCGTCTTGTATACCACTCGCCATTGTTGTTTGTAAATAGTGTTGTCCGCCTCCTCCTCTTCTTCTTCTCCTCATTTAAAGGCTGTCTAAACCGGAAATTGGTTGTGGCACAGGCGCCTGTTTTAACCACCAACTGTTTCACTACAGTTCTACATCGCCAGCTACTGGTCTGGCATGGCCACTACAGCGTATTCAGCCGTCCTCGCGACTCATGTTAACGCAGATCGTTATCATAGCGGCGTTGTCTTAACGCGGAATGATTTTATAACGCAAAGGAGAATCTTTGCGGAGTGTTGCCGTGTAAACGTACCCTTAGGCACTGTGTCTACACCATGCCTGAAGTCAGGAGATTGTTTCAAACGTCGGTGGAGTTATTTGGATCCTTTTGTTTATGCCACCTGCGCACTGCGAGGGGCGGGGACTAGATTTTCCGCTTCAGTCAGCGGGGCCTTGGAGCTTGTTTATTTTCAGCTGACTAGTTACTTCTGCAGCCATTATTCTAGGCGCACGTATTAATTTTCGCTCAGTTTTTTATTGGCGCACCGTGCGATCGTAATCTCAAAAACAGTCGCACTACCGAAAATTCTCAGGCGCATGCGACCGTAATTCAGGTCGCAGTCACGAGCCCTGTTCTTCATAAATAAAAGTATGTTTCCTTTTTTGATCAAGACATCGCACTATTGTATATATAAATTGTATTTCATTGACGTTAAACAGCTAAATAAAAAAAAGCTTGATTAAAAATAGTAAAAAGTTGATTATATAAGTCAAAACGAGGTTAAAAAGGATGTATAAACTATGTGTCTGTTAAAATAGTACTGCTGTATATGGTAATTCATGAATAATTTGTTATGTTCATGGTTAAATCCAGTAGTTATTATTCATAATAAGTCATGTGTATGTATTGCTTGGTGCTCGGTGACATATTTCATGCGTAGAACTAAGAAGGATATTGAGATCTCATGAGAAACAGACAGAATCAGATGAAGGAACTCACAACTTTGCACTTTCTGTGTAGGCTGTTTTTTTTTTTGTTTTTTTTTTGCGTTCCCCTCGGTAGTCTGATCAACTCTCATAGGAATAGAAAGAGACGACTGAGATGGCGAGCCCAGCCCAGTGATTCTGAGAGAGAGAGTGAGTTGGAGATGTGATGTGGCCAGCCGCAGAACCTACCCTGAAGACTCCAGATCATCTGAATCACTCATTCGGAAGACAGAGAAGGTACACACGCTCCTCACCTACCCGGGTAGTAGGAATTAAGGATGGAGTAACTGATTGGACATAAACACAGAACACACACACACATTGGGAATCTCTTTTCATAACTGAACTCACCAGAGCCTTGAGTTGGAGAGCTTGACTTCAACTGACTCTAATTTGTTTCTTTTATTATGTATATTTTATTTTATGGTGCCTTATTTTGGTAAATAAATGTAATTCCAAGATGTAAATGTTTATTATTTGTTGTGCGCTGACAGTAAAAGGTCACCTGTTCATAAACCAACACCCATTCCTTTTTGTGCATAACTTCCTGGTGCAACTCCTACTGACCTAGAGCATATGAGTATCTCTTCAACCTCAAACTTAGGAATAAAAGTTCTACAGATGGTTTTGGTCGGTGGTGGTATGTTTGGGTCTCTGTGAGTTAATACCTAATAATACCATTCTGTGTTTTGCCTTTGGTTGGACCTATGCTGCCTCCTTTCAACAACACTACAGCCAGTTTTGGGTGAAGCTGTGCCAGTTCAAATGAGTTAATTAAATAGAGACGTGAAATCAGCCGCCGCAAACCAGTTTCAGGTTTTTAAGAATCACATTTTGTGCATAAAATAAATATTTACATCTACTCCTCCCAATAATGTTGTGCGTTTTGGCAGAAATGCCCACATCGCATATTCATCAAGGCAAACATGCTAAATGGGTTGTGCGCGATATTTTGCTCATTTGAGAGACGCAACCCTCGATGCATCTTGTTAGTAGATAGATAAGCTTCAATGTGTTTTTGCATGCGCAGTCAAGTTTGTGCATGTTTTTAATAAATCAGACCCAAAGGCTGCTAATACCGAGAGCATCGTTTAACTTACATCTTATCTGTGCAAACAAAGAGGGGTTGCTTCGTCCTGTAAAATTACTTTTACTATCTAATCACTTACGAAATATGCATAAAAACCAACTTCCAGATGATCAGGTTTTCCTTCTTTGGCTGTTCTGTATCAGCTGTTTGAATAGGAGGAGTGACAACCAGGGAGGGAAGGGAGGGGAGCAACGCCGGAGTCCACATAATAGAATTTATCAGGAGCTCTTCCATAAAGATGGTGAGTGGATCCACGTGGGCTGAACAACCACAAACACAGCTGCATCTGCACATTAACCCCCCCACCCCCCACCTCACTACAGGATGACAGCCTGGCCGTCAGTTCATGTTCTTTGGGTTCGGATTGGGCTCCATGTTTTCTTTCAGGATGAAAAACACTGGATCTATTCATGGTCATTATGGGATGACGTCTGGCATCAGCATGTCAATAGAGGAAGAATATATTCAGCAGTTCAGTGTCTGAGGGTTCAGGATGAGAACCAGCTTGGTCTGTAACAGCTCAGACTCAGCTCCTACGTACTGTGGTTATAGCCTCATGTCATATCCAGCTACAGTCCAGTTACTGTGTTATGAAATAAAACAATAGGAAGTCATCAACTGTGCTTTTATGCTTCTGCTGAATCGCAATTTCAGAGACTTTACATTTATTGGACAGTTTTAATAATGTTGGAATGGAGGCGCTGATAAGTAAAAATATAAGTATATCCTCCTGAGACCTAGGAAAAGTAAAAGTTTTGATTTTTTTTATGTTAAATAATTGCCTTGATATTAAAGAGTATGATGCAACAGTTTTTAAAGACACATTTTTATATTTTTTATGGAATGTCCTACAATATAACAAAGCAATGAAATCATGTCTACAGTGTCTTCACAGTTTTGACAAATGTTGATTTTGCATTCTTTACAGATATTTGAAATACTAAAATTGTTCCTTGTCCTTCTAATGGTCCATATTTTGATGGTTTATAACATGTAAATGGTTCCAGATATCAATATAGTTCCTATTGATCACTGATAGAAGTCATATATGGACTGTGATTGAATGAGTTGAGTTTTCCTCCAGTGAAAGTCCTGCACATTTCTGTTGGGAGATTGGTCTGCATCCAAACCACAGGACTGGAACATAGGCTACGTTCAGACTGCAGGTAAATGTGGCCAAATCCGATTTTTTTGCCCATATGGGACCTGTATCCGATCTGTTACAGACAGTTTGAACAGCACTAATGCGACCCAGACCACTTTCATATGTGGTCCTAAATCTGATACGTATCTGATATTTTCCAATGCGACTTCAGTCTGAATGGCCAGGTCGTATCTATCTGACCTTTACATCATTGAAATGCGACAAACGATGGGAAAAACATTTACTTCCGTAATCACAGTGTGTGTCTGCGTGGTCATGTATTCCATCAGGACCTCTTTTGTGCATGTGGGTCACTTGAAGGTCACATTCAGTTCAGACTCAAAACTGATAAAAGTCACATTTAATGTGGAATATGAATGAACACACAAAAAAATCGTATTTCACCAAAAAATTTAGACCTGCTGTCTGAACGTAGCCATAGACAGAACCTGACGACCTCAGAAATTTAACTGGTGTTGATTCTGACAGAACATGACGCTGACGTACAGGGACACTGGGACTGAGTTGTTGAGCTTTTAGTTGACGTTCTTCTGCTTACATAAATGTATAGAATGTTTATGTTGCTTCAAGTGTTGCATAGCATTACCATGGCAACACAGACAGAACTGCGACTCCCCCTGTTACCAAGGGCAACCAGGCTTAAGAGTCTTCCTACATCACCTGTCCAATATCGTCACGCTTCCAATATCTACAGATGTACATTGACTTCTACGTTCTATCGTGTGCGTCAAAAACGGACTCGTCCATATGTAGCTAATGGAGCCGATGGTTTGTCAGGAGGTGACGATCTGTGACGACTGAACTGAGAATGGGCTCCTTTTTCCAGTCGAGGAGTGAGGGTCTGTTCAGCCTGCAGCCATCTGAAGACAGAACGGCCTTTTTCCAAATGTCCGAATGATGTCGCTTCGAGCGCTTCTAGTTGAAAACCTTTGAAGTCTTCAGTTGGCCAATCAGACGGACAGGACTCGTCATGCTATGAACAATGGAAACAGAGAAGCCTGTTCTGGTCAAATCTGACGATCTGAAGCTCTGTGATCAGACAGACATGTGTAAGTACAGCACTGTAGTAAAAGTATGTATTTAGACTTCAACAGTGGTTCTCAACTGGTGGTTGTGACTCATAAGTGGGTCTCAAACCTGTTTCAGTGGGTTGCAAGCCTTTGGGTAAAAAAATAATGTGCAGAAACCAATCATGTTTTATTTTTCCCAATATTTCCATAATTTTCTGTCTATTCACACTTCCCAACAGAAGGGGGCGGTAGTGCGCTGTAATGTTAATTAACACCAGCATAAAAGACCAAAAAGTTTTTGTTCGTATCATGGTGAAATGCAGGTCCGACATCAACTCCATCGGATCTGGTTTTGCCTCCATTGGCAGACTGATGTCATGAAATCGCGTTGTATGTGACACCAGTTCATTGCCATGCTATACATATGTATTTTCATCCTTTCGCATGTTATTTAATGTCATTTGATGGCATGTCAGTGCACAAGCCATTGTGCTAATCGCTAACCCTAGCTGCTGATGCAGTGATATCCAACCTTTTTTGGTTTGAGACCCCATTTTAAATTCACAAATTTCTGGCGACCCTAGACATTCAATACAGAGACTTTTTTTTGGCTAAAATTTATTTGTTTTTGATCATGTAATAATTTGCTATACTACATTGCTAATAAACGTTAATTTTAGATGACATTTAGTCTATATAATGTGTATTATTGTGGATGGAGGCAGTAAGTCCAGGTGTAGATTACTGCACAAAGAGTGAATTTGATTTTCCTTGGTCAGGATATGTACAGTCAGTCCAGCTTGGATTTACAAGGCTGACAATTAATACTGATCAAACAAGAACTCAAACTATGAATTATGAAAGAGCTGCAGCATCTGAAACAGACCACAATGAACATTTGACAGATAAACAGAACCACAGTGCGGCAGTTTCAGACTCAGTTTGTCATGTCTTTTATGGATTGGGATATTGTCTGTCAACTCACCATATATTTTCATTAGTGAGTCTTTATTTTATTTTTGTCAATTACTAGAAATTTCAGGTGATCTCATTTGAATCCCAGGCGACCCCGCGTGGGGTCCTGACCCCAAGGTTGAAAAACACTGTGCTAATGGCTAACCATAACCGCTAATTGAGCGAGCTGCTAATTGCGCTAATGGCGTGCTATTTTATGTGGCGTAAATGTGCACGCTGAAAGCTTATAATGCATACAGATAACACACCGCTTTTAATTGGCAATTCATGAAATCACATTGCCATTGGACAAAACCTCAGTGGGTTTAATTCTTCAATAAGTGACTGAATGAAGTTTTAATTTTAGCAGAGTTCACTTTTTAGTTTAAGTTCAAATGGACCTGATTTAGTGTCAAAGGGAATATATTTAGGGGAGGCAAGGGGTATTGTTTTTGGTTCGGTTTGTTTGTTTACACTCTAGCAGCAAAACTATTGGTTGAATTCATACCAAATTGGGTTTATAGATTACCAGTGACCCAGAATAGACGTGGTACATTTTGGGTAAAGTAGTCAAAGTTCACATTTTCTTTTAATAAATTTTTTAATCTTTTTTTTTTTCCGTCCTTTAATTAAAATGGGCAAAATTTCAAATGTGTTTTTTTTAAGACTACTTAGAACAGAATTTAAAGCCCATTTCATGACCACACTGGCAAAAATTTGTGACTCTTACAATTTAGGAAAATGTATTATTTCCTTCAGCTCTTTGATTCCCACTGTTTCGAGTCATTTCTTACTGGGGGCTAAAGTTAGCAATAATTGGTTCCTAATGTCAATATAAATTATCGAGTTGGAACGGGTGGAACTGAGTCGACTAATGCTATTTTCAACAAGTTTATGGAAACATAACTTAAGGCCTACCACATCAAATTTAATACCTTTCAAAATGTTTTTAAGGTATTCAATGCAGATTTATATTCAAGACTTTTAAGACTTTTTAAGACCCCGTGGGAACCCTGATACATACTGTCACATAATATTTAAACTGTAAATCACATCTATTCATATTTAGTCTATTTTTATTTTTTATTCTACTTAGGTCTTTTCTTATATTGTAAAACTGTAAAATTATAGTCAATGTTTTTATCTTATTTTTTGTAATTTAATATTCTCTGTTCTTATTTTCTGTAGTACTGGCATTTTATTCATATTGTTGCACTGACTGGAGGAGCACAATGACAATAAAGGCTCTTCTATTCTAGCAAAAAAAAAAAAAAAAGGTTGAACCATCATAAATCTTTGAGGACATTTTTGTTAGGACTATGTGGACACGGGTCTTAACTTTACCAGAGGATTGTGACTTAACAGATGTTCAGATGTTTGTTCGTGCATGGCCACTTGGCTCCAGTGAAACTTCTTTATTATTCTGTAACAACACTTCAGTCTTTCCTTCATCAGACCCGGGGTTTCGTTCGGGGAGTCTTTGCAGGTTAATACGAGGCGGTGGTCGTTTACCAGGTCTTTGGTTTCATGCCCTGGTTTTGGGCTCTGGGAGGCCTGAAGGGAAACTGAATGCTAGCGGAGCTGTTCGGGGATCCAGTGACACTTAAGGAAAACACGGTGTAAAAATGGATGGGAAGGCTAACGTCTCCAGACAGATGTGTTGATAAGCTCTCAGAAGGAGAGGTTTCGCTGTGAGAAAGGAGGAAGAAAGAGAAAACAAGACAGATGGGGCTGGAAAAAGGAGATTTTTCTGTTCAGTTGAGTTGACTGAAGACGATCCCGACATCCCATAATGAGCAGCTGTCACAACCCTCGCACTGCAGCGCTGATTGATGAACTCATCTGGGACTTAACATGACACACAATGTGTCAACTTTTAAGACGGCAGCACTCGCTCACTGCACTGTCCTCTTTAACCCTGTATTGGACAAGGGACTATTTTGATCATTTCCCCAAACAAAAATTCATTCATCCATTCTAGAATTTAGAAAAATGTATTTATTTACTCCCATTGTTCCGAGTTGAACTTCAAACACAGACTCTTCCACTCACAGACTGATCTCATGAAATCATGTTGTATGTGACGCCACTTTATTGCATTTAATGTGCTATACGTACGCATTTTCATCCTTTTGGATGTTATTTAACGCCATTTGATGGTGTGTCAATGCACTAGCCGCTAACCGCTAGCCCTAAACCTAACCACTAATGGCGCTAGCTGCTATTCACGCTAATCGCTAACCCTAGCAGCTAATCATGCTAGCTGCTAATCGTGCTAATCACTAACCCTTAACCTAACCCTTAGCCCTAACCCCTAATTGCGCTAGCTGCTAATCGCGTGTTATTTCATGTGGTGTAAATATACAGGCGGCGTAGATACACATGCTGAAAGCTTATAATGCGTACAGATAACGAATTAATTAAAAGAGGCGTGTTATCTGTATGCAATTCATGATATCACGTAGCTACTCGTGTCAACCAGGTGGAGAATGATCTTTTCTGTAATCAGGCATGATAATTATTATTAAATTTACTCGTCCCCACGGTTACATTTCACTTGTGAGCTGTCCATTAAAGTTCCCAATGTCAGTTTTCTTGGGTGACGCATACGTTACTAACAGCTGTACGTGTGTTTGGCTGAACATTCTGTGATCATTTCTCATCAGGGGCTGTAAAGTTAGTCTTAATTAGTTCCTAATATCAGTATAAATTACTATTATGAGAACATCACTCTACTACTGCTTTGTCTGAACAAAAAATAACCTCTGTAAGTAGAAGCCACTTCGTGTAACACACCAAGAAGTCAGTAACTTCTGGGTTAAACCAATCGGATATCAAAAATGTCAACATGAAACCCCACATTTGGTCCATCTGATTATTTCCAATTTTAATTTGTGTGTACAATCAAAAGAATGAAAAATAACTCGTTTTTTGATTTTGATTTGTACATGAATAATGAAGTAAGTAATTTTTTCGTGATCTGATTGTGGATTCTCAATTGAATATGAAAAAAAATGAATGATACACGGATTCAGTGCGATCAAAACTGGTCAATTCCTCATTATTTATCTTCATGTCTGTAATGGATAACAAAATTTCTTCAGATTTAGAAAATCCGTATGTGTGTACCCCGCTTAACATCACTGTTTTTGCAGTTTGAACATTTAACAGACACATTTAAACACAACACAGCCATCAAGACAATAGAAACAGAACTTAATACCTACCACAGTGTTTTTCAACCTTGGGGTCAGGACCCCCTGTGGGGTCACCTGAAATTTCTAGTAATTGATAAAAAAATTAAAACTTACTAATAAAAATTTACATTATATAGTCTAAATGTTATCTATAATTAACATTTATTGGTAACATATTTTAGTAAAATATTACATGATCAAAAACAAAAAAATGTCTGTTTTGAATGTTGGGGTCACTAGAAATTTGTGATGTTAAAATGGGGTCACAAGCCAAAAAAGGCTGGGAACCACTGACTAACCATATCAAATTTAATACATTTTAAAAGCTTTTTAAGGTATTAAATGCATGTTTGTAAATTCAAGACTTTTACCTTTTGAAGACCCTGCAGGATCCCTGAAAAATACCAGACTGATCTCATTAAATCGCTTCGCATGTCATACCTGTTCTTATGGCATTTGACGTGCTGTATGTACGCATTTCATCCTTTTGCATGTTATTCAATGCCATTTGATCGCGTGTCAATGTACGCCAAGATCTCTGGTGCACATATCCATAACCGCTAACCCTAAACCTAACCGCTAATCACGCTAACTGTTAATCGTTCTAATCACTAACTCTAAACCAAACCCCTTACCCTAACCGCTAATGGCGTGTTATTTTATGCGGCATGAACATACACATGGAAAGCTTACAATTCGTACAGATAATACACCAATCAAAAGTGCTGTGTTATATATATGCAATTCATGATATCATGTTCAAAATACAGACGTAATGACCTCAGAGGACAGACAGAACGCTCCGTCTTTATATGAATCCGTCTTTATGGGCTTTTCCTCGATACGTTGAACTGTTCGTTACCTCTCCTTCACTTCGTTGTCACCTGATTGGTCAAACCTCGACCTTCTGCCGCCCGTACTGAGGCGACTGCGGCGCTAACAGACCATAAATCCTGTCAGATCCGGAGTCTGTTAATCAAGGCGTCCTGTGTTTAACCGAACAGGTCTGAGGGGCGTTCAGGTCCCGTTAGATCTGAACACACCCACTTCCCTCACAGCGTTGATGAAGTTCCACAGCTTTGATTGATGACTGGACGTGGACTCGGGCGCTCTGGGGTTCATTTACAGTGCGTGGGTGTCCTCAGAGTACAACTTCTCATTTCCTGCGAGGACACAAAGGCGACCAGTAAAAGAGGCGTTTTGTCTTTTCCAGCGAAACGTAAAGTATCGACTCGGTCTTTGTTTTGGTCGTCTTCGTCTAATGGATCCTGTTTTAATCACCACTTTATCTGGCATTAAGAAGGTTCAGCAAACACTAATTGGTCAGCAGAGATTCTTAGTGGGATTTTTTTTTTATGACAGGAACGCTGACATGCCAAGTGTGTTGTGAAATCCAGCATTGTTTCGGAACAATAAAAGCAGCTGTGGTTTGTGTGGGGTTTTCACAGGAGGAGTAATTATCCATTAGACATGTCAGATCTATTAGATGTTCTCAAATGCATGTCTGGGACGTTTGTTTTTTCATGAACGTCTGCTCATAATGACAGGTAACGAACGCTCATACACCACTGAAGTAACTGCAACTCAGAATGCATTAACCCTTTAACCCCCGACGTGTCTGCGGTGATCATTTTGTATGGTTTATTTTAACCCTTTAACCCCTAAGACGTGATTCCAGGTAGATTCCGTTTCATTGTTCTGCTTTGTATTTGTACATACAAATTATTTATTACAAAAAAAAAAAAAAAACAGGAAAGAGAAAAAAAAAATGGATCGGCTGAATTACTGACACTGTTTTTCAACACCTAAAATTTACCAAGCACATGAGATTGAAAGCAGAATTTGTAATTTGCATGAACATTTTTGAAAAGGACAATGTAATGTGTGGATTTTAAGCCTATTTAAAAGGAGTGAGATAATAGAAGAGACTCTTGGTCAAAGTAATGGCTTCTAAATTTGCACAATAATAATAATAATAATAGTAATAGTAAAAGTAAACTACTTTTTTTCTAAATCAGTTCAGCTACTTTTTAACACCTGGTTGAACTCCATATAGCAGTAACAAAATGAACAAAAAACAGCCAAAATGATCAGTAAAATGAACAAAAATAAATAATAAACCAGCAAAATAATAAGAAACATGAACAAAATAAGTCAAACTGAACAAAATTGAAGAAAAAAAAAAAATAGAAACCAAAATGTTGAAAAATAAACAAAATAAGCAACTAAATAAACAAAAATGATTAAAACATTTAGAACGTGATGTGTAACATGAAAAAATACGCAAAAAATTGACTAAAAGGAATTTTTTAAAAAAAGATTAAAATAAGCAATGAATATTTGAATTTGGTCCCAGTAGTTTTTGTTTTGGGCTCTTTTTTTCTAAATCAGTCCAACTGCTTTTTAACACTTGGTTGAACTCCAAAAAGCAATGGTCCATGGTCAAAACTCAGGAAAAATGATCTAATTTGCCTTTTTTTTGCACCAAAACAAAGAAAAAATTTGGCCCCTGAAGTAAAATGAGTTTGACACCACTGATCTAATCACATAATTGAAAAAAATAAACATAATCTTTATTGAATGGAGATATTTTGGATTTATGATGAAACAAGCTGTTTTTACTGATATTTTATAGTAATAAGTTTTTATGTTTGAGTTGAAAAAAAAACAAAACATCCAATCTATGAATTTGCTTTCATGTATATGTAGAAGTTTTCATGTTTTCTTGAAATCATTTTCATCTGTAGGCACTAAAGAATTTATTATGTTTATTGGAAAAAAAAAGGAAAATCACCACAACACTGGAAACAACAGTAAAAACAAAAAAAACACAAGGAAAACGATAAAAAAAAAAAAAAAAAAAATCCAAACTGTCTATTTTTATAGTGAGTTGGTCTCACTCACTGCTCTGTGTTTTACCTCCATTTCACAGGTGGGGGTGGGGGGGTGAACTGAGCATGCTCAGATGGACAGAACAAGGTCTATTCTATCAGCATGATTAGAAATGCTTCCTATTGAGCAAACATATAAATTTTTATGAATATTAAAATAAATCCTACATTCAGAACGCTTACTGGTGGCACATCAGAGGTTAAAGGGTTAAACTTCACTGCAGCATTTCTTCTTAATCTGTCCAGACACGTCTTATGTTTTCATAAACAGTACATTTATGTCCATCTACTGTAATTAAACCATTTTTCATGTTTAATTACAAACTTGAACATCCGTGTGTTTGTTTTTTGGAACAGCCCAAATCTTTCCTCCTTGTTTTTTTTTTTTTTTTTTTTTTCCATCTGACAGGCTTTGCCATGCGTTCTTCGTTAGCTTAATGACAGCGTTACGGCCACTTTTAACCGTTTCATCAACAAAGCCACAGTTATTGGTAACATGCACAGTTGGGTTCAGGGTTTTTCTGTTTTCAGATTAACGACCCACATGTGGGTGCTCTATGTTTGAAATAAGAACAGAATAAAAATACAACTGAAAAATCCATCAGATCAAACAAACACTGTGTTAAATAAGTCAAAGTGATTGTAATTCCAAGGTTTTACTGCAGAGGATGGAATCTGTTGAGAGGGAAGAGCTGAGAAAACAAGACATTTGGACTGATTTATTTGTGTTGAAATAACTGTGAAGTCTGATGTTTTTCAAAGCTGAACGATTTAGTCGACTATGATTACGTCTGGAATTCAGTTCTTCAGTTACTGATTATAATTAGTTAATGCTCAAGATTTTTTCATGACTTATTACCTCCGCCAAGGAGGTTATGTTTTTGCCAGGGTTTGTTTGTTTGTTTGTCTGTTTGTTTGTTTGTTTGTTTGTCTGTCCGTTAGTGTGCAACATAACTCAAAAAGTTATGGACAGATTTGGATGAAATTTTCAGGGTTTGTTGGAAATGGGATAAGGAAGAAATTATTAAATTTTGGTGGTGATCGGGGGTGGGGGGGCCCACGGGGGGGGCCACTGATCAGCCTTGGCGGAGGTCTGCGCTCTCCGAGTGCTTCTAGTTTATTATATTTTGCAGATGTTAAAAGCAGCTGTAATTTGAATTTTAAACTATATAAAGAGCCACTAGTCACTTTTCCATTAACCCTCAAATTGCGTGAATATAATTTGCGCATAAAAATTTACCAAATGGAAAAACGACAATTTCACCAAAACTCGTTTTTTGATTAAAAGTTTTTGCGCTGGCAAGAGAGGATTTTGTAGGCTTAGTGCAATTGGTATATCACACGAAACTGCAATGGAAAGACCTTTATCGGCAACTAGAGTCACGTGGATAAAAAAAAAAAAAAAGGATTTTGACGGACGTTACAACAAGAGAAGAAGAGTTTAAAACAAATGTGTTGGTATATGTGGACACACCAGGGAACCCAATCATTTTTGAATTAAGTACGAGATAGAGGGGTAATATATAATAATAATGACGATAATAATAATAATAATGAATATATCTGTAAATCAACACCATATTTACTTTCGTTGACATGTTTATGGAATGACTTCTCGTGTCATCTCACGATGATAAATAAACAAATCATTGCATTTGTGATGTAATGGAAAAACTGACATTACACACTTGTTTTTGTCGACATTTAGTAAATATCGGTAAAGTTTTGCGCAGATGTCCAATGGAAAAATGACGACTGATGCCTATGAATAATGACTCCAAATTTTTGTCTTTTTTTTAGAGCAGTAAAAGTCCGTCAGTACAATGACTTAGATATTGATGGAAGAACTGAAGTGACTTTGGTTATTATTAAGAAAACATGTTAAATGGATATCAGCTCTGAAATTAAACTACTATGAGCTATTTCTGTTGGTATCATTATATTTGTCTAAACAAATGGACCTTTAGTTGGAGCAGGCATTAAAATGAACAAGAAACTGAAGAAAACAAGGGGTGGGCGAAGAAGTTTTTCTGTGACTGTATTTGTTTACTTTTCTTTTTTCTTTTTTTGTTCCTTTTTTTCCTCATTTTATGAGTATTTTGTACATTTTATTGTCTTTCTACCATAAAATGGTCCATTTTATCACTTTAAACATGTTTGTTTGTTTTATTCGAAAAACAAATCTGTATTTTAACACCAGTTGTTTACAGTAATTAATAGGATTAATGGATGAACAGGTATTAAACAGTTTAGATCAGTAATTTTTTGGGGTGAACAGAATAATGACGTGATTTATCAAGTTACTATTACCAAGAAAACATGTTAAATGGATAGATATCAGCTCTGAAATTAAACTACTATGAGCTATTATTATTGTTATCATTATATTTGTCCAAACACATGGACCTTTATTTGGACCAGGAATTAAAATGAACAAGAAACTGAAGAGAACAAGGGGTGGTCTAAGAAGTTTTTCCTTGACTGTACGATGTTGTCTCTGCAGACAGAACATGTGCTGTGGTAGACGACCGTTCTCTCCTCTGTTGTCTTTTGCTTTAAATGCAGATGTGAAATAAACCTCCTGTTAAAACAAACCTGAGCGGTTAATTTGAGGCAGATCTCACAGAGGTCACAGTCACATGTTTGTATTCACACCTAAAAAAACGTCCTGACTTTCCGGGGAAATGAACTCTGGTCTGTTTTAAAGCAAATGTAGTAGGTGTGAATCCAAAGGTTTGAGACAGATCAGAGGTCAAACAGAGGTTTGACATGAACAGAGGCCGTCTTCTTCTGTTACATAAGACCACCATCCAAAGGAACCTGAACAGAATCAGCAGTGAAGGGAACAGTTGGACTGACCTGTTTACCAACAGGAGCAGGAAATGCAATAGAACTGAGACGAGTTCTTCATTTTTACTGTAAAATTACATTAAGTTAATTCCTGTCATTATCGTACAACGCTGGCCTTTAAAAGTCATGGAGTTCGGAGTAAAAAAATGACAAGATTTTCCTTCTGTTTCAAGAATAAAAACAGTCAAAGAAAAGCAAGTCACTGTAAGCCTTTATGAATAATACCTGTTTATTTACCCTATAACACCAAACGTATCATATTTGATCCGTGAGTTCTGAAGCCCTCGCCATGATCATTGTGATATTTTTTCTTCAAAAACCTGATGTATACAATTAGGTACATGTAATACACAGATAATCCACCAGGGGGAGGAGTTCATTCACCAGAGGCCTTTCCAGTGACACTACAAGACTGTCATTAATGAGGAAGGCGGAAGAACTGGGACCATTTAGAAAAAGAATTAACTATTTGTTAGACATGTTTGTGTTCTGTTATGTTTTTGTTTGTTCAGTTGTGGAAATATTAGAGCATTGAGATCCGATGGATCAGATATACAACGTGATATCATAAATTGTGTACAGATAACACACCACTTTTAATTGGCGTGTTATCTGTACGCATTATATGCTTTCAGCATGTAAATTTACGCCACATAAAATAGCACACCATTAGCGTGATTAGTTGCTAGCACGATTAGCGGTTAGGGTTAGTGGTTAGTGTGATTAGTGGCTAGCATGGTTAGTTTTTGGGTTAAGGTTAGTGATTAGCACGATTAGCAGCTAGTGCAATTAGCGGTTAGGGTTAGTGATTAGCGTGATTAGTGGCTATTGCGGTTAGGATTAGGTTTTGGGTTAAGGTTAGCGATTAGCAGGATTAGCAGCTAGCACGATTAGTGGTTAGGATTAGCAATTAGCGTGATTAGTGGCTAGTGTGGTTAGGGTTAGGCTTTGGGTTAAGGTTAGCGATTAGACGGATTAGCAGCTAGCGCAATTAGCGGTTCAGGTTAGCGATGAGCGTGAGACGGGTGTACATAATTAGATAAATTTGAATAACAATAGACAGGGAAATACAGTTTCCTAAAGAAAAAAGAATATATAAATAAAAAAATAAATGAAAATTTACATAAAGTCCTGTCGTCTTAATAAAATATGTCCTCCATTTGTCCCATAATCATTTTGGAGTTTGTTGTAGAATGTGATTCGCTCCATCACAAAAACCATGTAAACAGTTTGATACCAGTGTTCAGGGTCAGAGCGTTTACATTTAACCTTTTTTAGACATAGTTTTCCGAACAGCTGTACTCAACATTCCAAACAAACGTTTAGCGTCCTTATTTGTGTTCCATATGTTGGACTTCCCTGTTTTATCATAAACTGATTTTGAGGGTTGTACATCAGGGCCATCTGGGTACCCGGCGTCTGAGGCACCATAGCAACCAGCCCTTCCCCTTGTGCATGTTCACCTCCTAAACCGTCCCCTGTTCCTCGTTCCTGTCATCGGCTCCTGCATATTTACTGCTTCTTTTTGATCAGGAACACTCCAGGTGCCCACACATCCTCTGAGTGAACACACAGGGGATCCCATCTAGCCTTCGTTATGCATGCGTCGGGCGTTCAGTATTCATGTGGCGTCGAGCCGAAAGCATCTGGGCACGGCAGCAGCACCAGCGACAGCAGCAGGAAAACAATAGCTACGAACGCACCAGTACCAACAGAAGTACAGGCTGAAAGTGGGAGAGGAGTGAGGAAAACTGGAGTTCGGACAAAAGCCTAATGGGAAGGCACTGGGTCTGCCGACTTCGTTAGCATCTTTGTTAGCATTTTCATTAGCATTTTTGTTAGCATTTTTGTTAGCATTTTCTTCAAACATTTTCTCTGTTGAAACTACTGGTTGAATTCATTTCATATTTTTATGTGCCTTCCTTAGGACAATATCTACAAAGTTTGTTCACAGTTTTGACAAATTAAGATTTTTGAATTTTTGATGAATTTTTGAAATATTAAAGATTTTCCTTTCCTTCTAATGGTCCATATTTTGATGTTTTATAATATGTAAATAGTTTCAGATATCAATATAGTTGCTACTGAGCACTGATAAAAAGTTAGATTTGGACTTTCATGTGGGTTCATGATCTTTGACCTTCAGTGACCTTGAGGGGTCAAACTCAAGGTCAGCAATGTCTACATTCAACAGTCTTCTCTGAAACTACTGGTCAGATTCATTGCAAAAAATTCTGCAACTTCCTTTAGACAATGTCTACAAAGTTTGTTCACAGTTGGCAGTTGACAAGTTTAGTTTTTTTTTTTTTTTTTTTTTTTTTTTTGACAAATTTCTGAAATATTGAAAAAAAAATTGCTTTTACTCATAATGGTCCATATTTTGATGGTTTATAAATGTTATAAAATGTTGATGGTTTATAACATGTAAATGGTATCAGATAACAGTATAGTTCCTATTGATCACTGATAGAAGTCATGTATGGGCTTTCATTTGGGTCCATGACCTTTGACCTTGAGTGAACTTGAAGGGTCAAACTTAAGGTCACTAATGTCTACATTTCAACAATCTTCTACAAAACTACTGGTCGGATTCATTTCAAATTTTAGAAGTTGCTTCCTTGGGACAATGTCTACAAAGTTTGTTGACAGTTTTGAGAAATTTGGGTTTCAGAATTTTTGACCAATTTTTGAAGTTATTAAAAAATGTGCTTTTCCTTCTAATGGTCCATATTTTGATGGTTTATAACATGTAAATGGTTCCAGATATCAGTCTAGTTCCTATTGATTACTGATAGAAGTCATATATCGGTTCATGACCTTTGACCTTGAGTGACCTTAAAGGGTCAAAAGGGGATCATTTCAGATACAACATGATGCTGACATACAGGGATACTGGACCTATTTTTTTAGATTTATTCTAAACCACAGCTCCAGAGCGTCAGACTGTGTTTGTCGTTTGTTCAGAGTTTTCATCCTTTCAGTGAAACCGATATCAACAATGTTCTGTGACGCTGAGCTCTGAGATCAATTTACCTCACCCTGGTTTTTTTTATATCATCAGTGCTGTCAAAATCGTGGCGTGATGCCTCTGATCAGCCTCAATACCCCGAGGTCGTTTCCTCATCAACCGCCGTCGACTGCACCGTTTAGTTTGACGGACGCCCGAACCCAACGGGAAACTGCCGTTTGTCCACGCCGACGCTTCCATGCATGTTTGTGCAGGAGCTGTTTTTTTTTTTTTTGTTTGTCATATACATAGTCCCACCAGGATGAAAAAGCCACGATGATTAGAGGAGAAATCCTGCCTTGACTTGTAATCAGGCGGAGGAGAAGGTGTGTCGTGCACAGATTATCACAGTGTGTGTGTTCGGTGTAATCAGTGTTGTACGGCCGCTGTCACAGAAAGTTCAAACATGGTACAAAGTAGGTTTTATAGAGAAGAAACTAGTACAAAAATGGGTTTAACGGATGGAAACAAAGGAATACTCACTATGAATACATTATAACCCACTATGAACATCCTTATAATGTGTTTTAAAGCAGTTTTAGGCTGAATAACCTTAGTTTTATACAAATTTGGTAGTTCGTAAATGTCAGTATTTTCACAATTTAATGTTATTTTTATTGCACTAAAACAGACAGAAATTTGGGGTCATTATTTATAGGCGTCAGTGGTCGCTTTTCCGTTAGACATCTGCATGAAACTATCAGTATTTGCTAAATGCAGAAAAAACAGAAGGGAGTAATGTCGGTTTTTCCATTAAGTCTCAAATGCGATGATTTGTTTATTTATTATCGTGAGATGACACGAGAAGTCATTCCATAAACATGCCAACAAATGTAAATATGGTGTTGATTTACAGATATATTCATTATTATTATTATATATTACCCCACTATTTTGTACTAAATTAAAAATGATTGGGTTTCCTGGTGTGTCCACACATACCGCGACAATGTTTCTTTTAAAACTCTTCTTCTCGTGTTGTAATGTCTGTCAACATCTGGTTTTTTTCTTTTTTATTCACGTGACTCTAGTTGCAGAAAAAAGTATTTCCATTGTAGTTTTGCATGATATACCAATTGCGCTTCGCCTGAAAAACCACCTCTTGCCAGTGATATTTTCTGGCAATTTTAAGTATTTATATTAAACAAAATACATATTTGTGAATAATCCATGAATTTTGTTTTCATGTATATATATAGAACTTTTCATGTTTTCCTGAAATTGGCTTTATCTCTGGGCACTAAAGTAGAATTATTTGGTTTATTTTGCTTTTTGACACCTGGTTGAACTTCATAAAGCAGTTACACAGTTAAAACTCAGTAAAAACACAGTAAAATAAATGAATGAATAAATGAAATAAAGAAAAATCACAACACTGCAAAAAAGTAAAAACAGACAACAAGGAAAATATTTTAACAAAACACAACGTGAGTAATCCATGATTTAATATATATTAATTATATATTATATAATATTAATATAAATTCTCATGTTCTGTATAAATCAGTTTTGTCTGTAGGCACTAAAATAGGATTATCTAGTTTATTGAAAAAAAATAAAGATAAAAAATAAAGGAAAATCACCACAGCACTGGAAACAACAGTAAAAACAAAAAGCAAGGAAAACTGTAAAAAAAAAAAAAAGTCTGAACAGTGTTTTTATAGTGAGTCGGTCTCACTGCTCTGTGTTTTACCCCCGTTCCACAGGGGGTGGGGCTTCAACTGAGCATGCTCAGATGTCTAGGTCTCTTCTGTCAGCATGATTGGATGTTTAACTATTGAGGAAACGGTTGAATTTATATGAATATTTAAAATAAATCATACATTCAGAACAGTCACTGGTGACACGTCAGGGGTTAAAGGGTTCAGCCTACATGAACTTGTTCCTATTGTTCATTTTCTAAACCACAGATATGTGTAATGTTAATGTTTCACACACTCTGTCAACATTTACAGATACCAGTTTATCAGTGTCAGTGTTTTCACCACTCTGGTATTTTGAGGGAATAGAATGAATCAATAACAGCCGTGACTCAGAAACAACAGCGTAGTTAAACTTTTGAGGGTTTAGACGCTGGAGGAGTGGAACCAGGTTTAAGAAAGGAACCAGGGTTTAGTTTAATACAGAGGAACCTCAAATGAAAGGAGAACCTCACAACATGGACCAAGTTCTCCATTATGCGATGAGTGGGTACGACTTCATTCTAGGAAATTATGATAGTTTTCCTGCTGGTTTTTAAATTACAACTTTATTCTCATGAAATTACAGGTTTTATCTTGATATTTTACGACTGTATTCTCATAGTGACAGGTGTTTTTTGTTTTCTTTTGTGGCCTGAATATGCTGTCGTACTATTATTATATTACTTTGTAACATTTATATTCTAATTTCTTATCTTATTTTTAGTTTTTGTAATTTCATATTCACTCTATTCTTATTTTCTTATGTATTGGTATTTTTTAATTCATATTGTTGCACTGATTGGAGTAGCACAACGACAATAAAGGCTGTTAATTCTTTTCTATTCTGTTCTGTTCTATTCTGTTCTTTTCTGTTCTATTCTGTTCTTTTCTGTTCTTTTCTTTTTTATTCTGTTCTTTTCTGTTCTGTTCTATATTTTATTCAATTTTATTCTGTTCTGTTCTATTTTGTTGTGTTCTGTTCCATTCTTTTCTATTTTATTCTCTTGTTTTTTATTCTATTCTATACTCTATTCTATTCTATTCTGTTCTATATTTTACTCTGCTGACTGCTTTGGGGATCATGTGTGTTTATTCTGGAGCTAATTCCACATCAGAGCCGTTCTGAATTATTCCAATTAGACCCAAAGGTTCTTCCGCAGACCTCCTAGTATCTTGGGGGAACGTCTAGAATAAGCGTCGTACACTTTAATGTTTTACTCGACTGCTGCTCTGGGTGTTTCTTTTTCTTTTTCCTCTAAATTTCCCTCTTGACAAAAACACCCGAAAGTATTTGTGAAAATGACCTCAAGCAAATGAAAATAAAATGCTGAGACCAGAAAGTATGGAACGTCAGAGCCGCCGCCAAACCACAGGGAAAAGCAGGACCATATGTGGAGGTCCACTGGACCCACAGCGGGTTCTCCACACTCTTATCACCGTCCCAGCCTCTCCAGTCCACCGTCTACATGGGCTTTTTTCTTCTCCCTGTTTGGTGCCAGATGAATCCTCAGTGATAAATCCTCCACAAAAACCCAAATGACATAAGAGCTGGAACGTGTCCAGATCCGGTCCGACAGAACTCTGCTTTGATTGGACCTGTTTAGTACCAACGAGTGTCCAAGTACCTTTTCGGTTCCCCTTCGAATGGTTTCTATACGTTAAAAAGCCAAACTGAGATTTGGGTGGCAGATAGATGGTGGAGTTCTAATTGGATCAGCAGGGAGCACTTACATGGAGACACTAATCAAACTGGGCTTTTTTTTTTTTTTTTTACATCTGTCAAGATTAATCAAGTCTGTAAGTCAGCAGAAATGAAAAGGAGGATGAGAAAGATGGAAGAAGGACAAGAAAGATGGGAGAAAGAGGGAAGAAGGATAAGAAAGATGGAAGGACTAGAAAGAGGGAAGAAGGATAAGAAAGATGGAAAAAGGACAAGAAAGGTGGAAGAAGGATGAGAAAGATGGAAGGACGAGAAAGACGGAAGAAGGATGAGAAAGAAGGACAAGAAAGATGGAAGAGAAGTTTAAAAATGATAAAAGGACACTCATGCCTATTGCAGGAAAAACAGATGAATTAAAACCAGCTCAAGGAGATAAACCCAGGGTTCCCACAGGGTCTTAAACAGTCTGTAAAAGTCTTGAATTTACAAATCTGCATTTAATACTTCAATACTACGGTGGCCAATAAAGGCCAAACACAATGGCCCAATGCGTCTCAGACTTATAGCTCTGAATAATGAGAAAAATGAACAAAAAGGGAACATGTCAATAAAATAACATTAATCAAATGAACAGAATAAGCAACAGAATTTAAATTTTTTTTTTTTTTTTTTTACAAAGGACAAAAATTAATTAAGAAAAACAAAAAAATCAACAAACTATTAAATATGGACAGAATAAGCCACACAGGCAAAGTAATTTTAAAAAAGAGCAGAAAACTCTAAAATTAGCAAAAATATATATATATATAAGAAAAATTAACAAACAAAATAAGAAATGAAATGAGGTAAAAGTGAACAAAATAATTTTAAAAAAGGATGAAAGAAAAACACAAATATCAAAAACTAAAAAAAACCAGCTGTACAGAAAACAGGTGATTTGTAGTTTTATTGTGGCTGTTTTCAGTCTATAAACAGAGCTACAACACAGCTAAGCTAACAGAGCTATAATGTAAACTATCAGCTGATGCAGCGTCAACATTATAAGACACACTGTTATTTTGACCGACTGTTAAAATTCACATCTGTGAGTTTTAGTTTGATTAAAACTTGATGATTCCATAAAATATATAATGTGTGTGTGTGTGTGTGTGTATATATATATATATATATATATATATATATATATGTGTGTGTGTGTGGGTGTGTGTGTGTGTGGGTGGGTTGTCCATATCCAGGTGGAAACAGAAGAGAGAACGGGAACAAAATTGCCAGTTTAATAAGTTAAAGGATTAAAGGAAATGAGTATACAGAAGTGAGAAATCAGAAAAGGGTTTAAAATAATAGTACAGAAAGAAGCTTAGGGAAAAGAAAAAAGAAACTAAAAAAAGGCAAAATCACTAATCCCAAATACAATTATAGTGACAGCCTTTTCTCTTTTTTCCCCCCTCTTCCTTTTTTTTATCATCATCACTCCAATTTTCCTACATTTCTCTAAATTATTCCTCCATTGAACATAAATACAAATGTATATCTCAACACAAATATTGCTGCTAGACTTTATAACCTAGATTTAAATACATATAATAATACTAATAAAAAGCGTCGTTTCCTCCTGTGGATAAATAAGGTTTATCTGTACGTCCTTATATAGTCTCTTCTTATCTGAACATATATGAACTCAGTGGAAGTACTCAGACTGTAGTATTCTGCTGTAACTACTGTCAGATTGTTTCTTTTCACAACCAGACTAATCTCATGAAATCACGTTGTGACGCCAGTTTATTGCATTTGATGTGCTATACGTACGCATTTTCACCCTTTCGCATGTTATTTAACGCCATTTGATGGTGTGTCAATGTGCTAGCCACTAATCACCCTAACCGCTAATCATGCTAATGGAGTGTTATTTTACGCAGCGTAAATATACACTCTGAAAGCTTGTAATGCGTACAGATAACACCAATTAAAAATGGCGTGTTATCTGTACGGAATTCATGATATCACGTTGAATCAACAGCGTAAAAAAACTGAATATATTCAACATATGTTCACCTTTGACAAACAAACCAACAAATACCGCTGCTGTTTTATTGACTGATCCACGTTTCAAACTCAGACAGACAGTGAATGGAACACTTCTATCCACCAAGGCTACTGCCCACTCCACTCATGGTGTTCTCCTCTTTGGTTTGTTTGTTGGAACCGTTCCTCTGTGTTTTCATGGACCTTGGTGAAACCGTTGGCCGTGGGTTAAGGATGAAGCAGTTCTATTACAGTCGGATCCGTTAAATAAAGGATGGAAAACACCTTTGTCCACCTTTACCTTCACCTCCACAGACTAAAGCCCAGCTGTTCTTGTACCTGAACAAACACCTCATGACAACAGAAACGTCAGTTCCGTCAGAACCACCACTGCCCTTGGACGATCTTATGTTTATGCTGCGGTCTTGACCTTTGACCCTTGGCCACTTAAATCTACACAGTTCATCGTCCTTCTACGGTTTCTTGACATCTTATGCTCATATGGACAATTAAACAATAGCAGTAAAACTACCAGAAGTGGGAGGGGCTAATCCATTCACGCACTGCCGTCCCCTCCTGTCATCATGTTCGTATGTCGCTTCCTTAATATTATTGTTCTTCAACCGGATCATTAAGCTACTAACATTTATTTTACTATCCACATCGCCTCACTACGTAGCTTATCTTATCTAAACCATCAGAAGTCCCATGCCTTGAACAAGTGCTTTCGACCCTCTTTTGCTTCTGAATCGTGTTTGTCGTCCAACTCCGACAGTAGACAAGGTTTCACACGCACTTGTCCGACTGTCTACTGGAAAACTGAGTGTTTCTTCAAGAGCCTCCATGCTTGAAAATTCATGAAAATCCACTTGTAAACAGGATGTGACGGAAAATCTACATACATATGAAGTACTGGTCTATTAGTTTTATCTGGGGGTCATTTTCCCGGACCCTTTTACAGAAGATAAAAATCGCGGTAATCTTTACTGACGTGCGGTGATGATTACTGCATTTGGACAGGACTAAAATCTTTGGCTATTATTACTTTACCCCACGTTCCGATGTCAAACTAATCCCTTCCAAAAAGGATTTTACATATGACAGTTTGACCATTTGGGCATCTCCATATTGGTATTTTTGAGCCAGAAGTGACCGTATTTGGACAAAAGGGGGCTGTGGCAAAGCAGAAGGTGATGAATGAGTTAATGTCAGACATTAGTCGCTTTTCCATTGGACATCTGCGCAACATTTTACCAATATTTATTAAATGTCGGGAAAAAAAAGAAGTGCGTAATGTCAGTTTTTCCATTAAATAACACATGCAATGATTTGTTTATTTATCGCGAGATGACATTAAAAGTCATTCCATAAACATGTCGATTAAAGTAAATACGGTATTGATTTAGATATATTCATTATTATTATATATTACTCCTCTATCTCGTACTAAATTAAAAAATGATTGGGTTTCCTGGTGTGTCCACACATACCGCGACATGTTTCTTATAAAACTCTTCTTCTCTTTTTTTAACGTCTGTCAACATGTTTTTTGTTTTTTGTTTTTTATTCGCATGACTCTAGTTGCGGAAAAAGGTCTTTCCGTTGCAGTTTTGTGTGATATACTTATTGCGCTACGTCTGCAAAACCACCTCTTGCAAGAACAAAAACTTTTAATTGAAGTCGTCAAAATTGTTTTTCCATTAGGCAAATTTTTATACGCAAGTTATATTCACGCAATTTGAGGGTCAATGGAAAAGCGACTATTATGTATTATTAAGTGATTTTACCGTCTTGTTAATGTAACCTTTTAACTGTCAGGGAATAATGTGTTTTACTGAATAAAAACTAACTCCTAACGTCTGATTCAGAGTTGAGTTGTACATGTCAGTGCTTTTCTTCAACCTGACATCTTATTACCGGAGTCTGGACCAGATCACCCATTATAGGTTAAAAAAAAATGAATGAGACCAGGACTCCTGTCTGGTCTGTTACCAAGATTTATAAAGTCATGTCTGTATCGTTTGTGCATAATCCAGACAAACCAACAAACTGATGCAGCTGATCACACGTCATTGTTGGCAGAGCGAACAAACAGATGTTGATTCATAAAAGTGATTCAGTTTGAGACAAATCCGTGGAAATTATTACAAAATGAAAGTAGACTAGGGAGCCTCTGAACGTCCAAATGGGTCATATCTGATGAACATGAAAAGTTGAAGAACTGTATTTTACACCAATTATTGACACGGATTAAGAGGATTAACAGATGTTAAACAGTTCAGATCAGTAGATGAGTTTGGTCACCTGTTTGGGTCTTTAAGGGTTAATACAGTTTAAGGGAAATACCCAATTAAAAAACAGATGCAGGTAAATTTGACTTGTTTGGTGGTTTTGTTGATAAAGATACATTAAAAATCTGTCATTTCTGAACTGATGCTATGATAATGTCTGTGAAAGTCAATGTTTTGGTAGAAGTTTCTCACACTGGGAGGCGAGGACCGACATCCAAATACTTAAATCTTTCAAAGGACAAGTTATTACGAGAAAGTTGTAACGTGTAACTTCCGTTGTGTGAGTGGCCTGTTCCTGTTGGTGTTTGTTTGTTTGGTGTTGGTGCTTGTTTTTTGGAAACTCTTCTGGACTCACTGACGACTGAGTTTGTATTCCGGCCACCAGAGTTACCTGGTGTAACTCTAGACTGAACGTGTAAAGAGACTTTGTGGACTCTCTGTATATATACCAGGGTACCCACAGGGTCTTAAAAAGTCTGGAATTTACAAATCTGCATTTACTACCGTAAAGTCTTTAAAATGTATTAAATTTGATCTGGTAGGTCTTGAGGTCGGTTTCCACAAACTTGTTTTACTCTCTTGTGTTTAAATGTGTTTGTTAAATGTCCAAACTGTAAAGAAAGTAACGTTAGTCGACTCAGTTCCACTCGTTCCAACCCGACAATTTATATTGAAATTAGGAACCAGTTATCACTAACTTTGCAGAAATAATCACAAAACATTCATCCCAACACACGTGCAGCTGAGAAAGCAGACTTTAGGAACTTTAAGGGACGACTCAGAAGCAAAAAGTAACTGTGAGGAAGTGTAGGTTTAACAAGTGGTTCCAGGCACAACAAGCCCCGCCCCTCACACGTGTTGTAGTTTATTTTGGCATCAATCCAGCTGATGTCATTTCTATATGTGTGCTGATGTCATATCAGTTGCCTCTATATATGTGCCAAGTTTGAAAATAAATTGAAACAAAATTGATGTTTTTATAGACATTTGAAATGTCGCCCATTCTAAGTAAATGGGAGAAAAAAAAGATATAAAAAATTTGTAAAAAAATTTGAACTTTGACGTACTTTTCCCAAAATGTAACCACATCTATACTGGGTCACTGGCAATCTGTAAACCAAATTTGGCATGAATTCATGTAATATTTTTGCTGTTATAGACATTTGAAATGTTGCCCATTATAAGTAAATGGAAATAAAAAGATTTAAAAAATTCATAAAATATTTGAACTTTGATGTATTTTTCCCAAAATGTAATCACATCTATACTGGGTCATTGGCAATCTATAAATCAAATTTGGTATGGATTCAACCAATAGTTTTGCTGCTACAGACATGTGAAATTTCTCCCATTATAAGTAAATGGGGAACTTTATCTGTTTATGTTTAAGTTCATTAAAAAACATTGAACTTTGACCTATTTTCCCAAAATGTAATGAGATCTATTCCGGGTCACTAGTAATCTATAAACTCAATTTGGTATGAATTCAACCAATACCTTTGCTGCTAAAATGTTAACAAACAAAGAAACAAACAAAAAACATTAGCCCTTGGGGGGGGGGGGGGGGGGTAGTGATGCCTGGTTGAAGAATAGATCATTGTGGACCTGGTTGACGTGAGTTTTCCTAAATTCTAGGACTCATGGATTTTTGCCTGTATGGTTGTGAAATAGACATTAAATTCTGTCTTAAGTCGTCTTAAAAAGTCCCACAAACTGTCTTCAACAGACTTAAATGGAACCTGTTGGAACCCTGTATAAATACACTGGTACAGTAAACTATCAACAGTCAGTTTCAGTTTCTTTCCACCTCTGCATGTGCAGTTGTTTAATCTATTTCATCTGTGAAAGAGGTGACAGCAAATAGATACGTCCCCCAAGAGAGGAAGCCCCAGGATTTATGGGACATGTGGCTTTAGATGTAAGACGCATAAATCTGAACATCCTGCGCTCAAACACAACAAGCGCAGGTTGGATTGGACTCAACAACTGCACGTGTGCAGAGCGACGCTGCGGACGCCAGCCTCAGCACGTCCATCTGCATCTGTGCACGATGGGAGCGCACGTCCTGGAGGAGGATATTTTTAGAGGATGGCGTTCTTCCATTCGACTGCGAAGCCCATGAAGGTCTTTCAATCGAGTCCAAATGTGATGTGGAAACACCTGACGAGTAAATATACGACACAAGAAACACAACACACAGCTGCAGATGTGATCACAATACAACAAACCATGAACTGTGTACCGTTTCAACTACGATCACTATCATGTTATGTTATTTGTGTTTTTTGTGGTTTTTTTAATGAGTGTTCTATACAGACATTATTGTGTGAGAACAATAAAAGCACATGTGGAAACTATCAGAGCAGCAGCAGTTTACACCTAAAACAAATCAACCAATCCACGCCTGGCCTCTCCCATCTCCAACAGCCCACGGAGAAATAAGCAAAACCCACTATCACAGCTAACTTTAACCCTTAAAGACCCAAACGTCCACTTTTAACCAAAACCATCCACTCATCTAAACTGTTTAATACCTGCTGACCCACTGATCCTATCAATACATGTGAATAATTGGTGTAAAATACAATTATTCCTCTTTTCATGGTCATCAGATATGACCATATTTGGACATTCAGTGGCTCCGTGGTTATCATGGAAACACCATCATCTTCCACAATAAAATAAAATGAACAAAAATGAATAATAAATCAATAAAATAATAACAAATTGAGACACAATTTGAACAAAACTGAATTAAAAAAATAATGAAATAGGAAAGAGAATGTTGAAAAGTCAAGAAACGGATCAAAAAAATTTAACAAAAAGGAAGGAAAATTAAATAGCCAAGAAAATGACCAAAAACAGCCAAAGTGATCAATGAAATGCACAAAATTAATAATAATAATAATAATAATAATAATAATAATGATAATTAACAGCAACAAGAACAAAATAAGCCACAAACTGAACAAAATTGAAGAAACATGTTGAAATAATTGGTGTAAAATACAGTTCATCTTTTCATGGTCATCAGATATGACCATATTTGGACGTTCAGAGGCTCCGTAGTTACCGTGGAAACACCGTCATATTCCTCAACATTGATTCACCAGTAAAACCTGTGGAGTTGGATCAATGACAGTGGATAAAGTGAACAAAAATATATTAAAAAAATAACTACAAAAACCTATGGATCAACTAAACAAGAAAATGAACAAAACAGCCAAAATGATGAATAAAATGAACAGAAATGAAAAATAAATCAACAAAATAATAACTAGCATGAAGAAAATGAGCCACAAACTGAAGTAATTTGGACAAAAAAAAATAGAAGAGGGGCAAAAAAAATGAACAAAAACAAGTGAAATAGTAAATGAAATGAACAAAGGCGAATAATAAAACTGACCAGATAATATGGAGAAAATTAGGAACAAAATGGATAAAAATGGAAATATTAATTCACCAGTAAAACCCATTTAGTTTAATAAATGACAGTGGATGGACACGCTGGGTTTATGTTCAGTTAATGAGAGATTTGAGTGAAAAAGTCACATTTTCTTCAGTTTTCTCTGTTTCTGATATAATAAAACACAACTTTACTCTCAGCTTTTTTGAACATCTACATGATCAGTGAATTAAATATAAGAAAATACCTGATTTATACTGAAAAAGTGCAAAACACAAGATAATATTACAATAATAAATAGTGATAAAGGTTAGATGTCCGGATAATTAAATTTAAGACCTGACACAAAAGTAGTGCTGGGCCTTTAAGGGTTAAAAAAAAAGACTAAAAGAGCAGAAGTGAACCTGAGTTTGACGGCTTCCAGCTGTTGGAGCTCCATCCTGTAACACCTCGCTGTGGTGGAAACCCCCCCCCACACACATCACCACCACCACTACCTACACAAACACACCCCATCTGAAGCCCTGGTCGCTCACATTTATAATTAATCTGAGTGCATTTGTTCCTCTGGGACTTTGAGGTCTGTCAGTTCCAAAGACAAACACATGTGTCTCTGTCCACATGTGTAATCCTGCAGGTGTCACAGACGGACACAGAGAACTTCTGTTCTGTACAAACGCATTCATCAAATCCACATGTTAACACAGTCCTACTGACATTTACACCTTTGGTACAGTCGGGTAAACACGACGACAGCAGACGTATAAACAGACGAACTGCCTCAGTGACACTAAAAAATGAGGTTTAACCTTTAACCCTTTAACCTTTAATCAAACAAAAACCAAACTGGACACATGGTGCAATGACATCTCTGTTTATTGTATTATAGATGCTCATTTCATCTGCAGACTGTTTTTTTTTTTTTTTTTTTTTTTTTTTACATTTTATATTTGTACTTTTGTATCTCGTATCAACTCTAAGAAATTCACATTTACACGTTGAATTTTACATTAGTAGGTAAGTACAGGTGACATTCAGCGTTTTTTCGATCCGTGTTGAGTTTGTGATAATATCATGTAGAATCACAGTGAACCTCCCGAAGTTTTGACATTGGCGGGAGATTACGACGTGTCCTGTGGCCTCTGAAACCGAGGTACAGTCACAGTTCCTGTACATGCAAAAACGTCTGCACAGTCCGACTGGTTTCTACCGACTAATAGCATATGTGAGTTTCAGAGTAGAAGTGGCATGTACTGTATATGTCGTCAAAATGCTACATGACCCTAGTAGTATCCTGTATTTTATAGCATGGTATCCTACAGTATGTGTTCATTAGCGACCTATTTGTACTGAAAGGCCCAATCCATATTCACCCCTTGGCCCCTCCCCCTCCGTTTTGCGTGTTCATGTGAAAGGGTGTCCTGATTAGGGGTGTACGAAAATATGGGTTCTGCAATATATCGCAATATTTCATTTCGCGATAATGTATCGATATTAAAAAGTACTGTATCAATGTTTTTAGGCATTTATTCAAATGAAGATATTGCGGAGGTTCTTTTTTTTGTTTATATTTTATTTATTATTCTTTAATACTGTTTTATTAACCTGACTGAATCATATGACATTTACAACACTTCGTAGCATCGGAAGTCAGTCACGTAGACCAAAGGGGATAAGTGCGGACGTGAAACACTCTCCCACTTTTTATTTGATTTTGATAGAGCAAATACAACTGGAGATATGACGCTTTAAATCCGAAGCAAACAAACAATATAGCGTTATTATAGTGATATAAAGCAAGTGTTGTATTTCTGACCATATCTACGTAATTTTTTGTCCTTTTTCAAAATGGAAAAAACTGGACGAATCTGCAGATTCTAATCCACAGACTGCATTAGCATTACAGGTAAGGGTGAGAATAACCCCCACAGAGATGGTTACAGCTGCTGACGGCATCGGGAATTCTGTCGGAAGCAAAGTTGTCGCATTTGTTCATAGCGGCATCAGTGATGTAACAGGTCTGGAAGAGTTGTCGCATTTTGTAGGGGAATGCTTAAACCCCTACCCCTTACAACTCCATTTCAAGGGGGAGGGGCCAAGTGCAAGGGCCACAGGGTAGGGGTAAGGGGGAGGGGCCAAGGGGCGAATTGGGATTGGTCCAAAGTCTCTACATGGGTGACAGTTTAGCTTGAGTCTTCAATGCTCATCAGTATTTCTGACTTCTATTTACTAAAAACCTTCATTAGCTCTCAAAATATCAAACACATATTCAAAAATGATCCAAATAAATGTAAAAATAACAAACTTAAAGACACCTGACACTGTACACAGGCACTTGAAATGTGGTACACTCTTTGAGTGCATTCATTTTACATCTAATAAGTGCTACAAAATAACATCCGTTAGAAAAAATACTGGTTCCAAAGTGTAATACTATCCATAATATGAACAAACCGGAAATGCAAAGGTGAAAACAACCAAACCAAGGCAAACGTAAACGGTGTCATTGAATGTTTCTTGCATATTTCTGTTTATATTCGGGTTGTACATTCTGGAAATGTGTTGCACTTCACAAGCTGCTGTAGAAATCAAATAATCCTGTTTGGGGGGTAGGTGGGTGTCGGAGCCTCACATGGAAACCAAACTGAGATGGGAGTAAATCAACATCCTGGTCAGTTCAACTGTAGCAGTGACTGTTTTAACCCTTTACTGAGCAAGTGACTATTTTTGGTCATGTCCACAAAAATCTAAATATGGGGCTTATTCCGTGTCTCAGTAAAGTCCAGAAGCATGTTGTTGTTTGGTTTTTGTTTTGTTTTTTTTTTTTTTATAAAATTACAAAGTGGTTGAAATGTTGAATTTCAGAGTATTTCAATGAGTATCCTGTAAAGGGTTAACTCCTGTTGATGTCAATTCAGTCGACACATGTTCAAAAAACTCCAAATTTAATGTGGAATCATCATTTTTTTTAGAAGACATACAGCATTTCATTTTCTTTTTGTGCCTTTTGTTAAGAGTTTTTGGAGTTCCTTTTGGTTTAACCCTTTATCGGGCAAGTGACTATTTTTGGTCATTTCCACAAACATTAAATATGGGTCCAATCCAGTGATGTAAATTCAGTTGACACATGTCCAAAAAACTCAATATTTAATGAGGAATCATCTTTTTTTTTTTTTTTTTAGAAGATACACAGCATTTCAATCTCTTTCTGTGTCTTTTTAAAAAGTTTTTGGAGTTCCCTTTATCAGGCAAGTGACTATTTTTGGTCATTTCCTCAAACATTATATACGGGGCCAATCCCTTGCCTAATATGTTGGTGATTCAGAGAGATTTTACAGAGATGTTGAAGCTGTAAATTGTGAATATGAGTGATTTTTGTTTTGACAAGGAGGTAGATGACGATGTCCAATAACACACTGAAGTTGAAATGTTGAATTTCAGAGTGTTCCAATGAGTGTCCTTTAAAGGGTTAACTCCTGTTGATGTAAATTCAGTCGACACACGTCCAAAAAGCTCCAAATTTAATGAGGAATCATAATTTTTTTTTAGGCGACATTCTTCATTTCAATTCCTCTTTGTGTCTTTTAGAAGAGTTTTTGGAATTCCTTTTGGTGTAACCCTTTATTGGGCAAGTGACTGTTTTTGGTCACTTCCTCAAACATTAAATATGGGTCCAATCCAGTCAGTTTTTATAACAACATATAGTGATTCAAAGAGACTTTATAGACATGTTGAAGTCGTAAATAGTGAATATGAGTGATTTTTGTTTGGACAAGGCGGTAGATGACGATGTTCAATAACACACTGAAGTTGAAATGTTGAATTTCAGAGTGTTTCAATGAGTGTCCTTTAAAGGGTTAATGCCACTGCTGCAGCTCGGATCAGGATGATTCATAGCAGCTCTCTCAATAGACGAGTGAATCATACTCTGTCACTGTGTGAATATTTGTGTGTGTGTGTGTGATGACAGGATGTGTGTGTCGGTGGTCACATGTCCATTGCACATGCCCACATCAGCGACGCGCTCAGAGCTTTAGTTGTTTTCATTCATGTCGCTGCAGTGACACAGAGTGAATCCCAAATGAACACAGCAGAAAGTCTGTTTCCTTTGGCTGACACGTTCGATCCACCTGATTCCGACTAATTCTACGAGCATGCCTGACAAGTCCACGTCTGCATTAGCCTTTTCTACACCGTGCTGGGCTTTAATTTCCTTATCAGCACCTTCCTCCACGTTTCCTTTGTGGAGCAGCATCCACAGCTGCTTCATATTTGTACCTGTCTGTTAGGTTTACAGAACCTGTTTCATGTTCTGTTGACAAGTCGTCCTACAGTAAGAGGGATCCTGAGTAAGTCCGTGCCCCCGTAGGAACGAGCGCTAAAGCGGCGTAGTCCGTCTTTTTACAACATAACGAGGTCAACTGCCTCTACTGTTACATGACGCAGCGGGAGGAGGGGGGGGTGGGGGGGCATAAAAGTGGTCCTGTGTGATAAAAGGTGCCACCCAGCTTTAGAACTAAGTGCTTTTATATATCACCATGGTGATACAGTAAATGTCAGCAGCTCAGACGTGGATGTGCGATCTTTAATGTCACGCCGCTGCTTCAAAGAGGGTCGCGGCCCACGTACCTCAGCTTCACGGTTGATCCCAACAGAGGGTAAATGGATCTGAAACCCCGAGGTGATAACTACCTGCCTGTCGGAATTCGCTCTAATGGGGGTTTGTGTTGACGCAAGCAACAGTGACGATGCGATGTGCTAGCACCTCAGCTCAGTAGGGATGGGAATCGATTCTGTTGTCATCGGAATCAGTTATCGATTCCACTCCTTATTGACTCTCATTAGATTAGGGAATAAACTATAGTCAACTGTGCACTAATATTTTGCATTTGATTGGAACAAACCTCATAAAAGCCCGTTCCTGTTCGCTTTACGTACATGAACAGGTTTGTTTGTTTGGTTTACAGGTCGATCCCATCAGGGGGTAAATGGATTTGAAACCCTGAAGTAATAACTACATGTCTGTCGGAATTCGCTCTAATGGGGCTTGTGTTGACGCAAGCGACAGTGACGATGTGATGCACTAGCACGTCAGCTCAGTAGGGATGGGAATCGATTACGTTATCATTGGAATGCGCTATCAATTCGACTCCTTATTGACTGTCATTGGATTAGGGAATAAACTATAGTATGCATGTCTTTGTTCGCATTAACTCTTTAATGTCAGCTGTGCACTAATATTTTGCATTCAATTGGAACAAACCTCATAAAAGCCAGTTCGCGCTCACTTTACGCAAATAAGCAGGTTTGTTCGTTCATTCGTTCGTGCGGTTAATAGATCAATCCCAACAGAAGGTAAATGCATCTGAAACCCTGAGGTAATAACTACCTGCCCGTCAGAATTTGCTGTAACGGGGCTTGTGTTGGTGGGATGCATTAGCGCCTCAGTTCACTATAATTCTGTCATAATTCTGTTATAATAATTACGTCATAATTCTGACTTTTTTCTCAGACTTCTTCTGACTTTAATCTCAGAATTCTGATTTTTTTCTCAGAATTCCGAGATTAAAGTCAGAATTCTGACTTTTCTTTCAGAATTCTGACTTTAATCTCAGAATTATGATTTTTCTTCTCAGAATTCTGCGATTAAAGTCAGAATTCTGACTTTTTTCTCAGAATTCTGACTTTAATCTTAGAATTCTGACTTTTTTCTCAGAATTGTGACTTTAATCAGAATTCTGACTTTAATCTCAGAATTCTTACTTTAATCTCAGAATTATGATTTTTTTTCTCAGAATTCTGAGATTAAAGTCAGAATTCTGACTTTCTTTCTCAGAATTCTGACTTTAATCGTAGAATTCTGAGTTTAATCTCAGAATTGTGACTTTAATCTTAGAATTCTGACTTTTCTCAGAATTGTGACTTTAATCAGAATTATGACTTTAATCTCAGAATTCTGACTTTTTTTTCAGAATTCTGAATTTAATCTCAGAATTCCAACTTTTTTCTCAGAATTCTGACTTTAATCTCAGAATTCTGACTTTAATCACTCTTTAATCTCTTTTTTTTTTTTCTCAGAATAATTATTAAAATATATATTGAACCTTTTTTATTTTTTTTTCCAGTGGCCTTAATCCTCTTCTGTAGGTTCTCGGTTCCCATCCCTGTGGTTCTGTTTATCACCGGCCTGTGAAGATGCAGAGATAGTAACATTTGCCTCTAAGGGATGTTCCAGTTTTCAACAGCATTTTTTTTTTGGGGGGGGGGGGGGGGGGGGGGGATTTCATTCTAATGAGCAGCTCCGTATGTGGCGTCACTGATGACGCCATGGCTTCCCCTCCCGGTGAGTCAGCAGAGACATTTCTCTCATCCAGACTTCACAGAGCGACTCGGAGGCACCCTGCTGAATCAGCCCATGTAACCCAAAACCACAAAAACCAAAGTAATGCACCTCAAAGAGGAGACGGGCAGATTTAAACTCCAAACATCTGAAATACAATCCCTGGAGGTGGCGAGGAGATGCAGCGATATAAGACCCAGGAGCCCAAGAAAGATGCATCTCATTCAAAAAATAGTCGATTACTGTCAGGGCGGCGCAGCCTTTCTTCCCAAATATGAGTCACTTCTTATCGGCCGATCTTAAACAATGACATGCCGTGAAATTGGTCTGCGTGGTAAATGATTAAAGAACAAGAAACTTCACAAGGAGTTGGGAGTGACTCACGACTCCCCTGCTGTGTTTTGTATCGCAGATGGCGGCGGGGGTTTAATAGAGCGAATCCTACGGGGAGAGAAAGGATTATCTGAGAGTGGGAATGCTGGGAAGGAAAAGGATGCCTCGCTCTTTGATTAGGAGATAGTGGAGTACCTTAACCGACTATTTACCTTTAACGTATAAGTGTTCTATGTCCTCTGACGGTGGGTTTACAGGAAAAACACAAAGCTCCAAAAAGGGGTTGAGGGTAATAAGTTGGCAGTTAGTGAGAGTTCCATCATATGACGACATTAGATACTGGATTATTGGGTTAATATGAGATGCACTGGCGTATTTATGGTTATGTATCCGCAGCTGAAGTGACACTGGTCCAGATCGTGGTTGGTATCGCCGTAGAGGTCGTGTCCAGGCACGGCTGAGAGGTGGATCGGACTCTTTATTATGCAAGGATGAAGAGTCCGACAGTGGTCCGAAGGTGCTGGGAGGTCCATAAACGTCCAGTCTTTGCTCTGTAGCTACTTCAGACATGAATAGGAGTCCGTTTTACATTCCCTACGCAACCCCCCTCCTCCCTCCCCAACCCCATTCCCACTTCCCCCAATTCTCTCTTTTTGGTCCAAAGTTCACGTCCTCGCTTCCTCGTGCTGTCTCCAGGTCCGATGCCTCCTCGTCCTCCTCTTCTTCTTCTTCAGACTTCAGGAGGAGGGGAGTCGGGCTGGGGGCCGCCGTCCACCCTCACCACTGCCGGGAGAAAACAGTAAGAAATATATCAGCGAGTGGAAGGGGAGACGTTCAGGTGTTTAACTCAGCGGGGCGTCTCATTTGGTAATGGCTTTTTAATACAAACCTGTTTTATTCCCGCAGTGATGCATATTTTCACTCACAAAGTCTGGGTTTGGCACTAAAGAGCTCGTTTAAGTAACTGCAAAAACTTTGATTAAATGTACTTTCCTTGGTTTCTTATTCTTGTTTATGCTTTATTGAGGATCCCCATTAGCCGACGCACAAACGCAAGGCTAGTCTTCTTGGGGTCCTCTAAAAAATAAACCAATAAAAAGGTTCAGGATGCCAAATCACAATACACAGATCCAGTTAGAGTAAAAAGAAAAGAGAGAGAAGGAAAAAAAAAAATCTGATTCTTGAATGTTTGATAGTTTGAGTTCAGTTATTTCTGGGTAACGCAGGTAAAGGAGTTCAAGACGAGAATGAAATGTTGCTAAAGGAGCACAAAGAAATACATAAAAGAAACAACAAAGTGAAATAAAAGTCTGGTTTAGACCAGCTCAAGTGTCATGAGATAACTTTTGTTACGATGTAGCGCTATATAAATAAAAATGTGATTGATTGAAATACTGTCAGTATCTAAGCATGAAAATAACAGTATATAATACAGTGAAACAATAGTAAACAATGTAGAGCTGTAATTAAAACCAGCACCAGTTAATTTAAGTTTAGTTTTAAAGTATATTTAGTAGTTTAGTTTGTGTAAATGCAGAGTTTAAGTCTAGTTTCAGTTTGTTTGTTTGGTTGGTTGGTTGTTTAATTGTTTGTTTTGTTGGTTTATTTGTTGGTTGTTTAATTGTTGGTTGTTTGTTTGCTTGATGGTTCATTGGTTGGTTGTTTAATTGTTGTTTGTCTGATGGTTGTTTGTTTAATGGTTGGTGGGTTGGTTTGATGGTTAGTTGGTTGATGGTTGGTTGTTTAATTGTTTGTTTGTTTGTTTGATGGTTGGTTGTATAATAGTTGGTTTGTTGGTTGGTTGATGGTCGTTTGTTTAACTGTTGTTTGTTTGTATAATGGTTGGTTGGTTGGTTGGTTGGTCGGTCGGTTGGTGAAATAAAAAAGGAAAACTACAAACAAATGACACCAAAAACTCAATTAGGTTGATCAAATTCTGTCACCCAAATAATAAAAAAACATTAAGAAAACAACCTAAGAAGATATCAGTAAATAAATAAATAAAATGTATTTATTTTTTAAATTTTATTTTACCTTTATCTAACCAGGATGTCCCCCTGAGATTAGGAATCTCTTTTGCAAGTGAGACCTGGCCAAGATTGCATCCATACAAAGTCCAAATGACAAAACACATACAGAAATAAACAAACAGACTGAAGTAATGAACATCTAATATATATAATGTAATGTCCCAGTGCATATATATATATATATATATATATATATATATGTATATGTATATGTGTGTGTGTGTGTGTGTGTGTGTGTGTAGATGTCTGTGAATGCACCTCAGTCTATCCTTTTATCTTCAGTTTCATGGATGTGACGGCCGTCCATAAACTATTGTCCTGATCATGTCCATCCTCCCTGTGGGGGGCGCTGTGGTGTCACTCACTCATCTGAAACCTCCTAAACCGGAGTCGTTAGCCTGATGAGGATGGGAGACCAACGCTCTCTTTTCCCACAAACCTCTTAACCTGTTGTCAATTGGGGGGCGCCATGGAAACGCCTGCGGAATGCAGAGGCGTTCCTGAGTGCCGTGGGTGTTCTCTCATCACTATCAATGCATCGTTGTGCCAGGGAAGAGGAGAGGGTTCATTTTAAAGCTTTAGAAAAGGGGGGGTTGTGGGGGGGGGGGTCTGTGGCTCCTAACGTCATACCTTCTCTGTCTGTATTCTCTCAGCCTCCACAAACTGGATCTAGTCTCATTAACTCAGACACCGACTGGACACCAGACCCAGAGCCTCCACAACAACCCAGAACAGCCACTGTGTTCGCAATTTATTCAACAATCTCTGAAACGACTGGTCAGATTCATTTTGAATTCAGTGGGACAATGTCTACAAAGTTTGTTCATAGTTTTGAGAAATTCAGATTTTTGAATTTTTGAGGAATTTTTGAAATATTTAAAATGTGCCTTTCCTTCTAATGGACCATATTTTGATGGTTTATAACATGTACGTGGTTACAGATATCAATATTAGTTACTACTGATCACTGATAAAAGTCATACTATGTGGACTTTCATTTGGGTCCATGACCTTTGACCTTGAGTGACCTTGACGGGTCAAACTCAAGGTCAACAATGTCTAGATTTCAATGATCTCCGAAACGAGTGGTCAGATTAATTTCAAATATATAGAGGGTGCAAATATCAAATGGTCATTGGTTTTCAGGAAGATTACTCCAAGTAAAAAAAATAAAAAATTAAAATTAAATAAAAAAAAAAAAAAAAGGGGGGGGGGGGTAACACACACCAATGTATAATGATGAATGTGTAATAAGTATTTGTTGTCATGTCTTTCACACTTTTTGTTATCTACTGCATGACTATATATAAAAAAAAAAGTTTGTAATAGTTATCTTCTCAGACAGATTCCACCCCAACCAATATGGCATGAGCTGTTGTGAAAGCACTGTACCCACCAACGTCTTTGAAGAAATTGCTAACGAAGATGCTAACAAAGATGCTAATAAACGTCTTCTCTGATGAAAATACTGTTCAATTTCATTTCCTTTTTTTAATGTATCTTTCTTGGGACAATGTTTACAAAGAATGATCACAATTTTTTTTTTTAAATAAATTTTTGTGTTAGATTTTCATACACACATGGTAATAGCTGACATGTACAATATTTCCAAGTGTTCTAGTTGAAGGTAGTAGACAGTTGTCTTTATACAATGTATCCTGAGAACAACAATTTTAATCTGTGTATGAACTATAATAAGCCATTATCCATTCCCACCCACCTTAAAAAAAAGACAGAACAAAACAAAATACAAACGCAGAAGGAAAAGAAACAAACAAAAAAAGCACAAATTACCATGATTTTTTTTTTTTTTTTGATGAGTTTTTCAAAACTTTTCGCCTTTCCTTCCACTGGCCCATATGTTGATGATTTATATCATGTAAATGGTTCCAGATATCGGTCTAGTTCCTATTGATCACTGATAGAAGTCATAAATGGACTAATTTATTCCTTTTGTTGATTATTTTGTTCATTTTGTTAATAATTTTGTTCAGTTTGTTGATTATTTTGCTCATTTTATCAATTATTTTGTTCATTTTTGTTTAAATATTCTAAACGTTCCTTTCCTTCTACTGGTCCATATGTTGATGGTTTAGAACATGTAAATGGTTCCAGATATCAGTCAAGTTCCTATTGATCACTGATAGAAGTCACATATAGACTTATTCTATTCATTTTGTTGATTATTTTGTTCATTTTGGTTAATTTTTTGGATTATTTTATTCATTTTGTTGATTAGTTTGATTATTTTGTTCATTTTTTTGGATATTTTGTTGATTATTTTGTTAATTTTTGTTCATTTTGTCGATTTATTTGTTCATTTTTGTAAATATTCTAACTGTTCCTTTCCTTCTACTGGTCCATGGTCAGTCTAGTTCCTATTGATCACTGATAGATCACTGATAGAAGTCATATATGGACTGTGATTGGATGAGTTGAGTTCTCCTCCAGTGAAAGTCCCGCCCACTTCTATAGTTAGATTGATCTCCTTCATCCAGACCACAGGACTGGAACATAGAACAGAACCTGAACAACCTCACACATTCAGCTGGTTCTGATCCACGTAGAACAGAGGCTTACGTACACTGGAACTATTTTTATTCCTTTTCGCTGTTATAAACCTGCCTGTGTCCTCCTCTGTTCACTGTTTCTATCCACGTCATTGCTGTCCGGTGATGGCCACGGTCCACTGCACCCCCCCCATCCTTTCCTTCCTGTTTAGACAGACACTCTGCAGGAGCATCGCTGACACTGATCCTAACCAGAGCTCTCGACGTGTTGGCAAACGTTCTGGGCAGCTCACACCTGCACCACCGTCCGGTTCCATCTGCATCCAACCAGCGCCAGCGCCTCGTTTTAACGGCTCCGTCATAACATCAGCCACATGGTCGGGTTCTACGACTTTTATAGAGTCCGACCTCATTCCACCAGTCAATACAGGCCATCTTCCACTGAAGCGGTTCAATCAGGACTCCTCTGAAATAGAACTCCTGTCACAGCTCGGCTTTGTTCCTCATTTTCTTTCTTTTTAATCAGCTCGTTCCGTCCGTCCTGATTAGACCCTCGGCCACGGTGCAGATCTGAACGGTGCTGAGTGGGATTGAATTTGAGACGGTTTCATTCGTAGCAATCATGAGAAGTCATTGGGGGGAAAGTTAGAAGTCACAGGGGATTGTTTGAGAAATTATGAAACGATTAAAAAAATTCACGGACACTGGGCCAGTTTACACCAACATTAAAAGTCTGATAACTGTTAATAATCAGAAAATTGTAATAATTAGATCTGACGCTTTTACATGCACTTCAGAAATGCGAAATTCAAAAACCCTGGTTTAGATGTTTCAGTCCATTATCGTATTTCTCAGCACCAAGGTTATAATAGTTTTGGATTTTTCATTATAGTTTAGTTTTGACTTTTTTTTCTCTAATTCAGTTAGTTTTAATTAGTTTTTACAGCAGGTTTGCTAGTTTTTATTAGTTTTTGTTATTTTCTAAATGCTTACTTTAGTTTTTTGTTTTTTGTTTTTTTTATATATATCTTTTCTCTTCTTCTCTATCGTCGTATTCAAATAAATCCCAGACAGGACTCTGCTGCTTTCTCCCAACTTTAGTCTCCATGTTTCCAGGTAGAGTGGGGACCAGAAGACGACTGGAAACCACAAGTGAACACAAGTGACGGACCGTTAAATATCATATGGTGCCAGCAGTTAAAATTGCTTGAGCGAAATAAATCGATTTTATATCAATCCGACATTGACAAAGACAAAAACAAAGGGAATTTTATCCGTAGTTTTTGTCCGTTTTAGTTAGTTTTGTAAGCACACAAAACAGTTTCAGTTATTTGTTTTTTTCTTTTAATTATAGTTTTTATTTATTTCAGTTAACGAAAATGTTTTTTCAGTTCTACTTTTCATCATTTCGTTAGTTTTCGTTAACGATAATAACCTTGCTCAGCGCTTCAAGGGAGAGTCAAAACCTTCTCAGACAAAAGTAACGAAAAGTTTAATTATCAAAATAACAAAATTATTTCTCTACAGAAGCTCCATTAGAGTCTAAACACTGTGTTTCCATTGGTAGATTCCTTTTTTGCAGAATCCCTGGGACTGTCTTTGACATTTGTTTGAGAACTTTTTGACTTCCTCGTATTATTATTACTTTATTATCTTATTATGAAGGGATTATCAATGATTTAAACCACTTCCAACCTGAAAATACGCTCAAGTTTGTCTCTCATTTTTATTATACTAGTATTCCAGCTAGCATGATCAATAAAGTAACATTGAAGCCGTTTACATACGCACTAATACTCCGATCATTATCCAATATGTGGAGTCATCAGATCAATCCAGTGATCATCTAAACAGAAGTAATCTGATTATAATAAATCAGATTAACACAGCTGGATTTGCCCTAATATTCCGATGTCTTCATGCATGTATACAGGTTAATCTGATTTAATTAGTTCTTTTATGTCTGTGCACGTGTAAAAATGATTAAAATCACAATAAAGGGAAGTTACATAGTCAGAACAAAGACAATAACAGGAAGTTTGATTCTGCTATCATTATGTATGTTCGAACTCTGAAAGAAATCCGATAATGGACTGGAGTGTCTAAACCATGGTTTACAATAATCGCATTTCTGAAGTGCATGTGAATGCGTCAGATCTGATTATTACAATTATCCGATTACAGTTATTGGACTTTAATGGTCATGGAAACAGGCTCTAATGTCTTCTGCTCATGTTTGACTATGACTATGTACTTGTTTTCTTTGATTTAGTTTTTTTTTTTTTACACGTGCAGATGTGAACGAAGAAATTAAATCAGATTAACCTGTGTACATGCAGGAAAACATCAGAAAACGGGGACAAATCCAGGTGTGTTAATCTCATTTCTCATAATCAGATTATATTGTTTATGTAATAATTTGAATTTTCTGATAACTCCAGAAATCAGATCGTGATCGGAGTTTTAATGTGGATATAAATGGGTTCATTGTTATTTTATTGATCATGCTAGCTAGAGACAAAACAAGGTTATTTTCAGGTTGGATGTGGTTTAAACCTTTGATAATCCCCTCATATTAACATAAAATTACCTGTTAAACACCTAATATTTTAATTTCTGTCCTAAATATACACTTCCTGTACGTTTTCTACATGTGATGCTAACCTAAGTTGATGTGACGACTTCCCCAGAGACAGAAACATGTAAATAAGAAAAACCAAACGGGTCTGTTGCTGATAAAAGTTTTGTGGGAGACTTCAGCATTGGTGAAACGCCTCGATGGTCAAAAGGCTCCGAACAATAAACTGTTCATACGAGAGTCTGAAAATAAAACAATAAAAAAAATTAAAAAAAAAACAAGGACTGAAATCCACTGAAGCATCCGTCGACTCCTAAACACCTGCTTTCAATCGAGTCAAGTTTCTCAGTAAAGTTGTAAATGAGCGATTGTTGTGTTGCAGACGTTTCACAGCAGGTGGAAACACTTTACTTACATCCAAAAAGGAGTATTCTTGGGTAAACACACACCTGGTTTTGTAGCTTCGATGTAAACACGAAGATGGAACGTCTAATCACTATGATTAGGAAGAAAAATACGAGTACTGTCCATGAAACCACAGGGTTTGGGCAGCGGTTTTATACTCAGTTTATTCTATTATTTTCATCCACAATGGACATTTCATATATATGTATATATATATATATATATATATATATATATATATATATATATATATATATATATATATATATATATATATATATATGTATGTATGTATGTATACACAGTAAATATGTCCCACAAAAACCACACTGTGCTGCACATGCTCATTGTCTTCTGTGCTTAAAAACATCCCTTTGGTCAAAATAAACTCTACTCGTGTACATTTTAGCTGCATCACAATGAAACAAAACATCAAAAAGCGTCTCAAACACCAATTTATTCCTGCTTTAGATTCATTTCATGGTTCTTCAGACGATCAGACCTACTATTTGCATATATTTATCATGCATTTCCTCATTCATGTCATGCATGTTCTAATATCACCCACTGGACTCTACAGAGGAACAGTATATGGACAAAAGTATGTGGACACGTTGAATCCAGGTGTTTCTTTTCTAACAGGTCTGGGATCCAAAACAATAAAAGACTAATGTTAGAATATAGTTTTATATTATGGGATAAATATCATTGCACTGGTTAGTTTGGGTTAAATTGTTATCTTGTTTTCCAAAATGCCTCAGAGATGGTTTGGACTTATTTCTCTAAACATTGTTTTTGTTTTGTTGTTTTATGCATGACTGGTTTTTATTTGTTCTGCCTTTAAATTTCTAGAATAGTTTTCCTGCTCTTTTGTGATCACCCAAAAACAATAAAAAAAAAAACCCTCAATCAAAAACTACCTAAAAACTACCCAAAATGACCCCCAAAAAATCACCAAAAAGCCACCTAAAAATAATCTAAAAACCACCCTAAAATCACCCCAAAACAACCCAAACATCACAAAAGATAACCCAAAAACCAACCAAAAAATCACCCCAGAACCCAAAAATCACAAACCCCCCCCACCTAAAAACTGTCTAAAAACCATCCAAAAATCACCCCAAAAATAACAAAAAAACACCTAAAAGCCATCAAAACCCACCCAAAAATCACCTAATTGCTACTTCTTTTTTGGTTTTTTTGGTTTTTTTTTAATTAAGTGATGCAATACATAACAAAACATGTGAAAGACATGACAACAAATACAACAAATATTCATCATTGTACACTGGTATGTGTAAGTGTGTTTTTTTTTTTTTTTTTTTTTTTTTTTAATTTTTTATTTAATTTTTTTTATTGTTTTTTTTTTGTTTGTTTTTGTTCATTATGATTTCTGTTAACATCGTCACTATTATTATCACTGTTGTTAATGATAATTTATTTATTTTGGTTTGTGAATTATCGTTTATTGTTAAATATTCTTGTACTTTTCGTGCATCAGTGTATGAAAACAGTCCCTGTTGGTTCAGGATAAACCTTCAAATCCTGATCGTTCATAAACGTTCCTGCAGATCGTCCTGTTGTTCTGATCATTAAACCCTGTGACTCTTTAGAACCTGCTGATGCTTTCAGACACACACAGTAGTTTCAGCTTCAGTTCCAGTCTGTTCAGGTGACATGTCTTTAAACTTTAGTGAAGAACCTGCTTTAAAGTTTAATCCAAACTCTTAAAGTATCTGGAGTTTGTCTAATGTTCCCGTCATCTTTTTTTGATTAAAATCACAACAGTGGTGGGAATTCTTCCACCCAAAATCATTTTACCCAAACCTCCTGATGTGGGAGGACGACAGCCGGTGGTGACTCACTGTTTTCTGTGGAACTAGATGAAGTCTGTTGTCATGTGACTCAGATGCAGTTTTACTGTAAGTGTGAGCAGGTCTGATCTGATCTGCAGGTCCATGTTACTGTCAGAGACGATTACACAAGTACCAGTGAAACTAAAGCAACATGCATGTACAGGAAGAAAGGTGTCACAGACATGTTTAACAGGCGTCATTAGATTCATAATGATCTAAAACCTCCAATATGTGGACAAAAGTATGTGGACACGTTGGATTCAGGTGTTTGTTTTCTAACGGGTCTGGGATACAGAACAATAATGCCTCATGTCAGAATAGAGTTTTATATTATGGGATAAATGTCATTGCACTGGTTAGTTTGGGTTAAATTGTTATCTTTGCTTCTAAAATGACTCAGAGATGGTTTGGACTTATTTCGCTAAACATTGTTTTTGTTTTGTTTTGTTGTTTTATTCATGACTGGTTTTAAATGTTCTACCTTTAAATTTCTAAAATAGTTTTCGTGCTCTTTTGTGATCACCCAAAAACAATTATAAAAAAAAAAAAACCTCAACCAAAAACTATCTAAAAACTACCCAAAAATCATCCAAAAACCACCTAAAACAATCTAAAAACCAACCAAAAATAATCTAAAAACCACCTAAAAATCACCCCAAAACAACCCAAAAATCACAAAAAACCCACCTAAAAACCATCTACAAACCACCCAAAAATCACCCCAAAAATAACCAAAAAACACCTAAAAGCCATCAAAACCCACCCAAAAATCACCAAATTGCAACTTCTTTTTTTTTGTTGTTTTTTTTAAATTAAGTGATGCAGTACATAACAAAACATGTGAAAGGCATGACAACAAATACAATAAAACAAAAGCACATATGAATTACATATTCATCATTGTACACTAGTGTGTGTATGTGCGTGTTTCCTACCCCCCCCCCCCCCCCCCCCACCACCACCATTTTTATTTATTTATATATATATATATATATATATATTTTTTTTTTTTTTTTAACTCCAACATGGATGCACAGGAAGAAAGGTATCACGGTCACTGGAAAGAGACACGTTTAACAGGTGTCATGAGCTTCATAATTATCTAAAACCTCCAATATGTGGACATAAGTATGTGGACACGTTGAATTCAGGGATTTGTTTTCTAACAGGGATCTGAGATACAAAACAATAATGACTAATGTTATAATATAGTTTCATTACATTACATACAGGCTGATTTGACATATAAACATCAATATTAATAATCAATATGATATTTACCCAAAATAAAACTATATTATGACATTTGTCATTATTGTATGTAAATAAAGTATGTCAAACCGATCCATTTCCAGTCTGGTCTAAAGTCATTTTTTTCATTAAAAACTAGTTGGTTCTGTCTTTGTCAGATTTGTTCATGTATGTCACTGACCATCTGACCGTCAGATGCTCTGAGTTGGTTTAGTTTGTCCTGAGGTCAAACACAGGTCAGAGCTTCATGGACGGGTGATGTGAGTGAAGGCTTAGAGTCCTGTTTAAATTTTAAACATGTCCAATATGTGTGATTCGGGGGGGGGGCTGCAGAGATAGATGGGTCTTTTCAACCCATAAAGACCCTCAACTATTTTTATAGCTGTTCCCAAGTAATTTTTTTTCTCTGTATTGAACCTTTCTAAAGTGATTTATCACCATTTATTATAATGTTATCTTCTATATTTTGTGCTTTTAAGTGAAAAATCATGTTTTTTCCTACATTTAATTCACTGATCATGTAGATGTTTATTTTATAAAAGCTCAGATTAACCCATAACGACCAAAACCACCTACTGATCTAAACTGTTTAATACCTGTTGATCCACTAATCCGATCAATACATGGAAATAATTAGTGCAAATACAGTTCTTCATCTTTTCATGGTCATCAGATATGACCATATTTGGACATTCAGAGGCTCCATAGTTACTATGAAAACACTGTCATCTTCTACAACATTCATTCACCAGTAAAACCCATGGACACATTGGGTTTATATACCGTATGTTAATAAATAAAATCTAAAAAATGAATAAAAAAAAAAAAAACATAAAGTAATACATTTAGTGGAAAAAAATAAGCAAAAAGAAAATATTTAAATAGAGTAAAAAGGACCAAATAAGCAACAAAACGAACAAAACCAGCTAAAATAATGAATAAAATGAACAAAAATGAATAAAGAAAATCAACAAAATAATAATATGAACAAAATAAACTACAAACTGAACAAAATTGAAGAAAAAATATTAAAAGAGCCAACAAAATGTAGAAAAATAACCAAAATAACAAAGAAAATGAACAAAAACTAATTCTTTTTTGTTCATTTTATTCATTATTTTAGCTTTGTTCATTTTGTTGCTTATTGTATTCTTTGTTATTTTTAGTAAATTTTTGCTTATTTTTTGTTCATTTTTATTTATTGACATATATAAACCCAATGTGTCCATCCACTGTCATTGATCCAACTCCATGGGTTTTACTGGTGAATCAATGCCGTAGAAGATGATGGTGTTTCCACGGTAACTACAGAGCCTCTGAACGTCCAAATGGGTCATATCTGATGACATGTATTGATCAGATTAATGGATCAACAGGTATTAAACAGTTTAGATCAGTAGATGGTTTTGGTTAAAAGTGGATGTTTGGGTCTTTAAGGGTTAATGCAGATGAGACTGTCCCCCCCCATGGGGAATACCCTGTGTGAATGTTGTCAGTCCAAACAGGTTCGGTTTTTCCTGCTCTGGATCTGGTCTTAATGTTTCTTGGACTTGTTTTGACTGAAGGTTTTCCCAGTTCTTCAGCCGCTGTTAAATCAGGGTTCAGTGGAAACAGGAAACCCCCTGCGATTATCTGGGATTTATGGCACATATTCTCACCCCCTTGTGTATTTGAAGACAGACCAGACCCCCCCCCCCCCCCCCCCCATCCACCCTCAGACGGCGCTAATGCCAATTAGCACATACTAAACACTGATGGTGGATCAAGGCTGTGGGACCGGGTCTGGATCCAGTCTGGTAACACCTGCTAATGAGTGAAACTGTTAAAAGTGTGGACGGGGTTAACACAGCTGATCCACATGGAGTTATTTATTTATTTATTTATTATGTTCCCTGTGCAACATGAGGCGTCGAAAAACAAACAGTGTCAATATTTCAGAGTCAAACTGTTCAAACCTCGATAGAATATTTTTAGCTCTATGGAGAGTAAAGCAGCTCTAACAGTAGAGTTAAAAGTTAGTGTAAAGTTCTGCGAAGATGCAGTGTCAAATTCAACTCCACAGAGTGATGATTAGTACCAGTCTGCCGCATTGCATTGTGGGTACTGGACATTTTACGCTTTATGTTCTATTTTATGCACAGGGGTTCAAGGGGGCGTTTGTGTTAATGTTTATTTAGGTTAATGTGTCTATTTTTCAGTGTTTCTTGGCCTTTTTTACCTCCACCAGGAGGTACTGTGATCACTTTGCTTTGTGTGTTTGTTTATTTGTTTGTTAGCAACTTTATGGGAAAACTATTCCAACTATCTTTACCAAATCTTCAGATAGGCCTAGGCCCTGGGACCAACCCATTAAATTTTGGGCCAAGTAGGCCAAAGTTCAAGGTCACAGCAAGGTCACAACATCTGAAATTTTCCTATCTGTCATCATTGAGCAATTTTTGAAAATTCATAAAAAATTCAAAACGACTCCGATTACCCTCCAATTTGATCCACCTGTAGCTCAGAACAATATCTTCCATCTGGCACAAAATTGTCCACATCCACTGTGGAATGTGGACTCTGTGGACATTTACATTTAACATAGAAAATCCCATTTACCACACATTTAAAATTAGAACTCAACAAATATTGATGTGAATTGAATATAATTTGACATACACATGACTGGTACCAAGCTTCAACTTTTTCTGCTGCATGGAACAACCTGGAAACTGTTTAATTGAAAAAGAAATAGTCGATCCACACATGCACACTGTTCGGGGTGCTCTGCGGAGGTTTGCGTTCTCTGAACACTTACGTTTATTTTTATTAATGTGACACCATTAGTCAAACCTGTAGGAAGAACAATGACAAACCTGACTGTCGCTGTGAAGGAATTATTGTAGTACAAGTGAGGAGGACTTTACTTTTTCAAAGGAAAATTTACTTATTTATTTATTTATTTGACAGGGACAATGCAGTCAAACATAGTTGCAGCTGATATGATGAATATAGAGTTAATAGCTAGTGCTAATTTTCAACTCTAGTCCCGGTTGGGCTCTTCCACAGCATTGCAGTACAAGTATAAAATGGCAATGTCTACTGTCACAGTACTGTGGCACAAAATATGGGTGTGTCTATTACCACAGACCAATGAAATGTTAGCATTTGTACTAGAACCAATCACAGATACTGTTCCACAAACTCATTATCCTCTTTTTTTTTTTTTAACTCATTATCCTCTTGTTTTTTTGTTTTGTTTTTTACTCATTCTCCTCTTGTTTCCTCAGTACTGTGGTCATATATGGAGTATACTTCAGTTCATTCTTTTGTTCATTTTTCTAGTGATAGTTTATTGTACAGAAAAGGAGTTATTGTTGTAAATACTCTACGTTGTTTTATGGTGTTCTTTGCTCTGGAGGCTGGAGAAGGTGGGCGGAGCTACATCTTAGATAGATGCAGTAGTGTGTCATGTGACTTCAGTTCTGTTTGAAAATCTTTAGAAAAAAAAAGCTCATCCAACCAGGAATTGAACCCGGGTCTTTCATGTTGCAGTCCAATACATTACCAAATGAGCTAAACATCCACTGTGTCATAAATTGACCTATTCGCTGTATGATTGTCTTGGTACTTTTCAGGACGTACATGACGGTCTAGACATGATATAAGGAGGGCTCTGATTGGCTCTGTGGTAATAGACAAACCCATAGTTCGTGCCACTTTGAAAAAAAACCAACAAAACCCAACAAAACAAAATGAGCTTTTCCCAAACCTCATTAGAACGTAATGGGCATCATCACACAGACACAGTGGGAGGGATCATTATGGGATAGTTTTAGCTGTTTCTTTCATCAACACAAAAATAACTGTTTTTTTTACTTTTGTATTTCACACTATTAAGATTTTTCGTGTTCGGTGATTGGAAGCTCCAAAGACGAGTTCAGGATGCACTTGGTCTCAGTTTAAGAATTTATTCTGATCACATGTGAAATATAAAAGCCAGCGCTGGTCTGTGGACAAGAGTTCCTGCAGGAACTCCAGTCAAAGAGCCCTGAATACCGGGTGTGGTTGACAGTGACCTTCTTAGGTGACTCCACCCCAGACAATGGGTTGGACTTTGCAACGTCATCTGACTCTATCTTCTGATTGGACCTCACCTATTGATGTGACTTGCCATCCGTCAGTTCACGTCTTGTTGCTGGGATGTGCTAACCAAAGTCTCATGACCATACCTGTCAAGTTGGCCAGGAAACTACCGTATTTTACCCCCCTTTCCCGCTGTCCTCCAGTATTAATATTATCCCGTAAATCTCCCGTATTATAGCAAAATAATAATAATGAAATCCATTCTTCTGTCTCTCCTAGCTGAGCTCTGTCACTAGCCTTGCGAGAACTGCCATCTGCAGTAGCCTAGGTCTGAGGTGTCGTCAGGTTAGTAGTGCCGACAGCGAGAAAACCAAAAACATAGGTGAAAGATGGATGGAAGTGATGGAGAAGGCACTCAGGCAAAAAAAAACAACTAAGAAATCTTGTAAATATCTGGAAAAATGGGACAGCATGTTTCTGTTTCTAGTGTGATGGGGCACAGTCACACATTCTGCAAGGTGTGTTGATGTGATTTTAGTCCATCAGACGGGGGAAGAAACGATATTAGTCAGCATGAAAAATCCGCCAAGCACACGCAAAGGCTGGAGGCACAGAAACATGCCCAGATGATGTCAGCATTTGTGACGAGAAACACCACCGAAGCAGACCAGGTCACAAATGCCCAGGTTCAAATGGCAATGCTGTGTGCCAAAAACAACGTCCCTTTCACTTTTTGTGATGACTTTAACAAGTGCGTTGCTGATATGTTCCCAGACTCCGTTATCGTACGAAAATACTCCGCGGGAAAAACCAAGGCAACACAGCTCATCAGAGGTAAGTTGAGTCAATGAAGTAGGCTGTGAATATTATGTGTGCTTATGTTCAGCCCATTAGATAATGTCCTGTACGGTATGCAGATTTGAGCTGACCGCTCTGGCCCAGCCCACAAATACACTCCTACCAGAAAAGTTTGAAAGGATGCAAAGTCTGCAACTAATCTGTTTAAGATGTCATTAGTTAATGCCAGAGAGCCACATGAGTGAACATAGCACAATAGAAGAAAATGTGTACTGAAAGTAAAATGAACATTTCTAACTTAAAAACATTCAATTTGAAATGAATATATGTAAAGTAAATAAATATGTAAAATAAGTAAATATGTGTGCTTCAATGCCCCTCTGTGTTTTCATGTAGGCTGTATCACAACACAGAAATGTTCAGAGCATTTTAGTGTCAACAAAGGTAAGCCGATCATATTCTGGTCACCTCATTGTAATTTGTAAATTTGGTTGACAAGGTGGTATTTTGGATTTCTTGTACATCTGTGTTCAAATGTAAAGGACACTGAAGCTTGGTTGGGGCGGTGGGACGGCTTGCGGTAGGCGCCGAAAAATTTCCCTTATTTTCAAATCCAAAACTTGACAGGTCTGGTCCTGACTGTTGTTTTAAATGTGTATCTATTGGAATGGAAGGTCTCAGCTTCTGTAGACACCACATCATCTTCAGTGAGCAGAACCCACCCTGAATCTGATCAGTGCTGGCGCCCATGAGTTTACTGGGAGACAAGTTTCATCAGTAGAGAAATATGTGACATGTTAGTGCAGTTCAGAGCAGTACTGTAATTATTCTATAATTATTCTTCAACACGTTCATCCCACGGGCCGTATCGGACCCTTTAGTGGGCTGGTTTTGGCCCCCGGACCTTATGTTTGACACCTGTGATCTAGTGAGTTCATCTTACAAACTGTGAGTACATTTACACTCGAAGAATTCGTAGCGTTACACCCGCACCCGTGAAATACTCCAAGAATCCCTTCAGATAAGTATAGACGAGTAGTAAGAGTAGAAACGGTAAATATAGATCAGACGTCTGCGGTTACACCGTCTGGCATTTACGGTGTTAATGGTATGAACCGCACCAGATAGAAACTGTGTCAACTTACTGTCAACGCCGGATTCTTTCTGCTTGTATTTACGGTTCAGAGGAGGCGTCGGCCAAAGTAACCCCCCCGACAAATTCAGAGGTAATCGATGAAATGTTATGGTATGTGTACGGCGCATTCCTGCACATGCATGAATGTAACCTATGGGCCCCTGGCATGGAACCCACAGGAGATAAGAGTGAAATACGACTGGAGACATCAGTCCACATGAACAATACTGAGGAAAAAAAAAAACACTCCACAAACATCAGCCCAGCATCTTGATGTAATAAATGTCTTTCTTTCAAAGCCAAAATACCAGAGTGTGAAGGGATGGTTTCATACTTGGGTGTGTGTGATTGGAAAGACGCAGCTTTTTCTTATTTGATGGATTGGATTACAGAAAATGTGTCAAATATATAATTGTTGGGTTTTTTTGAATAATTTGTGTCTAAATATAAAAACCTCCTGAGACCCACCGATGCATTTATGTCCTCTAAAGTAGACAAGTTTCACAGCTTTACTTAAAAAAAGAAAAGTCTACAGCAAAGGACAGACCATAAATAAATAAATAAACAAAGTATCTGAGAAAACTGTTGCATCATGCTGGTTCCAAACAAAGTGATTAATTACATTTATAATCATATTGGTCTGAATGTGGAACCTGAACTACAGCCCAGTATTACATACATGTGTTGTTTTTACTGTGTGTTGAGTATTTGTAGGTATTTGTTTTGTATTTGTTGTATATTTCTTGTGTATTTGTGTGTATTGTGTATTTATTTTGTATTTCTGTGTATTTCTGTGTATTTGTTATGTATTTGTGTGTACTTTCAGTCTTACCTATCTGTTCCTGTGTGTGTGTAGGCTGAGCCTGGACCTCGGCCTGTTGTTTGTGTGTATTTGTTTTGTATTTGTTGTGTATTTGTGTGTATTGTGTATTTATTTTGTATTTCTGTGTATTTGTTGTGTATTTGTGTGTGTATTTATTGTGTATTGTTGTGTTTACCTCTGCCAGGAGGTATTGTGATCGCTTTGCTTTGTATGTTTGTGTGTTTGTGTGTTTGTGTGTTTGCATGTTTGCGTGTTTTCAGGAAATGTTGATACTGGCACAAGGAAGAAATGACTACATTTTGGTGGTGATCGGGGGGGGGGCATGACAGATCTGTCTTGGCAGAGGTCTGCGCTCTCCAAGTGCTTTTCTTGTTTTGTTGTGTTTTTGTTGTGTATTTATGTGTATTTGTTGTGTTTTTGTTGTGTATTTGTGTGTATTTGTTGTGTTTTTGTTGTGTATTTGTTGTGTATTAGTGTGTATTTGTTGTGTTTTTGTTGTGTATTAGTGTGTTTTTGTTGTGTTTTTGTTGTGTATTTGTTGTGTATTAGTGTGTATTAGTATCTTACCTATCTGTTCCTGTGTGTGTGTGGGCTGAGCCTGGACCTCGGCCTGGGCCTGTTGTTGTTGTTGTTGTTGTTGCTGCTGTTGTTGTTGTTGTTGTTCCTGCAGACTCTGACTGTCCACTGAAATGCCACTGTCGCTGTGCAGCTTCTCTCCCTCTGGCGTCACCATCTGGTTGTTGGTCGCTGCTCGGTTATTGGCGGCCTGTTTGTTCTGTTTACAGCTGTTCCACCTGTGGAGAACCCAAAGGTCAGAGGTCAACCACAGATTCATACTGTTATTCACTAACATGCATCAGTCAAAACAGGCATCACATTTAATTCTAAATCTAAATTATATAAATATTTAAATAAACAGCAAGTTTTCCTTTAGTTTCTTTATATTTGTTGTTTCACATGTGAATATTTTCTGTTTTTCCTGCATTTTATTTTAATATCTGCTGTCGACTGGAATTTACCCCATGGACGGATCAAAAAAGTCTTATCTTATCTCGTCTCGTCTTGGTGTGTGTTTATTATAAATGCGGAGTTTCCTCCGTCACCACTTTTCATCCAGTCGATGTGTTTAATGAGTTTGTTTACTTGGTTCAGACGTTTGAACTGTGTGTGTGTGTGTGTGTGTGTGTATGTGTGTGTGTGTGTGTGTGTGTGTGTGTGTGTGTGTGTGTGTGTGTGTGTGTGTGTGTGTGTGTGTGTGACCTCTGTAATGCATTATGCACCAACGGGTTTGACCTGTTTAAAAAAAAAAAGAAGGCATTATGGAACGTGTGAGTGATTTTGTAGAAATGGGTCAAAACCTTTTAGACAAAAGTCTGAATATTTCAGTGTCTGGATTTTTTTTGGCCTGAGGCAACAATTCACACCATCCACCTACTGACCTGGATTAATATATGAAACATGTGTATTAATACAGGAAATAAGTGTATTAATATATCAAACGTGTATTAATATATGAAACATGATGACAGTATTAAGATGTATTATATGATTATAAATGAATTAGGTAATATGTTATATGAGTATTATATTACACTATAATACAATGTAAACATAATTATTTTAAATTATAATGGTGTAGAATGTATTAGTATTATCACTGTCAGGCAGAAACCTCTTATGTCCAAAACAGTTATTTTTCGGGAAACTGGACAAACCATATATATGTGGTCAATAAATGAATGGAGTTAAAAGATGCCATTTTCAACACTTTTCATTGGTTAAATATTTCTAAAACTGTCAACATGAAGACTGACCAACAGAATCATTTTATGACCAAAACAAAACAAAAAAGGACTTATGAGGTTTTTACCTGACAGCGACAATATATAATGTATTATTATAATACAATGTATATAAAGTGTACATTATAAATAATGTATTTTAATGTCTATTATATACAATGTAAACATAATTATTTTATAATGCTATAATATCATTATACAATGTATTAACATATAATGTGGCTGATATTATATGATTATGAATAATGTATTATCATATATAATGTAGGTCATGTACATGTGTTTGGACAGAGTTTATTTCTGATGTGTCATATGTTGGAGTTCTTTTGTGGAACTTGGATGGGACTTATATAAGTTATAAGGTAGTTATATATAATTATTCATGTACATGAGTTTATATGGCTCCTTTTTGACTATACTTTTTTTTGTTTGTTTTTTCTTTTCTGCTTTTGCTTTTAAAATATAAATAAATAAATAAAACCCTGTTTGTTTGTTTTTTATCCCCAGTGCTGGTTTTCGTGGCGGTCTTTGGTCTTTGGTGTTCAGTTTCCTGACCTCTTGAAGACGATGTAGGCCACCAGACCCACCACCACGGCGGCCAGGATGGAGCAGTAGATAGGGATGAGGTTTTCGTTGAGGCCTTGGCCCAGGAACCGAGGGGAGCCGGCGCTGGACGTGGTGGTTTCCGCTCCGGCCATCGGACTGTCGGAGCCATCCGGGATGAAGACGTTGGTGGAAGGTAAAGACGTCGTCGTGTCGGAGAGGAGAGAGATGTATGTAGGAAGAAGAGGATCTGAGTGGACGACAGAAATAAAAACAGACAGAACTGTCAACATGAGGTCCAACGGACAGGAAGAAGGATTTACAAGAATGTTTGAATGGGTGAAAGGTTTTCCAGAACGTCAAAAAACCCACCAAAACCAACTGAAAGGAACATGGACAGAAATGGAAAAACAAAAGCCAAAACAGCATCTGAAAAACCACCAAGACCACCAAAACCACCAAAACCACCAAGACCACCAAAACCACCAAAACCACCAAGACCACCAAAACCACCAAGATCACCAAAACCACCAAGACCACCAAAACCAACTGAAAGCGGCCATGGCTCAGATGGTAGTCCAATAACCGAAGGGTTGGCAGTTCGAATCCCACTCTGTCCATGTGCTGTTGTGTCCTTGGGTAAGACACTTCACCCTCCTTGCCTCCAGTGCTGCTACTCACACCGGTGTATGAATGTGTGTGAATGTTCGGTGGTGGTGGGAGGGGCCGTAGGCGCAGATTGGCATCTACACCTCCGTCAGTCTGCCCCAGGACAGCTGTGGATACAGATGTAGTTTACCACCACCAGAGGGAGGATGTGAGACCGAATGAATAATGGATCCGCTGTACGCACTTTGAGTTTGCATTCATAGAAAAATGCAATGTAAATCTAATCCATTATTATTATTATTATTATTATTATTATTATTATGAAAGGAACATGGACAGAAATGGAAAAACAAAAGCCAAAACAGCATCCGAAAAAACATCAAGACCATCAAAACCACCACAACCATCAAAACCACCACAACTATCAAAACCACCAAGACCATCAAGACCACCAAGACCATCAAAACCACCAAGACCACCAAAACCATCAAGACCACCAAGACCATCAAAACCATCAAGACCATCAAAACCACCACAACCATCAAAACCATCAAAACCACCACAACTATCAAAACCACCAAAACCATCAAGACCACCAAGACCATCAAGACCACCAAGACCATCAAAACCACCAAGACCATCAAAACCACCAAGACCATCAAAACCACCAAGACCATCAAGACCAACAAAATCATCAAAACCTTATCTTAACTTATTTTATCTCATCTTATCTTGTCTTACCTTACCTTTTCTTATCTTACCTTATCTTATTTTACTTTATCTTATCTTATCTCATCTTATCTTATTTTACTTTATCTTATCTTATCTTATCTTATCTTATCTTATCTTATCTTATGTCAGTTAATACTAAATCTCTTCTTTTCTCTAGTGCCTCATATCAGCTGCTGTGAGTTCCTTCTGGTGGTTCTGCTGAACATCTGCTTCTTCATGTCACATGTTGGTCCATGTTTGATCGTGGACTCATGTGTCCACGCTCTTTCATTTCAGATCGCAGTAGAATCGACCCTGGTAGACTTTGAACCAGGGACGGGACCAGAGCTACTTGTACTGATAATCCTGTTGACGTGTCACAGTTTGGAAACTAGAACTAAACCAAAGGCAGAAGGAGGTTTTTAAATATAGAAGAAGAAGAAGAAGAAAGCACAGAAATGATCACGTCAGCTTCAATAGCACAGAAAAAAAAAAAAAAAACATATTACAATGAGACTCTTTGGTGTTTTTGCTGAGTGTTTGTTTGTTGGGTTCTAATCACCAGATGTCCGACCCACTACACATGGACCAGCTGGTTCTGATCCACAGATGGTTCTGAGAGAAAAGAAATGTTCCTCAATTTGGGAGGAAAATATCTGCCCCCCACCCCCCACAGCCGGCCTGGACTCTGCACGCCAGGTCCTCGTGTGAGATCTGAGCATGACGTTAAGGCCATGTGGACCATGTAGACCAGGTCCAGGGCTTTTGGGGGGGGGGGGTGGGGGGGTGTCAGGGCTTTGAGGGCAGCCTTTACTGTGTCTGTGCTACTGGACGGGTCTGGTTTCTATCACAGCAAAGGCTCCAAAAGACCAGTCATGTCCAAAAACTGTCCTAGTTCTTCTGTCTTTGTGGACACATTAATGATCCAGGCTCATTTTCTGTGTTCCAGAAGATCCATGTCCACTTTGACGGAAAAGACTGGTCACTTTTCCATTGGACATCTGCGCTAAACTTTACTGATATTTACTAAATGTCGACAAAACAGAAGTGCATGATGTCGTTCTTTTTGTTTCTTTGACTGATTCCCTTTTTAAGCTAATGGAAGCTAATGCTGCTGCTGTAGAGGAGCAGAAGAAGCATTTAGACGCTTTAGGATTTTTGCAGAAAGTTCTAGTGACATTTTGTTCATACATTGGAAGTAAAAAGTTATTATGTGTAAATTCCTTCACATTTGTAGTGTTCTATAACACACATTTAACTTCATTAATTCATTTTCTGAACTGCTTAAACCTCTAGACAATCCTGGAGCTGGAGGTCGCCTATCAACACTACCAACGGGTGTAGGCGTGGTACATCCTGGACGTACTGCAAGGACATTTACACCTACAGGTGATTTAGATTGAACCATTAACCAGTTAGATTTTGAACAGTGGGAAGAAGCTTCAGAACCCAAACAGACAGAGAAAGCATGCAAACTCTGCAAAGAAAGGATCAAACCCAGGACGTCTTGTCATGAGGCTACAACACTAACCACCGTACCACCGTACCGCCCAGTTAGCATGTTTACAAAAGTGTAAAACAGTGCTAGCATCACACAATTCAGTCAGTGTCTGTGGAGAAAATTTTAGCAGTTTTGTTAAAACAAGATCCTAAATTGCACATTTCCAGTTTTTCATTTCCAAACTCCTTGAACTGCATGAAGGTGCCAGAGCCTATCATGGCTACCGACCAAAGTTATAATAGTTTTGGATTTTTCATTTAGTTTAGTTTTATTTAGTTTTGACTTTTTTTTTCTCTAATTCAGTTTTAATTAGTTTTTAGAGCAGGTTTGCTAGTTTGTATTAGTTTTCATTATTTGCTAGATGCCTAGTTTTAGTTCAGTTTTAGTTTTTTTTTAATATCATTTCTCTTCTTCTCTGTCGTCGTCTTCAAATAAATCCCAGACAGGACTCTGCTGCTTTCTCCAACTTTAGTCTCCATGTTTCCAGGTAGAGTGGGGACCAGAAGACGACTGGAAACCACAAGTGAACACAAGTGACGGACCCTTAAATATTGTATGGTGACAGCAGCTAAAGGGAAATAAATCGATTTTGTATCAATCCGACATTGACAAAGACAAAAAGAAATGGATTTTTATCCATAATTTTTATATGTTTTAGTTAGTTTTGTAAACACACAATGCAGTTTCAGTTAGTTATCATTTTTTTCTTTTAATTATACTTTTTATTTATTTCAGTTAACGAAAATGTTTTTACAGTTCTAGTTTTCATCATTTCATTAGTTTTTGTTAACTATAATAACCTTGGTTTCCAGTCGTCTTCTGGTCCCCACTCTACCTGGAAACATGGAGACTAAAGTTGGGAGAAAGCAGCAGAGTCCTGTCTGGGATTTATTTGAATACGACGACAGAGAAGAAGAGAAAAGAGACGACAAAGCTAAAATTAATACTAAAACTAAGCATTTAGAAAAAAAATTAAAACCAATAAAAACTAGCAAACCTGCTCTAAAAACGAATTAAAACTAACTGAATTAGGAAAAAAAAGAGTCAAAACTAAATAAAACTTAACTATAACGAAAAATCCAAAACTATTAGAACCTTGCACCGTACCGCCCAGTTAGCATGTTTACATAAAAAGTGCTAATATCATACAATGCAGTGAATGTAAATAAGTCTTTGGTGAAAACTTTAACACTTTTGTCGCGTACATGTGTAATTATGTACACAATCACGAAACAAACCCAGACGATCCTCCAAAATCTGTCATTACTCCTTCCAATGTGGAATTTGGGGATGAACTGATGAATGTGGTCGGATGACAGCGTACAGACCGAACTCAGACTCAGCGGACCATCACAGTCTGAGGACGTCCACGTGTACGTTCTGTTTTCACTGACGTCCAGTTTCTCCACATTGATCCGTTGCATAATTTACACTCGGTTCTGGCTTTAATAGTCCGATGGGACCGAGACGGGCAACTTAATGTGGACGGATTTAAAAAAAAAAAACTTCTGTCGGTCATAAAGTGTGGGCGTTTGTCGGCCTGATGACGGGGCATTCCTGGCTCCCGCGGGACGGATCGGTTTACAGAAAACGGTAGAAAATATCTTCCACAGACAGAAAAATACAGCACATGTGCACGCCATACTTAGCAACACAGAACTAATGCAGGGCCTATTTAAAGCTATTGATTGGGATCGGTCGAACAGGAGGGAGCGTTCAGGGGAACATGGGGGTCTGGATTACATGCATTTCTTGACCTTTTCCTGAGATGTAGTCAGGTTTCCTCAGCGCCGCCATACATCATCCAGCTAATGCAGGGCCGCCTAATGGTATTAGAAATGCAACACCAGCTCGCAAATGGAATAAATTGTGAATGGAAGGTGTGAAAGTGAGCGAAAGTGTGCAGGCGCTCCGGCTTTATATACGGTTTGTTAAAGAACCGGGGCTTCCTCTGCCCAGACGGAGCTATCAGTCATCCTGCAGAAACTGGAACTGGAAGTGCCTCCACATAGATCAGTCACACCTCTGCACCGGGAAAACGCCTCCGTTTACCGGCACCGGACCGATGATTAGGACCCTTTAAGGCAGGGCTCTCCAACTCATTTTCTTTCAGGTTCCACATTCAGCCCATTTGATCTGCAGTGGGCCCAGCCAGTAAAATAATAACAGAATAACCTATAAATAATGACAACTCCAAATTTTTGTCTGTGTTTTAGTCCAAAACCCCCCCATTAAGTTATGAAAATACTTTTATAAACTATCCAAACAAAGAAATGTGAATAACCTGAAAAAACTGAAATTTCTGAAGAAAAATAAGTGCAATTTTAACAATATTCTGCCTCAACTGGTCATTTCTCCATGTGCATTATGGATCAGACCTACAAAGACACCAAACACTGAGGAACAGACAGAAAACTGTTAAAATTGCGTTTAATTTTCTTTAGATATTTCAGGTTGTTCATATTTGTTCAGGTTATTCATGTTTTATTTTTACAGGATAGTTTGTAAATGTAAATATTTTCATAATTTAATGTTATTTTTTGCACTAAAACAAAGACAAATATTTCAAGTGCTCATTATTTATAGGAATACTGTAATATTATTATTTTCACATCAAACCAAGAACAAAATCTGCAGTCATTCTTTTTTGTCGGTTCTTCTGCTGTTATTATTTGACTGTAGATCATATGGTCTGTTTGTGGAACCGCAACTAAAATGAGTTCCACAGCCTGGACTGTGGAATTTTTGCACTTTGCAAATTCATCCCAGGGGCCGGATTGGAACCTTTAGTGGGACGCATTTGGCCCCTGGGCACTGATCAGCACAAATCAGCTGACGTCGCTTAGCAACTGGGACCGTAAGTGACCGGACTATTTGCGGAGTGATTTGAAAGATGCGAATCAGAGGTAAAAGAACCCATTTTCCTCGACAGCGGTGCAATAAACATTTTGTGAGAAAAAAAAGTCCAGTCAGAGAATCGTGATATCAACTTTAAGAAAAAAAATCATGATTCACATTTTTTGCCAGAATCGTGCAGCCCTAATCAGGGATGTCAAACATATGGCTCGGGGTCCAAAACCGACCCGACAAAGAGTCCGATCGGGCCAACACGATGAATGTGTGAAATGCAAAAACTGGAAGAACCAAAACTTTTTGACCTACTTGAGTAAAATACGGTCCTTCAGTAAAAGCGCTTTGCAGTAAAGCTAACCATCCTCCTGGGAGCGCGGTGACGCTTACGTCCAGAGCGCTACGTCTCCCCCCCCCCCCCCCCCCCCCCCCCCCCCCCCCACCCCTTTTGTTCTATTTCTCTGGGCTGATGTAGAAAACACGACTGGCTTCAGACCAGAGAACCTGAACCTGACCCTCCAGAGGCTGCGGACCTCAGCTGGAACACAACCGCAGCTCAGAGGCGGTAGAGGTGGTGTCGGCGGCGTCTCTTTAACAGCTTCATTTGGGCTTCAGTGGGTTTAAAACAAAATAAAAACCAGCGCTGGAGTTTTACGAGCGCTGGGTCTGAGTGTGCAGGGAAATGTGTTTATTAGCAGGGTGTGGACAAGAGGGGGAGAAGCTAGCTTTAATTTTTATGAGCCATCGAGATCTTTACGGCAGAGTTAACCCCGGGGTCTCTTAAGGGCGGAGATGAGCAGCTATCGGGCGCAGCGCACATGTTACAATGACCTCTTTATCGGACGCCGAACACTCTGCCTCTGTCTGCGTCTCAATCTTCCTCTGTGTTTGTCGGCGGATGCGCACATCCATCACACACACAAACTACAGATGAGCGCTCTGTCTTCTGTTTGGGGGGTTAATAGAGACAGCCCAGGGGTGGGGGGTGGAGGGGTGGGGGTGGGGGGGTGTTAGAGAGACCGAGGGGGTTCAGATGAACAGAAGAGCTGCTGTAAAGTGCTCTGATTAGCAGCAGTAATTATACAGCGGCGGTGGAGGCGCTGAACGCACGCTGGCTAACGTCCACCAAGCCGCTAGCAGAGACGAGCGGGGGTCGGAAAGAGACGAGAAGTCGGCCTTTATCTGCTTTTTTAATCTACGGCCTCCTATTTTTGAGGACAAACGCTAAGCAGATGCTCGGCCAATCATGTTGTGACTTTATTTGGCGAAGATAAAGTAGAAGTAATTTCAGAATAAACTGTCGACACAGTTTTCCAGCTTCTATAAATCAACCGTTTCCTCAAAAACTGACACTAAAACTAAACTAAATGACGTCAAAGTTCCAATAAAAAACGACTAATGCAGCATAAAACTGAGTGAAACCAAACACCAAAGTGAAACAGTAACTGTGGACAGAACCATTCAGACCTAAAACCAACTGAAATAGATGGAGATTCAATAACAGACACAGGAGGTGTTTTCAGTTTCAGATGAACGATGATGACGTAGAGAATAGAGTTAAGGAACCCTGAGACTGGGATTAATAATGTTAAATTAAATAAGATTTACATGTAAAAATGAATTAAAACGAGTGTAATTCTGGTTTTATTTCATTAGTTATGGTTAAAAATTTAACAAGATACCTGTAAATATAATTACTTCACTATTTTTTGCTTGTGTTTTTTTTTTTTTGTTTTTTTTTTATTTCACAGCAGTTTTGTTATTAAATGGTGAAAACGATGAACCCAAACTAATGGAATATTTACGGAAGCATTTGTCAATTACATGCTTTGACTTAAAACAGAAGTGGAATAAAGTAGAATAAACTGGTGACACAGTTTTCCAGCTTCTATAAATCAACCGTTTCCTCAAAAACTGACACTAAAACTAAACTAAATGACGTCAAAGTTCCAATAAAAAACTACTAATGCAGCATAAAACTGAGTGAAACCAAACACCAAAGTGAAACAGTAACTGTGGACAGAACCATTCAGACCCAAAACCAACTGAAATAGATGGAGATTCAATAACAGACACAGGAGGTGTTTTCAATTTCAGATCAACGATGATGATGTAGAGAATAGAGTTAAGGAACCCTGAGACTGGGATTAATAATGTTGTTAAAGTAAATAATATTTACATGTAAAAATAAATCAAAACAGGTGCAGTTCTGGTTTTATTTCATTAGTTATGGTTAAAAATTTAACAAGATACCTGTAAATATAATTACTTCACTATTTTTTTATTTTGCTTTTTGTTTTTTTTTTGTTTTTTTTTTATTTCACAGCAGTTTCATTATTAAATGGTGGAAACTATGAACCCAGAGTGATGGAGTATTTACAGAAGCATTTGTCGATTACATGTTTTAACTTGAAACATAAGTAGAATAAAGCAGAATAAACTGGCGACACAGTTTTCCAGCTTCTATAAATCAACTGTTTCCTCAAAAACTGACACTAAAGCTAAACTAAATGACGTCAAAGTTCCAATAAAAAACTACTAATGCAGCATAAAACTGAGTGAAACCAAACACCAAAGTGAAACAGTAACTGTGGACAGAACCATTCAGACCCAAAACCAACTGAAATAGATGGAGATTCAATAAAAGACCCAGTTTCACATCAAAGTACTTCACACATGTGCCGCGTCCCAACTTTAATAATAATAAAAAAAAAAAAAACGCCATTAAAAACTGCTCCGAACTGGGCCGGTATCAGCTGAATCAATTTTGGAACGCTCATAAAAAGTGTTTGGGTTTTTTTTTGCGTGTGAAGTCGCAGAGGTCTGAGCCTGACAGTGTGTTTGTGTGTGTGTCCCGCAGTGGATTGTGGGTACTCGTAGAGGTCACTCAGCGAAACCTGAGCGTGTGCAGAAGAAATCCCAGGACTGGTATCGATCGGTCAGCTTTAGAATACCAGCGCAGCACATATGCTTCTGCTTCAGCCTCCAAACGCTTCTGCCTCTGTCACTGCGTCATCAAACTGACACCGAACGACAGCTGGAGATGAACCGTGGACGTGGAAATAAATCACAGCACCTTTTCTTTTCCATGTCCAGAAAAGATAAAAGAAAAAAGAAGACGACAGAGTAGAAATGAAACAACACTCCTGCCTTTAAAACAACAGCTCCAGCGTCTGTTCTATGGTGAATATGTTCTATGTCAGGTTCTGGTCTATGTTCCAGTCCTGTGGTCTGGATGAAGGAGATCAATCTAACTACAGAAGTGGGAGGGACTTTCACTGGAGGAGAACTCAACTCATCCAATCACAGTCCGTATATGACTTCTATCAGTGATCAATAGGAACTAGACTGATATCTGGAACCATTTACATGTTCTAAACCATCAACATATGGACCAGTAGAAGTAAGGACAAATTTAGAATTTTTCAAAAATTCTGCAAAATTTCTACATCACAGTTTCTCAAAACTGTGAACAAGCTTTGTAGACATTGCTCCAACGAAGCTTAATACAAAATTTCAAGTGAATGCAACCAGTAGTTTCAGAGAAGAAAGTGGTTGAAATCTAGACATTGGTGACCTTCAGTTTGACCCTTCAAGGTCACTCAAGGTCAAAGGTCATGGACTCAAATGAAAGCCCAGATATAACTTCCTATCAGTGATCAATAGGAACTATATTGATGTCTGAAACCATTTTCATGTTATAAACAATCAACATATGAACCGTAACAAGTAAAGGCAAATTTTAAACCTTTCAAAAATTCATCAAAAATTGTCAAATCCAAATTTCTCGAAACTGTGAACAATTTTGTCGACAAGATTGTCACAAGAAAGATAGATATAAAATATGAAATGAATCCGACCTGTAATTTTGGAGAAGATCATTGAAATCGAGACATTGGTGACCTTTAGTTTGACCCTTCAAGGTCAAAGGTCATAGACTCAAATGAAAGTCCAAATATGACTTCTATCAGTGATCAGTAGGAACTATGATATCTGTACTTGATATCTGTAATGGTTTACATGTTATAAACCATCAAAATACTATAATGTAAGATGTATAAGTACAAGCAAATGTTTAGTATTTCTTTTAAAAATTTGTAAAAAAAATTTAAAAATCTAAATTTCTCAAAACTGTGAACAGACTTTGTAGACGTTGTCCCAAGGAACATACATGTAAAATTTGAAAACAAACAAAAAAAAAAATCCATCCTTTGGTTTTGTGGGAGAAAAAAATTGAAGAAATTGCTAATGAAGACAAGGAAGACGAACTCAGAGACAGACCTGCACCTCCTCTGTACCTCCTGCTCTATCATCTGTTAAACTAATAAACCGGATGTGGATGTTTCCTGTTGGCTTCAGAAAACTTTATATAAAAACCATCCCAGAGTAGACCACTGTGAACGGTCTGAAAAGATCATCACGACCGCATGTGGCTGTAGCCCCGCCCACAGGCCCTTTCAGACCAACAGGGTCACTTATCATGTTCATCTTCAACTGCCACCGTCACCGCAGCAGCAGCAGCACGACGAGGACGACGGGCGGGTCAAAGGTCGGAGCAGCTGCATGGGTGGGCGCCACATGGGCAGCACAAGGCCGGACTATGAAGGACTGTACACCAGATCTGTCTGTGCACATGGGGGGGGGGGGGGGCGCGTTGGACCGCTGTCAGTCCTGTCACGACGGGCGGTTTAAGTCAGTGGTGTCAGTCTTTTTCTGTCGGATCCTCTTTGGAGGAGCAGAAACCTCCAGACCCCCTTTGGAGGAGCAGAAACCTCCAAACCCCCCTCAACTCTAACAACTTTATACCACAACTTTTACTGACAGAAACATCAATATTTTATCGACACTTTTTGCTTTTCCTTGAATATTTTTTTGTTCAAATCAAAAACTAGAAAAGTATTCAGAGAGCACAGACCTCCACCAAGGTAGCCCCCCCCACCAAAATTTGATCATTCGTTCCTTGTGCCAGTATTAACATTTCCTGAGATTTTCTTCCAAATCTGTCCAAATCTTTTTCAGTTATCTTGCACACAGACAGAGGTAATAACTTAGATTTTCGTCTGGATATTCCAGATAAACTCCCCCAGACTGCTCCATGAGACGATATTTGTCCAAATAAAAATAGGAAATGTGTAATTGTCTCCAACTATGACAATACAGTTCCTTTTTTTTAGTCCAACAAACACATGTTGGTTCCACAGATGAACATGTGACCAGTACCAGTGGGTCCATGAGCCTGTTTCCATTGGACATCTGAGAACATTCAAGTCCAAACTGGTCCAGAACACAAACATATGTGTCCAGGTGTCTTTTCCAGTCCTTGTCCATTGTCCAAACCTAAACTCTTTGTCTAGTGACACATCACCATGGCAGTAGATTGGTTTGGTGTCCGTCCATAAAATGAGTCCAGGCTGCCCCAACCATCAAACATGAGTTCCACCTGATACATGAAAAAAAAAAAAAACACACCCAGGAGTGATCGCATGACCCAACCTTCGCGTAAGCCTTCGCGCCTCCCCTAGGGGGTCCACCCCACAGTTTAAGAAACACCGGTTTAAGTGGATAAAACTTCTGCACATGCTAAGAAACTATGCAAGACTCGGCGACAGCGGAGAGTCAGCAGTGTGTGGATCCAGAGGTGGAAAGACCCCGAGCATTTAGGACAGAAGGGGTCAAACATACGGCCCATGGACCAGAACCGGTCCTCCAGTGGGTCCGATCCAGCCCACCACATGAATCTATGAACTGCAAAAATTACACTGGAGACTACTACAGTAAAGAGTAGTTCCTTTTCCACTGACCCTCAAACTGCGTGAATATAACTTGTGTATAAAAATTTGCCTAATGGAAAAATGACAATTTTGCCAAAACTCTAGTTTTTTGATTAAAAGTTTTTGCGCTGATAAAAGGTGGTTTTTCGGGCGTAGCACACATGGTATAAACTGTCAGTCAGAATGACTTGATATTATTTGTGGAACATCTTAGGGGTAAGGTCTACTAACTTTGTTCCAAGAATTGAGATATATTGATTTTTTTGATCTTTTATGAATTTTTGACATTTTTTAAATCCCCATTGGTTTATAGTGGAACTAATTTCAGTGCAATTTAAGAACTATAACTTGAAAACAGGTGAAGATCTTGATATAATTACTATTGACAATAGATAGGAAGTCACATATGGGCTTTCATTTGGTGCCATGACCTTTGACCTTGAGTGACCTTGAAAGGTCAAATGAATGTCAATTAATGTCTTTAAATATGATGTTGGACTACAGGAGCTTTGGTCCTATTTTCATTTTTAACTTTAGTGAAACCAAATGTAAAAGCAGATCTAAACTATAACTGCAAACTCCAGTCACCAGACTAAATAAATAAATAAATAAATAATTTTTTTTTTTTCAGTGGTTCCTTCTGTAGATGGACTGTCTAAGTGAAATCCTTCCTCCATGTAAAACTCTACAGTGTTAAATTCTACAGTGTTAAACCCCCCTGAGCTCCTACAGACTGGATCTGTACAGTCTGCTCTGAAACTGTAAATGACTCCATCAGACTTTTTACTGTATTGACTTTGGCCAAATGTGAAAAGCAGAAGCAGCTCTTTGTGGTCAAAGACACGAAGGTGATGATTTTATGGATAATTAAGTGGCATTTCAGACACGGTGATCAGAGCCGTCCATTACCAGTTCTGTGTTCCATCCGTCCACGGCGTTTGCTGGTTTTCCTCAGGCCGTCCCTCCTCTGCCTGTCGTTCTTACAGTCTATTAAAGCAGGAATTCACAGCCTTCATGTGGTGCGTTCACATCCACCGCTACGACAGTGTCGACATATTTCTGAGCTTCGCTAACTTTGTGGATCTAAAAACACGCCAGTTTCAGAGGCTGTGAAAACCGTGAAATCTGAACCAAATCATGTTTTTACAGCGAAAAACCGCAGCAGAACTCTGAACCTCTGTGTTTACGGAAAACACGCAATTAATGTTGGAAGAGATTATAACAATTCTGTCATGTTTGAATAATCTGCAGCTGATCTGCACAAGAAAGTAGAAGGTAGTGAAGACCCTCACAAGAAGATATCAACAATACCAACAGTAACAACCATGGTGAGAATTATAATGGAAACCAGAACTGAGTAAAACTGGGCAGAAGAGAGAGAAAAACAAACAAACAAAATTACAATAAAATAAAGTACATTAGACCTGTTAAATGATGAGTATAAGAAAAGAAAGCATGAACAGAATATCATACACGTCTGCCCAAATAATACCAGTAACAAATCCACAAAAAAAAAAAAAAATTCTAACAAATGAACGGCGAGCGATGCCACCCACCGCAGAACCAACAGCCAGACAGAAGCCGTTCACCCCCCGATGAGGTCAATTTCACGCCTCCCGTCCCCAGTGGATTTACAGCTTCCTCCCCTTTTAACTGACGACACCAGTGTTGCGTTTAAGTCTGTGGGAGAACAGATTATTCATGCTCTCCTTGTTGACGTTGGAGTCGTCTTTGACCTTCTAACGCTAAAGCTTTCCACTTCCTGGCCTTTTGAAGACCTGGCCTGAGCCGACCTCTGACCCCGTCTGCTCCGACAACTTGTTCACATGTGATTGAGACGTTTGTGTCCGACTGAAGGAAAAGGCCGCAGAGTCCGAAAAACCAGGTGTCAGGGTTTGGTTTGGTTTGGTTTGGTTTTAAGGCCGACGCGAAAGACTGTCCCGAAGAAAGACAATGTGGATCCACTTGTAAGTCAGTTCTAGTGGAGACTGTGGTGGAAACACAAAAGCGCAGGAATTTTACTACGAAGTTAAACGGTAAAATTAACGCAATTCATCTGCTTTTAGTTGAAACTGTCCAGGAAGTGACCTCCTATATAATTACAGACCATAATAGGAACCATGTGCCCCCTGGGATTTTCCTCAATCTATAAGAAAGATGTGTCGGAGCTTGTGTTTTACTTAATTTTAGAAACTTCTAGGTTAAATATGGTGAAAATAGTCAACAGTGACAGTGACAGGTGCATCATGGGAAGAAAAATTAATGATTTCAAACCAGATGGAGACGAATGTTATGAAGCAGGTTTGGAAGCAAGTTTTAAAAATAAATATTTACTGGGAAAAAAGAGAAACTATTTTTCTGATAAAACACATTTTTATATTGTTTTACATTATATTTAACCCTTAGGGGTCTGAGCCTATTTTGTCCGTTTTTGAGCACTTCTGATTTTGCCTTTATATACTATATATATAAATGTTTACTATACCCATGTTTGGTATCTTTTTTTTCAGCACAACTTCATCTATATCATCTCTCTATTATTTTTTCACTTTAACCTACTCTAGCAACACAAAAGGACAAAAAACACACAAAAAATTTAAAATCCAATTTGAAAAATGTATATAATTTATTGCATAAATAACACAAAGATGCTTAAACCTTTTGAAAGACTTTAAAAGTGAATATTGGTTCCAAATATTAGGTATATAAAATCAAAATTGTAATAAATTAAAACTATACTCAAATATTTGACATAAAATCATATCTTTACATAGGTGTTTTCATAAAAAGTGGGAGAATGTGGCCGCCCTTTCGAAAGGAATTGTCTCCAGTCATCTATGTGACCAACTTCTGACGCAGTTTTCTTTTCTTTTTGTTTTTTTTTTTTTGTATAACTTCCTAAGACCCAGCTATGGGTTTTCTGTCCGCATTTGTGGACAAGAGTTTCACAACTTTATACAAAAAAAAACAAAAAAGAAAATTTAACTGTCCACCACAAAGGACATTCCATAAAAATTTTAAAAACTGCATCTGAAAAAATTGTTGCATTGTGATGTTTCCAATAAAGGCACTTATTTTATTAAAAACAAAAAAAAGCTGGTACTTTGCTGACATTTCCTGGGTCTCAGGAGGTTGAAGGTCATGAAAATTAATTGAAATTTAGCAATTCGGATGCATCCACCTTAATTATTGAAACGTATCGGTATCATTATCGATATCGGCGATACTGGCTGTCTATTTACTTGGCATCAGATCGATACCAAAATATGCAGTATCGCACACCAAGGTTCTAATAGTTTTGGATTTTTCATTATATTTTACTTTTATTTAGTTCTGACTTTTTTTCTCTAATTCAGTTAGTTTTAATTCGTTTTTAGAGCAGTTTTGCTAGTTTTTATTAGTTTTAGTTTTTTTTCTAAATACTTAGTTTTAGTTTTTTTTAATATCTTTTCTCTTCTTCTCTGTCGTCGTATTCAAATAAATCCCAGACAGGACTCTGCCGCTTTCTCCCAACTTTAGTCTCCATGTTTCCAGGTAGAGTGGGGACCAGAAGACGACTGGAAACCACAAGTGACGGACCGTCAAGTGTCGTATGGTGCCGCTAGCTAAAATTGCTCGATCAAAATAAATTGATTTCCTCTCAACCCAACATTGACAAAAACTAAGGGAATTTTATTGATGATTTTTACACATTTTAGTTAGTTTTGTAAACACACAATACAGTTTCAGTTAGTTATCGTTTTTTTCTTTTAATTGTAGTTACCTCCGCCAAGGAGGTTATGTTTTTGCCAGGGTTTGTTTGTCTGTCTGTCTGTCTGTTTGTTTGTCTGTCCGTTAGTGTGCAACATAACTCAAAAAGTTATGGACAGATTTTGATGAAATTTTCAGGGTTTGTTGGAAATGGGATAAGGAAGAAATGATTAAATTTTGGTGGTGATCGGGGGTGGGGGGGCCCACGGGGGGGGCCACTGATCAGCCTTGGCGGAGGTCTGCGTTCTCCGAGTGCTTCTAGTTTTTATATATTTCAATTAACGAAATTGTTTTTTTCATTCTAGTTTTCGTCATTTTGTTAGTTCTCGTTAACGATAATAACCATGGTTCTATGTGGTATTCACTGGGGCACCATTAAAGGGGTACTTTGCTGACATTTCCTGGGTTTCAGGAGGTTGAAGGTCATGAAAATAAACTGAGATTTAGCAATTCGATGATGCATCCACCTTAATTATTGAAACGTATCAGTATCGATATCGGCGATACTGCCTCTGTATTTACTTGGTATCAGATCAATACCAGCATATGCAGTATGGCACACCTCTACTACATAGAACTCCGTCAGCCTCTGTCCAAACTCCTCTATAATGTACTGCTCACATACATCTGTACTAAACCCATGTGTGTTCGTGTGCTTTGACTCACTGTGGCAGATGGAGTCGCTGGTCGGCGTGCACTCGGCCAGCTGAATCTCGGTGCCCTCGTCGCAGATGGTGCACGGGAGGCAGGGGTCCAGGGAGCTCTCCAGTTCGGAGTAGGTGTCGTCCAGACACTCCTCGCACACCGTGTCCTGATCGTGGGCGCAGTGCTCGAACACCCCTTTCCCCGCCGGACACACCGTGCACAGCTCGCAGCGTCCGCTCACTTTACTGAAGTAGAAGTTGTAGTTGCAGATGCAGATGGCGTCGATGGAGTCGGTGCACGGCGTCTCCATGCGCATCATACCGGTGCATTCGGTGCAGGGTCGACACGTCTCTGTGTGGCTGTAGTCCTCCGAGAAGGTCTCACCTGGACACCATAAGGACAGGACGGGAAAGACAAGAAGGAGGGAACAGGAGAAGGGACGAAGAGGAAGATGGAGAGAAAGAAATATGAAGAGATGAAGAGAGAGTCCAAGGACAGCTGATTTATTTCTTTATTATTTAACCAGATAAAGTCCTGTTTAGGTCCAGATCTGTTTTATAAGGACGACCTGGTCAGCAGCACACACCGAGACAACAGTAAACTAAAAAAAAAAAAAAAAAAAAAAAAACAGGCAAAAATTTAGTAACAACATAAAACAATAACCAAGGTCTGACAAAATATTTTAAATGCACCAGCAAGTTTTAAAGTCAGCATCAAACAACTAAAAAACAGGGATGGATGGGTAGATGGTGGATGAATGAATGGATGGATGAATGAATGAATAGATGGATGGATGAATGATGGATGGATGGATGGATGGATGGATGGTAGGTAGGTAGATGGTGGATGAATAAATGAATAGATGGATGGATGAATGATGGATGGATGAATGAGTGAATGAATAGATGGATGGATGGATGGAAGGATACCAGTACCAGCTCTTCAGTCATAATAAAGCGTGAATTAACACCTCGTTCTACAACTAACAGTTCGTTAACAGCTTTTCTGTCATCACTTCCTACTTCCTGCTTATTATTTTAGTTCAGGTCCCACAATCAGCCCAGTTTCATTCATGTGGGTCAGACCAGTAAAACAAAATGGGATTCCAGAACTAAAACAATTTCTAAATATAACATCTCAGCTTATTACTAATACAACGTACAGATGACAGTGGATCTAAAAATACACCAACGTTTAATAACAGGCTGAATATTATTAAAATTGCACTTATTTTTCTTAAGACATTTCAGGTTGTTCGTATTTTTCATACTTTTAAGGAAAGTTTGAAGATGCCCACGTTAGATCACACTGGGCTGAAAGTGTCCCCTGGGCTAAAAGGAGTTTGACAGCCCTGCTTCAGCAGGTCGGTTTACGTCCACAGGCCGCAGGTTCGACCCCGCTGCATTAAAACTAATATTCATACAGTGATTTATTTCAGGATTAAAGCTGAATTGTGCGTTAAAGTGAACAAAGTAAAAGCTAAGCCCACTAATGGCTCGCCGGTTTTCAATTACTGGAAACATAAGATTGTTCTCCAGGAGGTTTTCAGAGTTCAGCGTTCAGAAAGTGATGACCTTAAATTAGTTTGTTCTTCCACTGAGAGTTCCTAAGGGTCCAGAGTAATCTATTAATATTGCATGGTCCTATAGAATTATTTTCAGATATAATTGGTTGCCTGCTGAATTATGCATACAGAAAGAGTGTGTCCTACGAATGAACGAGATGGAAGTGGAGTAAAGAGGCTGACGAGGGCGAAAGAAAAAAAGATCGGATTGAGAGGAGAGGAGAGGCAGCACCACTGTACTGTTGAGAAGTATTTTACATGAGAGCGGTGACCATGGGGCGGGGGGGGGGGGGATGGATGGATGGTAGATGGTGGATGAATGAATGGATGGATGGAGGGATGGATGGATGGATAATCGACAGATGGATAGATAGATAGATGGAAGGTGATGAATGGATGGATGAATGAATGAATAGAGGGATGGATGGATGGATGGATGGTAGATGGTGGATGAATGAATGGATAATCGATGGATGGATGGATGGATGGATGGATGGATGGATGGATGGATGGATGGATGGATAATCGACAGATGGATGGATTGATGGACGGACGGATGGATGGATAATCGACAGATAGATAGATGGAAGGTGATGGATGGATGAATGGATGGATGAATGAATGAATAGAGGGATGGATGGATGGATGAATGGATGGGTGGATGGATAATTGACAGATGGGTGGGTGGGTGGATGGTCCTGTTCTATGGTTAAATAGAAGGTTCTCATCATTGTCCAGTTTGTTTAACCTCCTCCTCTTCATCACAGTCTAAAAGAGTCCAGACCAGTCCAGACCAGACCAGACCAGACCAAACCAGACCAGGCCAAACCAGTCCAGACCAGACCAGACCACTAAACCCTTCTCTTCGTCCCAGTTGGTCCTATCTAACTCTTGTTCATCCGTTCCAGTTCAGACTGTGTTCACATTCACACAGTTCCCACTGACATAAATCAGGGGGCGTGTCTGTAAATAAAACCACATGACTGTTCGACAGTCGTTATCTGATGGTACCGATATGTCTGCGTGACAGTTTGGATGGGTTTGTTTTGTTTTGTTTTTTTTCATCTGCTCAGTGGGTGTTGTGTTGAGCAACAGCAGATTGTGAGTGAGAAAAGCCCTGCAGCGATGTCCCAGCACTGGGCTGGAGCTCCAGACTGTTCCTGCAAGTAAACACTGGCACCGACGACAACTCTGAACACCCAACGCAAACAACGCAAACAACACGAACAACAGGAACAAAGACCAAGACGCAGAAGGAGGTGACGACGACATAAACCAGAGGAGGTCAGAGGTCACACACAGGAACATGTGATCAGAGCAGTAAAGTAATACAATAATAACCGATAAAGAAGGAAAACTACAGATAATTTCAGTATTTTAATGTGAGAATTACAACAGCGTCTTAGGGCCACATCGGAAAAATAAAGACACTCTACGACAATAAAGTTGTAATACAATGAGAATAAAGTCGTAGTTTAAAAAAAAAACCTCACAATTTAAAGAAAATAATGTACTTTTATGAGATTAAAGTCGTAATATTTTGAAAATAAGTCATGCTATTAGTGCAATCAGTGCATGTGTTTGGATGGTGGGAGGAGCCAGAGGACCCGGAGAGAACCCACGCAGACATGAGGAGAACATGCGAACTCCACACAATTTCAATGACCAGACATTTCAGGCAACCTTGTTTGGTATGAAAGGCTAACGGTATGAAAGTTATAAAAGGCTAACATTATGAAATGCTAACATTATGTAGGCTAATGTTATGAAAGGCTAACGGTACTAAAGTCATAAAAGGCTAACGTTATGAAAGGCTAATGGTATAAAAGGCTAACTGTATGAAAGTTATAAAAGGATGACGTTATGAAAGGCTAACATCATGAAAGTTTTAAAGGCAAACGTTATGAAGGCTGATGGTATGAAAGTTTTAAAAGGCTAACGTCATGAAGGCTAACGTTATGAAAGGCTAATGGTATGAAAGTTATAAAAGGCTAACATCATGAAAGTTATAAAAGGCTAACGTTATGAAGGCTAACGTTATGAAAGGCTAACGTTATGAAAGTTATGAAAGGCTAACATTATGAAAGGCTAACATTATGAAAGTTATGAAAGGCTAACATTATGAAAGGCTAACGTTATCCTCTGTTTTCCTCATGTTGAATCTGTTTCCATTCCTGCAGCTTCTTGTGTTTTCAGTAAAACCTACAAACTGCTCCTGATCAAGTCATGATAATTTCATAATAGTGAACAAATACTACTGATGGTTTTTGGGTAAAATAAATAAAGTAGTCTGACATGTCCCTGTTTCTAAAAGAGGGCGTTTTTTCTGAACTAATAAAAAAAAAAAAAAAGGCTAAAAGTGTGAGTATACCCCCTTCTCCAGGGACCAGTACACCGCTGCGTATGTATGTCATGCCAAACACCATAAGAACTGTCGCAGTATGCAACGCGATTTCACGAGATCAGTCTCAACAAACTGTCGGAGTGCCGTTGAATTTGTTCGGATGGATTTCGAGACTCTTTGGTGAAACATAATCTGACCTTTTCTGACATACTCAGACAACATGATGTAGTTATGAAGGAAGTGCTGATACATGACTTGAAGGGGAAGGGTCAGGGTAAATCTGCAGTGGGGGGCTGGGGGGGCAGGTGGTGGTGGTGGGGGGGCAGGTGGGGGTGTAAGTTCAGGTTCTTTCTCCGACAAACACCTACACGATCCTACTGAGCGTTCTTCTTGTGTCTTCGTCTGTCGTCACCTCTCCGTCTTATTACCGTCTGGAGGCAGAAGTGACACCGACTGAATGAAAGAACCGCCGGATCTGGACCGTGACGAAGACCAGACCAGACCTGAGAGGGAACCCGGTGTTTGGAGTTGTGAGCTCGAAGCCGTTGTTTTCTTTGCGGTCAAGCTCGACCGCTAAAGCTCTCCTCATTCATTTCAATTATCCCGCTGGGTGCAGGCTTCCTATGCTAATTTAAACTCTCATGCTTGAGCCCCTTCACAGCCCTGGTGCATAAACACCACTAAATATGACCATATGCACCAGTGTGTGTGTGTGTGTGTGTGTGTGTGTGTGTGTGTGTGTGTGTGTGTGTGTTGGACTCATTTATGCTTTCATGTAAAAATGAAAAAAATAGTCCCAGCATCCCAGTCTGTCAGTGTCTGTTCTATGTGGATCAGAACCAGTTGAATGTGTTCTATGTCAGGTTCTGGTCTATGTTCCAGTCCTGTGGTCTGGATGAAGGAGATCAATCTAACTATAGAAGTGGGCGGGAGTTTCACTGAAGGAGAACTCAACTGGTCCAATCACAGTCCATATATGACTTCTATCAGCGATCAATAGGAACTAGACTGACCATGGACCAGTCGAAGGAAAGGAGCAGTTAGAATATTTACAAAAATGAACAAATTAATCTACAAAATGAACAAAAATGAACAAATTAATCAAAAAAAATGAACAAAAATGGACAAATTAATCAACAAAATGAATAAAATAATCAAAAAAATTAACCAAAATGAACAAAATAATCAACAAAATGGATAGAATTAGTCCATATATGACTTCTATCAGTGATCAATAGGAACTAGACTGATATCTGGAACCATCTGCATGTTCTAAACCATCAACATATGGACCAGTAGAAGGAAAAAGGCAATTTTTTTATATTTAAAAAAATTCATCAAAAATTTTAAAATCTGAATTTCTCAAAACTGTGAATAAACTTTGTCCCAAAGAAGATACATAGAAAGCTGGAAATTAATCCGACCAGTACTTAAAGAGAAGAAGGTGTTTGAAAAAATTGCTAACGAAGACGATGACGATTAAGATGATTAAGTCAATGAAGACGACTAAGACGAAGCTGAAGACGTTTCGGACACGGCGCCTTCACAGTAGCCCATGGTTTATCACCCGTCAGCTAAAAAGTGAAACCTCATCAGGGTTCCGGTGTTGTGGGGTGGGGGGTGTTCTTTAATAAAACATGGTCTTGGCTCTAATCGTCCCCAGTCGCCGCTCGTCAGTGCAGTTGATCAGTTTTCCTGTTCAGCGGTGGAAATGACCAGTGGTGAAGGCAGATGTGGAGGGGCCCACGCACTTCAAATGTGCCACTTCAGCCCCCCCCATGAACCCCCCCTTCAAACCCTGATGCATGTCGGCCCCATTAGTGTCATCAATAATGTAGGTCCGCTGGCCTTGAAACTGCCCCGTGATCTACACAATCAGCACTTTAGGTGTAAGCTTTTAGCCAGGCAGTCCACCGTGGTCCAGGGTCCAGGTTTCTGGCCTTTTCTCCGGTCCACCGTGGTCCAGGGTCCAGGTTTCTGGCCTTTTCTCCGGTCCACCGTGGTCCAGGGTCCAGGTTTCTGGCCTTTTCTCCGGTCCACCGTGGTCCAGGGTCCGGGTTTCAGCCCCCACACCGGTTCCTCTGACCTGAACCACTGACCCTCTGCTGACTTTGGATAAATGCACAACATTTGTAAATCTGCGTGTCAGTTTTATTTATTGGTCTTTAAAGCAGACCGTTTCTGTGGGTAATTATCGCCCTGCTTCACTGGTCCACTTCACTTCCTCCAGATTTGAAACAGGTGTTTTTACAAATTACTAAACTATTATTAGAAACCCACATTGATGTTGGACTCACATCCCGTGCCAGTTCTTATGGTATTTAGCGTGACATATGTACGCATTTTCATCATTTCGCGTGTTATTCAACGCCATCTGATCGCGTGTCAATGTACGGCAAGATCTCCAGTTTACATATCTGTAACCTTAACCCTAACTTTAACCTTAACCCTAAACTTAACCCGAACCCTAACTTTAACCCTAACCTTAGCCCTAACCCTAACCTTAGCCCTAACCCTAACCTTAGCCCTAACCCTAACTTTAGCCCTAACCCTAACCTTAGCCCTAACCCTAACCTTAACCCGAACCCTAACTTTAACCCTAACTTTAGCCCTAACCCTAACCTTAGCCCTAACCCCAAATCTGCGTGTCAGTTTTATTTATTGGTCTTTAAAGCAGACCGTTTCTGTGGGTAATTATCGCCCTGCTTCACTGGTCCACTTCACTTCCTCCAGATTTGAAGCAGGTGTTTTTACAAATTAACTAAACTATTATTAGACTAAAGCCGTCATTTAACCGTCACATGTTGAACTCACATCCTGTCTAAAACGCTTTTATTTCTGCCTTCAATTAAATGGAAATTAACTAATAACTGCTGAACTATTTCTGTTTGATTCTACTTTAAACCTGCATTTCACTGCAGTTTACACAGAGATCCTGGACTTTTTTCTCCTCTGTGCTTGTCTAAGAGTTTTAGATCCTTTTCAGGTGAGGATCTGACAAGATGCGTTATTTAAAAAATAGAATAATATGGGAAATATAGGAAATATAAAACTTCTATCTAGAATCAATATCAAGTTGAAAATTTTCATCATATTTATTATGAAAAACACCTGTAAATGTTCTAAACAAAACTTGATGAGATTATAGAAATAAGCTTTCAACTATTTTCCATGTTAGTTTGTCTAGATCAGGACTGTCAAACTCATTTTCATTCAGGGTCCCCCCACATTCAGCCCAGTTTGACCTAAAGTGGATCAGACCAGTCAAATAAGAACAGAATAACCGAGAAAAGTTTTTCTGTTTTCTTTAAGTACAAAACCCCCCATTAAATTATACAAATATTTACATTTTACAAAAACAAAATAAATGTGAATAACCTGAAAAAACTGAGAATTCATTTGAAAAATTCATGCAATTTTAACAATATTATGATTCAACCTATTATTTAGATGTGTACATTACACACAATGTTACACAAACGTGGTAACAGGGAGAATATTGTTAAAATTTTGGAGTTTGGAACTAAAATAACAACAATTTCTGCAATATTATATCTATATAATATATAATATATATATGTTATATCTCAGCTTATTATTAACACAACTTACAGATCACAGTGGATCTACAAATGCAAACATTTAATAACAGACAGAATATTGGTACAATTACACATTTCGTATTGTTCATATTTGTTTTTATTCATGTATTTATTTGTATCTTATTGTGAAAGGGTAGTTTATGAATGTAAATATTTTCATAGTGTAATGTTATTTTTTTCACATAGATGTTTTTCTCTTAATTGTTCAGTTATTATTATAAATTATTATGTTATTCCTTTACTGTAGAGCCCACTGGTCTGTATGTGGAACTAAAATGACTTTAACACATTTAAATGCTAATATCTTCAGTATAATTTTTGCACAGATCATTGTATGTCCATGTTCTTCTTGTTCTTTTTGGTTCTTTCTGTTCATTTGGATCCTGTTGATAGTCTATGTTCACTTTGTGTCTGGTCGTAGACAGAGCCCCTCATTTCACTGACAAAACCATCCATCATCTGATTCAAATACACACACTGGATCTGTCTATGCCCTGGAGAGATCTGCACTAACACATTTACACACACACACACACACATATATATATACATATATATATACATATATATATATACATATATATATATATATATATATATATATATATATATATATATATATATATTTTTTTTTTTTTTTTTTTTTTTTTTTTTTTTTTTTTTTACACAAACTAGTGCGTTGACCCGTGGGAAACCACTGGTTGTAGATGTGGTAGTTTTTACCCTCAGCCCTCGGTGCAGGGTTTTGTCATCAGTTCGTCGTCCATCCATATGTGCAAAAACTTTGCCGTAGATTAAAGACCAAGGGTTTTCAAGTTGTTTGTTTATGTTGGGGAGAGCTGACTTTTGGGAAAACATGTTAGTCTATATTCAAATCAAATTTTATTTATATAGCGCCGAATCATAACAGAAGTTATCTCCTGACACTTTACATACAGAGTTGGTCAAAACCAGGCTCTATATTCAGTTTGTCTGTTCTTTCTTGGTAAACTGCACTGGTATTTTCAGTTGAATAACCTCTCAGCTGACATGTCTGTTTCTGCACAGGACATTTGACACCATGGCAACATGGCCCTATTGTTTATCTGTTGCTAGGTAACCCACTTCAGATCTATGATTTTATGATTGAATGTTGTCAGTAGCGCCTGTGACACGATCATTCTAAAAGGGTTAAATCAGCCCCATTAGCATACGACAAATCTGACGATTCATGATGAATAGAATAAAATAGAATAGAATAGAATGTTTATTTTGTCAGTAGTAGTTTGTCACACATGTAAACACACTCATTACTAGATCATGCCTCACACACACTCCAGTGGGCTCACCATGTCAGGTGCCGGGGAGTAAAATGGTGGGGGGGTTAAGTGCCTTGCTCAAGGGCACATCAGCCAACAACTCTCCACCAGTCCAGGGAATTGAACTGGCAACCCCTCAGTCACAAGCCAACTCTCCAAGTTCAAGGCCACAGCTGCCTCCCAATAAAATAATAATAATAATAATAATAATAATAATAATAATAATAATAAACCAGTCAGATGGTGGATTCTGGAGCTGAACTCTTGTTTGTATCTGAGTGTTTTTCCATCCTCTTCCACTTCCTCCTTCTCCGTTTGCTTCTGCTCAGTTGTTCTGAACTCAGGAAAACCTCCATTTCCCATGTGATTATCCCCTGGGCTCCCAAATTGGAAGTGATTGTGGATTGTGTGTTGGAGCCGTCTGTGATTCTACTTTTCTAAATCCCCAGCGAGGCCTGGTCCAGTCGGCCAACGGGGCCCTCCTTAAACGCTGCACTGACTCGTGATGCTCTGCCTCAGTTTTTAGTTTTTTTTTTTCCTGGGCTGCCTCTCAGATCTTGTTTTTTTTTTTTTTTTTTTTTTTTTTTTTTTTTGATGGTTGACTAAGTGAGGCAGGTCCGCTTGTCTTGTCTCCTGTGACAGCACAGAAAAGTGGAGGAGACTGATAAATATTTCAGGGCTGCTGATGCTGGCACTCGTCCCACACTGGGATAAGGAAAAGGGGGGGGGGGGCTGACAGGATGTGGTGAACTGGGGGGGGGGGGGGGGGCTGTAGTAAATAAAGGTTCACCCATATTTACCACGAGCTCTTCATTTATTCATTTCTGCACCTGGGTGTTTGTAGTTTCTGTACAGGGGCCGGACTCCAGAGCTGGTTCTAGGACCGAGAACCTCCAGACCACAGCGTCATCATCGACCAGGGGGGTCAAACAGACGGTCCAACCAGGGGGGTCAAACAGACGGTCCAAGCATCAAAACCCAACCACCACAAGAGTCCATTGTCTTACCTTAACTTATCTTACTTTACCTTACCATATCTGTTTTTGTCTTACCTTATCTTATCTTACCTTACTTTACTTTACCTTATCTTTTTGTCTTGTCTTGTCTTACCTTATCTTATCATACCCTATCTTATCTTACCTTACTTTACCTTACCTTATCTGTTTTTGTCTTACCTTATCTTATCTCATTTTACCATACCTTATCTTTTTGTCATCTTGTCTTACTTTACTTTATCTTATCTTTTTGTTTTGCCTTGTCTTATCTTATCTCACCTTATCTTTTTGTCTTATCTTATCTTATCTAATCTTTTCTTATCTTACCAATAATGGAACCAGAATCTCTCGGTTCTTCTCAGTTCCTGTTCCTACTTCTTCGTCTCAGGTGCGATCAGTTTTTCAGTATTTCTGCTTTTAGTCCCGTCCTGCTTTACTTTCGCCTTTTGTTCCTTTGGGTCTCATTACGATTTTATCTGCTCTAACAAAAGCAATATTGATACCGACGGAAATGCACTCACACTGGAAATGGACTGCGACCTCCTGGGTATTTGAGTTTAATTGTTGAGTGTTTATCGGCGTGAATACCGCTCCTGTATTCGAGCACAAGATAATTGTTGAGCGTTCCGGGCACAATAGGCTTTTCAATATGGTTTAATTAGCCGGATCAAACGAGTAAAGATGCAGTGATGCAACAGTATGCATGATGAATGAGCGGATCGCGCCCTTTGGTGCCTGGCACTCTAATACAGTTTTATCCACTAATACAGACGATGAGTCATAGCTACAGAAGGAAGGGGGGGGGGAGGGGCTGAAGAAAGCGAGTACAGGATAGAAGAGAGGAGACACAAGTAGAGTTGGTGTGGAGTAGAAAAGAGGCTGCAGGAGACAAAAAAAAAAAAAAAAAAAAAAAGAGCGAGTCCTGCGGTTTTTGGCCCAAATGATTCCAAAATGAAGCTGCGGTTTCCACGTCGACGCATCGCATAGTCCGCCACCGGAATACGAACAAGGCAATGACACGCAAGACAAATTCCTCATGACGTCAAAGCGAAGATAAAGTCCAGACCCCAGTGAAGCTGTTTCTCTGCAGACTTCAGGCACCTTCTGAACTAACGCAATTTCCTGCTTCACTTTATCAAACGTTCGCCGACGATTCTTCATCTAACGGCTGCGACCGGGTTTCAACACGCTGACGCAAATGCATGAGGAGTTCACATTTTTATGCAGATTTTTACCCATTTCTCTACCTTTTCTAACGGTCGTTTGATCTGAATCATGGATGAAGCTCACAGCGACGTTTCATTCATGCATGAGGAGTCGAACTTTAGAGCTGAAACTGGATCAGAATTTACGCAAATGACCTCTAACACTGCACTGTTTAAAGGTGCAATGAGTAATTTCTGCCCCTAGAGGTCTCTCTGTCAAAACAATATGTGACTTGACCAGGTCAGACGAAGCAATGTTTTAAAGTTTAGTTTGTTCATATTCATACTACATCGTTTCATTGTACTGAAAAAGCCATGTTAGCTAATGTAATTTTATGCTAACGTAATATAACTGTCAGCTTATCAAACAGCAAGTTGCTGAGTCTTATGTTAGCTTGGTGGTTAGCGTAAGCCACTGGTCATACATTATGGTACGCTGGATCATTACTGGAATATGTCATTAAATTTGCTCTCTTGAGGAATTAGTGGGTTGCAAAGGGTTACAGGGCAGCATGGTTAGCACCTCCTGTTCCATGTTAGCGCATGTAATTTTATGCTAACGTAATGTAAAATGAGTTAACTTATATATATATGTAAGGGTAGAGACTGCGATCTGGTAGGATCGGCGATTCTACCAGTAGAGACTCCGATCGTAGTCTCTACCAGTAGAAACTCCGATCAGAGTCTCTACTGGTAGAAACTCCGATCCTGCCAGTAGAAGGGTTAGGGTTAGGGTTCGGATCGGAGTTTCTACCAGTAGAGACTCTGATCGGAGTTTCTACCAGTAGAGACTCTGATCGGAGTTTCTACTGGTAGAGACTACGATCGGAGTCTCTACTGGTAGAATCGCCGATCCTACCAGATCGCAGTCACTACCCTGACATATATATGGCAAGTTATCTAACCCAAAAAGACCCACTGCTACTTTTGTGGCAGCTCCCAAATGAAAATTTCTTCCTATTGAATCTTTCTTAAGTGATTTATCACCATTTATTACAATATTATCCTCTATTTTGCATTTGTTTCAGTGAAAATCAAGTTTTTTTTCTTATCTTTAATGCACTTATCATATAGATGTTCATTAAAGCTCAGATTAAAGTTGAGGGGTATTATATCAGAAACAGAATAAATTGAAGAAAAAGTGTGTTTTTCAGTCCAATCTGTCATTAACTGAACATAAACCCAGTGTCTCCATCCACTGTCTTTGATCCAACTCCATGGGTTTTACTGGGGAATCAATGTTGTAGAAGATGCTGGTGTTTCCATGGTAACTACAGAGCCTCTGAACGTCCAAAGGGGCCATGTCTGATGACAATGAAAAGATGAAGAACTGTATTTTACACCAATTATTTACATGGATTGATCGGATTAGTGGATCAGCAGGTGTTAAACAGTTTAGATCAGTAGATGGTTTTGGTTAAAAGTGGATGTTTGGGACTTTATGGGTTAATATTACATTAGTGTGCTTATTAGCTTGGTGGCTAGCATAAGCTAGCGGTGATACATTGTAGTGACTGAAATATGTCAATAAAATATATATGTTCTGCTGAAATAGCCATGTTAGCTAATGTAAATTTATGCTAACATAAGTCAGCTTATATGTATGGCAAGTTGTTTATTTAACATTATGTTACCGTGCTTATTAGCTTGGTGGCTAGCATTAGCTACCGGTCATACATTGTAGTAACCTAGATCAATATTGAAATATGTCAATAAATCTGCTCTTGAGGGATTACTGGGTTGCAAAGGGTTATGGGTCAGCGTTGTTAGCACTTCCTGTTCATTGATGCCCCGTCAGATCGTGTTGGACCTCCACCTTTTCTAACTTTTTCTAAGGGTCATTTGATCTGAATCATGGATGAAGTATGTACTGATGTCTCATTCATACATTAGAGCTGAAACAGGATCAGAACTACGTGAATGACCTCTGTCGGTCTTGACATAAATGTATTAAAGTTTAGTTATGCAAGTTCATGCTATGTCACTTCATTTGACTGAAATAGCCATGTTAGCTAATGTAATTTTATGCTAATGTAACATAAAATGAGTCATCTTATCCAACAGCAAGTCCCTTAGTATTATGTTAGCTTGGTGGCTAGCAATAGCTATTGGTCATACATTGTAGTAAGTAGGATCAGTACTGAAATATGTCAATAAATCTGCCCTTGAGGGATTACTGGGTTGCACAGGGTCATGGGTCAGCGTGGTTAGCACTTCCTGTTCATTGATTCGCAGTCAGAGCGTGTTGGACCTCCACCTTTTCTAACACTGACCTAGTTTGACAGCGCTGGGCTTTGTGAGCGCCTGTTTTCAGCCTGTGGCACTGTGGTGCTCTTCATCTGAACACTTGGCTTCATGCCCTTCTACCCGTCGCTGCAGCTCTGAAGTTCCTCGAGGCGAAAAATAAAACTTCAAAGGGGTGAAATCAGTCAGAGTCGAGGTTTCTAATATATGACAACACCGACGTTAACATCTGTTGTGCAAAATGGGTAATGGTTCATAATTTTCTTTGGACAGAACACATTCCTGCAAACATTCCTCGAAAATTTGCTAAATTGCTTCAAAGTGACATCCAGTTGGTTTTAGTTTAAATACACACTAAAAGTCTGATCCGTATGCGAGTTCTGGAGTCAGCAGTAATCTGATTATGAGAAATCGGATTACCCAATACGCCGATGTCTTTGTGAATGTACATCTGTCAATCTGATTATTTTGTTCTTTTACATCTGCTCATGTAAAAACAATTAAATCACAGAAAACAGAAATGACGTAGTCACACGTGTGCAGAGGGAGATAATAGGAGCTAGGAGTTTACACCACGATGTTTGTACGAACTGCAAAGGTAATCCAATAATGGGCTGAAACGTCCAAACCAGGGTGGTTCAAATATGAGCGTAACTATGTTCCCTGGTACCTGTGTTCCCCAGTACCTAGTACCTATATTCCCTGGTACCTAGTACCTATGTTCTCTGGTATCCATGTTCCACAGTACCTAGTACCTGTGTTCCCTGGTACCTTTGTTCCCCGGTACTTATGTTCCGCAGTACCTAGTACCTATGTTCCCTGGTACCTATGTTCCCTGGTACTTATGTTCCTCAGTACCTAGTACCTAGTTTCCTCAGTACCTAGTACCTATGTTCCCTGATACCTTTGTTCCCTGGTACTTATGTTCCTCAGTACCTAGTACCTAGTTTCCTCAGTACCTAGTACCTATGTTCCCTGATACCTTTGTTCCCCGGTACTTATGTTACGCAGTACCTAGTACCTATGTTCCCTGGTACCTATGTTCCCTGGTACTTATGTTCCTCAGTACCTAGTACCTAGTTTCCTCAGTACCTAGTACCTATGTTCCCTGGTACCTATGTTCCTCAGTACCTAGTACCTATGTTCCCTAGTACCTATGTTTGTTCAATTACCTCCTTCCTAACGTACACATAAACACATCAGATGTAATTACTCTAATTATCTGTTTACTCCTAATTATCACATTTTTATGTCGTGTAAACAGGTTCAGTGTTCAGTAGAAAGTAATCTGATTACCTGTCACAACAGTCACAGACTAGGACCTTTACTCAGTGAAACTATGGGGACGTGGCAGACAAACCCTTGTATTTCCAACCCTGTGGGCCTAACCCTCTGCAGGTGAAAGTCTGTGTTTATGATTCTGCGGTTCTTCTGACCCGTGTGCTGACGGACCTGACCTATACTTTGACGCCTACTTAGAAACCCCTTAAAGGGCAAACAGAGCTGCACAGAACCCCAAACGGACTAGAACCTATTTGTTTGCAGCACAGTGTGTTGATCTTGTGGCTGATGTTGCAGCGTTGGCTCGTCTCCCAGCGCTAATGTTGGACAGCCGGAGCCAAGCTGTAAGCCAACACATTTGGACCCACTTACACACATCAAACATAGGAATTCCTGCCTTATTCCTCGGGACACTCGATAAAAGCGCCGCTGACACTTAATACAAATAAGCAAATTGAAAAATAGACGTTTGTTTTGGCTTTGACGCTGTTATTATTTGGCGTTCTGAGCCCGAGCCGCCATTAAAAACACAGAAATGAAGCATGGATGTAAAGATGACGAAACTCTGGAAGCGTTTCATTAATCGGATGTCGGTGTGTGTGTTTAATGTCAGTGAAGATGCAGAGTTTTGCAGCTGTTCGTCAGTTTACATGTTCTTATATTGGAATTGGATTGTTTCCAGACTTAATTTATTCCCCTTCCATCTAACGTTACAGGAAGTGGAGTCTGTGAAAGTCAAGTGTTTGGAACGAATATGAATCTGTGCATCATTAGTTCTTTTCATATTCAACTGAGAATCTACAGTCAGAAAACGAAAAAAGGACTTGTAATTTAATTATTCATGTACAAATAAAAAAAAAAAAATATGAGTTGTTTTTCATTCTTTCGATTGTACACACAAATTAAAAATTGGAAATAATCAAATGGACCAAATATGGGGTTTCATGTTGACATTTTTGATATCTGATTTGTTTGACCTGGAAGTTACTGACTTCTTTACTTATAGCAATGCATTGTGATAATGATCATAAAAATGTCCTGAAAACACACCACAGACTAGGATAACTTCATTTTACAAGCAGTAAATACTGAACACCTGTATGTTTTTACAGAAAAATTAACAATCTGCTCAATTAATGTAGCATTATTTAGCAATATTAATTTAAAAATGTCCCAGAAACGCACAACAGACTAGTGTAGCCTTAATGCTACAAGCTGTAAATACTGAACACCTGTGTTTTTGTAGAAAAATCTGCAATTTAGTCAATTAATGTAGGGTTTTAAATAGGAACATCACAGTCAAGACGGTCATCTGAACTCTTATGGTAATACACAGTGAAAATATTCATAAAAATGTCCTGAAAACACACCATAAACTAGCATAGCTTTAATGCTACTAGCTGTAAATATTGAACACCTGTATGTTTTTGCAGAAAAATCAGCTAACTACTCAATTAATGTAGGGTTTTAAATGGGAACATCACAGTTAAGACACAAATCTAAACTTTTATAGCAATGCAAGGTGATAATAATCATAAAAAATCCCAAAATCACACCACAGACTAGCATAGCTTTAATGCTACAAACACTATTTTTTACTTGTGTGTTTGCAGAAAAATCAGCAATCTAGTCAATTAATGTAGCACTAATTAGCCATATTAATATAGAAATGTACAGAAAACGCACCATAGATTAGCATAGCGTTAATGCTACAAACTGTAAGTATTGAACACCTGGATTTTTATTTTTATTTTTTTTCAGAAAAAATCAGCTAATTATTCATTTAATGTCGGGTTTTAAATGGGAACATCACAGTACAGACACACATCTGAACTCTTATAATAATAGAAGGTGATAATAATTATAAAAATGTCCTGAAAACACACCATAAACTAGCATAGCTTTAATGCTACCAGCTGTAAATATTGTTGAATATCTAAACTCTTATATCAATGCAAGTTGATGAGAATCATAATAAAAATGTCCCAAAAACACAACACAGACTAGCTTAGCTTTAATGCTACAAGCTGTAAATATTGAATACAATATGTTTTTTGCTGAAAAATCCACAATTTAGTCAATTAATGTGGGGTTTTAAATGGGAACATCACAGTTAAGAGACAAAACTGAAATCTTATAGTAATGCAAGGTGATAAAAATTTTTAAAAATGTTCTGAAAACACACCACAGATTAGCGTAACGTTAATGCTACTAGCTGTAAATATTGTTGAATATCTAAATTCTGACAGCAATGCAAGTTGATGAGTCATAAAAAAAAATGTCCCAAAAACACACCATAAACTAGCATACATGTAATGCTAAGAGCAGTAAATATTGTTAACTTGTGTATTTTTGCAAAAAAACCAGCAATCTAGTCAATTAATGTAGCATTAATTAGCAATATTAATACAGAAATGTACAGAAAACGCACCACAGACTAGCGTAGCTTTAATGCTACAAGCTGGTACTATTGAACACCTGTATCAGCTAATTATTCAGTTAATGTGGGTTTTAAATGAGAACGTCACAGTACAGACACACATCTGAACTCTTATAGTAATACAAGGTGATAATCATAAAAATGTCCTGAAAACACACCATAAACTAGCATAGCGTTAATGCTACTAGCTGTAAATACTGAACACCTGTGTTTAATTGTATGTTTCTTCGTCTTTGCGCTCATGTCTGGTGATGGTGTCGTGTCGGTGGGCGTCTACTCACTGTCTAAACACTGTGCGCAGACCGTCTGTTTGGCGCCACACGGCTCGACCACGCCCTCTCCGGGCGGACACTGTTTGCAGCATTCTCCGTCGTCGGTGTACTGACCCGAGTCGCACGGCAGCAGCAGCGCCCGCTCCGTCTTCGATGACGCCGCCGACGCCACCTAGAAAACACAGCAGCACAGGACGACGTCAGAAACACGAACAGTCAGTAAATCAGTGCGACCACGCCCCCTACTGGTAGTTTTTGGAGCTTCATCTCCTGCACTGGGATCGTCCAAAGTGACTGGACAGCCTTTTGTCCACTATTGGCCCGTCGTTGTATGACTGTCTTTAAGCAGAGGGAACCTCTGCCTCCCACTTCTGTGCAACAGGTGCATGATTTACTTTTCTTTTCAAAGTTGGAAAAGATTAAGTTTTCCGTTTGTGGACAAATTAATTTGTTTTAGCAACAACGGAATCCTTTTTTCTCTACTGTTACAAGCGTGTCCTGCTGTCTCCGACGTCCTTTTGATAGAGAAATGTGTTGTTAGTTTACATTAAATTAATTAACTCTGAATCAGCCCTGAGCATTGGAAAGAGGAGCTGATAACATTATTTATCTTGTTTTTTTTGTTGTGTTTTTTTGGTTTGTTTTTGGGTTTATTTCTTCTTTTTTGGGGGGTTTAATAGGTTTGTAGGTTTGTTGTATAATTTGTTTATTTTTTTTATACTGTGTCTGTGTGGCTCCTTATCTATAAGTACACATTTATGTAAATGTATAATTTGAAATAATTAAAAAAAAAGAAAAAAAAGGAACACGAACCATCACACAAACACTGAACTAATGGATGGAAACCACTGCCAGGTGTTGGACCTGTGCCTTCAGTCTAACCTTCAGGACGGATCATAAATCATGGTGTCTTTACGAACGTCGGACCCTCGTTGGAGGCCGCTCGTCTAAACTGCTGTAATAACTGCCCTGAAGACACATCAGCTCTAATAGTAAAGCGACGACACGACCCACAGGCTGACGTACGAACTGTCGAAGCGGAAACCAGCTGAGGACGACAGCTTCAACACAAACACAAACCCGACCGTTGGGTTTCTGTCTGTAGGTGGGGCTGTGTACCGGTAAGACTGCCCATACAATACAAAGCACAATACTAAGATCACAATACCATGTATCACAATATATCACGATACTGTTAATAAGACGATATTTTTCGTTTTGTTTCTGTTTTTAAAAGATTATTTCCTGGAAAAACCTATAGTGCAGCATTTGGATTCTCACCTAAATTTAATCAGTTCCTTGTGCCAGTATCAACGTTTCCTGAAAATTTCATTAAAATTCTTCCATAACTTTTTGAGTTATCTTGCTAACAGACAAACAAACAAACAGACAAAAAACAAACAAACAAGAAACAAACAGACAAACAAAAAAGAAACAGACAAACAACATAACAGACACCAACAACAAACAAATGAACCTCTATAAAAACATAACCTCCGCTGTTTCTTGGCGGAGGTAAAAAATAATAACCTGTGTACATGCGTGACGACATCGGAGTATTGGCGACAAATCTAGTCATTTAATCCGATTTGTCATCATCAGATAAAGCCGATCAGATTCACCTGCTTACACGATCAATAATAATCGTGTAACTGCAGACATCCTTTAATGACGGCAGTACTGGTGTGGATGTAAACGGACTCAGTGCGTCTATAATCGTTCGTTTCTGTCGTAGTTGAACCGTCGTCTCTACGTCGACCTCCACTCGGATGTGAACCAATCAGATCGTCTGACGGGTCGAACATGAGCCACTGCTGTCGACAGGTGGTTATCTCACCGCCGTTAATGACCTTGTTTTACCTCGGTGTGATTTAACCCCGGGGCTTCATTTCGAACCCGTCGGACTCCTCTTTCATCCGCCGTCACAAATCCCATCTTTGTCGAACCTTTAACCTAAACTTAATCGACTGAAATCTTTGTTCCGCCTTAAAAACGCCGTCTCAACCGTGTCCTCACAAAGACGGAAACGCTGCTCGTCACACTCTTCTTTCCCACAAATCCAACCTTCTGTCTCTGCAGGTTCACAGCTCCGGGTGTGGAATCGATTTCATGTCGTTTTATAATAGACTTTTAAGTTTTTTCCTGCAGCCGTGGCCTGATTTGCATATTAATTACACCTGTGTCGCGTAGACGTGTTCTGCTGATACACTTTACTGAAGGTTCTTCTCTTTCATCTTCAGATAAATACATAATTATCGATATCGGATGGTGAAATTATTTTTTGGGGCACAGTTTTCGGATGCGCTGTAACCACATATCACCACTAGGACACGCCAAAGCACATGCACTACTATTTTAAAATACAAATAAAAATACACCGTATATGTTTTCAGTCGTTTATTTTATTTATTTATTCGTTATCCTCATTAGCATAGTCACCTATGTCATCTACTATCTGTCCAAAAGTATGTGGACACGTTGAATCCAGGTGTTTCTTTTCTAACAGAGTCTGGGATAGAAAGCAATGATGACTAATGTCAGAATAGTTTTATATTATGGGATAAATATCAGTGCTTTGGTTAGTTTTCTTTATTTCTAGTCCTGGAGGATGGATCAGAGATGACTAGGCAGGGGATCCTGGGTGAGTCAATGAGTAAAAAAGACCAAAATAATCAACAAAATGAACTAACAAAATCAACAAAAATGAACAAAATTAATCAACAAAATGAACCAAAAATAATCAACAAAATGAACAAAACTGAACAAAATAATCAGCAAAATGAATAAAAAAAATCAACAAAATGAACAAAGTAATCAACAAAATGAACAAATAATCAACAAAATCAACAAACAAAATCAACAAAAATGAACAAAATAATCAACAAAACTGAACAAAATAATCAGCAAAATGAACAAAATAATGAACAAAATGAATAAAAAAAATCAACAAAATGAACAAAAAATCAGCAAAATTTACAATATTAACAAAATAATCAACAAAATGAACAAAGTAATCATCAAAATGAAAAAAATAATCAACAAAATGAACAAAAAAATCAACAAAAATGAACAAAATTAATCAACAATGAACCAAAATAATCAACAAAACTGAACAAAATAATCAGCAAAATGAACAAAATAATCAACAAAATGAATTTTTAAAAAAATCAACAAAAAAACCAACAAAATTTACAATATCAACAAAATAATCAACAAAATGAACAAAGTAATCAACAAAATGAACAAACAAAATCAACAAAAATGAACAAAATTAATCAACAAAATGAACCAAAATAATCAACAAAATGAACAAAACTGAACAAAATAATCAGCAAAATGAACAAAATAATCAACAAAATGAATAAAAAAATCAACAAAATGAACAAAAAAATCAACAAAATTTACAATATTAACAAAATAATCAACAAAATGAACAAAGTAATCAACAAAATGAACAAGAAAATCAACATAATGAACAAAAATGAACAAAATAATCAACAAAATGAACAAAAAAATCAAAATAATCAACAAAATAATCAACAAAATCAACAAAAAATCAACAAAATAATCAAAATCAACAAAAAAACAACAAAATGAACAAAATAATGCAAAAAAAATGAATTAAAAATCAACTAAATTAACAAAAAATCAACAAAATGAACAAATATGAACAAAATAATCAACAAAATGAACAAAGTAATCAACAAAATTAACAAAATAATCAGTACAATGAACAAAAAATCAACAAAACGAACCAAAATTTTTTTTTTTAAAAAATCAACAAAAATGAACCAAAAAAACCCCAAAAATCAACAAAATGAATGAAGTTGCTCACACGCCCTTACACTGTGTTCACCCCTGGTTCATGGTTCTTCTCTGAGCGCCCTCTAAAGGGTTAAGGGGTGATGGTGGGTCCTGAAGACCAGACCAGTTGAGAACCACTGGACTAAATGAACCCAAACCTGTTTAAACTCCACTTAAATCCAGATTATACACAGTACTGACAGACTATCATGTACGACTGGTTTATTTTTATTCCTGTTTTCGTAGATCCTTCTTTGATGGGACTCGTAGCGCCCTCTGCTGTCGTTCCTCCACTGACGCTGACTCTGAAACTGTCCTCTTTTTCTTGTGCATTTGTTCCGATCTGCTTCGTTTTATCACCTCGTTGCGTTTTTTCAGACCAGTTTCTGACAGAGACGCCACGCAGCGTCACTGGCAGAAGAACTGAGGCGTGTTTTTCGCTGGTGTCCGACAATGTTAAATAAAAGGAATTCGTTTCCAGACGTTCTCCGAACAAAGAAAATCAGTGTGTGGAAGCTGCTTTTATGTCCTGCGGCTTTTATTATGTCAAGAGAAAAAGCTCATTTCCACTTAATTCACATTTGCTGAGACATCGATTCAATCTTTTCTGTCTTTCTCGCTCTGGTTTGTGCCCCCCCCCCCCCGCCCCCCCCCCGCCCCCCTCCTCTTTCTGCCGTCCCTGCTTTCATTCAGAAACAGATGTACTGAGCAGCCAGCAGCTCTTTTTTCATTCTCGCTGCTCCATGTTCTGCTCATTCCGTCCTAACGTAGCGCTTTTATTAGTTTTTGCAAATTTATCTTCGGACGCTGCCCCCGAAAACCTCACAGAGCAGAGGGAGGATTCACGTCCATACTCCCTTTTCCTGTGACATCTATCTGGAATATCGCTCAGTTCACAGTTTAACCCTTTAACCCCTGACGTGTCACCGGTGAGCGTCCTGAATGTACGGTTTATTTTAAATATTCATATAAATTCAACCTTTTACTCAATGGGAAAAATTCCAAATGGTGCTGAGAGAATAGACTTAAAATAAAAATAAAACCAAAAATATGTGACAGTCACAATCAGCAAAATGAACAAAATAATCAACAAAATGAACAAAAATGAACAAAATAATCAACAAAATGAACAAAAATGAACAAAATAATCCACAAAATGAATTTATAAAATCAACAAAATGAACAAAAAAATGAACAAAATGAACAAAAAAATCAAGAAAATGAACAAAAAAAAAGAATCAAAATCAACAAAAATCAAGATGTGTTAAACAATTCAACAGCTTCCCCTTCACTCATGTTTAACTCTTTAACCCCCGACGTGTCACCACTGACACGTTTGGAATGTAGGATTTATTTAAATATTCATAGAAATTCAACCGTTCGATCAATAGGAAAAAGTTCAAAACGTGCTGATAGAATAGACTTTGTTCTTTCCATTGACATCTGAGCATGCTCAGTTCAGCCCCCATCACCACCTGTGGAATGGAGGTAAAACCCAGAGCAGTGAGTGAGACCGACTCAGTATAAAAATAAGGTTGATATTTGTCAAAAGCAAACTCCACACTGACATTTTAATCTAGTTTTTAACAGGGATGTCCCGATCCGATCTACACATCGGTATCGGCCGCCGATCTGGCATCTTTTAGAAGATCAGATTTAGTCACGAGATCGGGCTGATCCAGACCCAGTTCTGGGGCGGGGCTAAACACATGTCCTGCCCCCTCAAATTAAAGTTTCCAAAAGCAGAGGAAAGGAAAATTAGCTGCACAACAGCGGGAGGTTTAGAGGAATGAGTAAAACATCACTGTAACGTGATGCACAAGTCGGGTTTTTTTCAACCCACGGGGCTTTTGGGGAATTATTTGACCCGACCCAACGCGACCCCCTGAAAACTGTCCTGATCAAGACCTCACAGACATCAACGTGTAGGATTCAGATCAGATGTTACTTATATTGTTCATAGTTTATAGCTGTATTCTGTTTTTGTTTTTGTTTTTTTTTTTGGGGGGGGGGGGGGGGGGGGCTGGCCCACCAAAGGTTCGAAATTGTCCCACAGTCCAAATTTGGAAAGAACAAAAATGATACTAAAGTTATTAGGAGTCAAATGTGTCATAGTTGTTTTAGTTCAGGTTCCACATTCAGACCAACTGGGATCTACAGTCAGATAATAGAATAATAACCTAGAAAGACTCATGTCCATATGGCAAACACTGACCATAAAACTGACTTTGACTTCTGACTTCAGTTTAGTGGTCAGTGAAATATTAATCATACAGTATTACTTCATAGAAAAGGCTGAAAATGTTAAAAACAGACCAAAAATTTACATATTTACACTGAAATGGTACTTGTCCTGTTGGGTTTAGGGTACGAGTCTGATGCATAAACCAGTCAAATGTGATCTGTGAAGCTGAACCCACATGAAGGGGCTGGACTTTATAATATATGTGGAGCCACAGGATCCAGAAAACAGGTTTTTGGGCCATTGTGTGAAGTTTTGACAGTTTTAAACGGCAAATTCAGGTGAAATTCCTTCAGCAGCAGCGTGGACACATGTATTAAAAAAAAAACAAAAAAAAACCCTGTGGTGCTCCAGCTGTGACACGCTCAGTTTGTACTGTCCCTAATTTTACGGCCAATTGGAGGGTTTATTTGTAAATGTAATGGTAGAAAAGCCCCGCCCCCCCTTTAAAGCAGCTGTCATAACATAGGCCCCTCCCCCTCCCATCCAAACTGCTGAGGCGCACCGTTAGAACAGCTGCTGTGGAAATGCAGAGGATGAACCCAGGTTTAGAACCGACAACCTCCAACACGACAGGTTCATCCTGTACTCCAGTAGTCCCCAACCTGTGTTCTACTACAGACCAGTTTCATGCATGAACATTGTCTGAGGACCAGGTAGAGGTGGGGGGGGGGGCAATAAGAAAAACCTTTGTGAGTTCAGAGCATGTGATCTGAAACACTTACACTGTGTATCAGGCAAATACAGTGATTCTACAGCAGGGGTCTCAAACATGCGGCCCGGGGGCCAAATGTGGCCCACCAAAGGTTCCAGTCCGGCCCGTGAGGTGAATTTGCAAAGTGCAAAAATTCCAGTCAAGGCTGTGGAACTCATTTTAGTTCAGGTTCCACAGACAGACCAATACGATCTAAAGAAAATAATAATAGCAAAAAAATTTTTAAAATTAAATTATACATATATATATATATATATATATATATATATATATATATATATATATATATATATATACATTGTGCACCTCTTTTCCTTTCCCCTACCTTCAGAAACTTGTATTTGGGTATGACATTTGTTGCCCGCACTGGCCCGGCGTTCACTCTGCCCCTAGATTCAAGCGTCGCTAAGTATCAAATCAAATACGTGACATTTCGGTAAATGAGTCACATGCAGCGGACAAATGTTTGAACAGATTGGAGGGATTCCACCCTTTAGAAGAAATGGAAGCTTTGACAGTGTTCCAGTGGACCTGGTGTGGTCTGTTTGGACCTGGTGTGGTCTGTGTAGACCTGGTGTGGTCTGTTTGGACCTGGTGTGGTCTGTTTGGACCTGGTGTGGTCTGTGTAGACCTGGTGTGGTCTGTTTGGACCTGGTGTGGTCTGTTTGGACCTGGTGTGGTCTGTTTAGACCTGGTGTGGTCCGTTTAGACCTGGTGTGGTCTGTTTGGACCTGGTGTGGTCTGTTTAGACCTGGTGTGGTCTGTTTAGACCTGGTGTGGTCTGTTTAGACCTGGTGTGGTCTGTTTGGACCTGGTGTGGTCTGTGTAGACCTGGTGTGGTCTGTTTGGACCTGGTGTGGTCTGTTTAGACCTGGTGTGGTCTGTTTGGACCTGGTGTGGTCTGTTTGGACCTGGTGTGGTCTGTTTAGACCTGGTGTGGTCCGTTTAGACCTGGTGTGGTCTGTTTGGACCGTTTCTGCCTCAACACCATGTTGGCTACGTTCTGACCAAAACAATGCAGCGTACGCGTGATGTCATCACGCATGTGCAACGAAGGCAGAATCGATAAGCAGGCAGGCAAACGATTCCAAGGAATCAAGCTACTGGGATCCGGTTCTCTAAAAGAACCGGTTCTCAATCCCATCCCTACTTCTAAATGCATCTTTCTGTTTGCAGGTAGTCTGTGACCCCTCAGTCTGTGACCCCTCAGTCTGTGACCCCTCAGTCTGTGACCCTTCTTCAGTCTGTGACCCCTCAGTCTGTGACCCTTCAGTCTGTGACCCCTCAGTCTGTGACCCCTCAGTCTGTGACCCTTCAGTCTGTGACCCTTCAGTCTGTGACCCCTCAGTCTGTGACCCCTCAGTCTGTGACCCTTCAGTCTGTGACCCCTCAGTCTGTGACCCCTCAGTCTGTGACCCTTCAGTCTGTGACCCTTCAGTCTGTGACCCCTCAGTCTGTGACCCCTCAGTCTGTGACCCCTCAGTCTGTGACCCTTCAGTCTGTGACCCCTCAGTCTGTGACCCCTCAGTCTGTGACCCCTCAGTCTGTGACCCTTCTTCAGTCTGTGACCCCTCAGTCTGTGACCCTTCAGTCTGTGACCCCTCAGTCTGTGACCCTTCAGTCTGTGACCCCTCAGTCTGTGACCCCTCAGTCTGTGACCCCTCAGTCTGTGACCCTTCTTCAGTCTGTGACCCCTCAGTCTGTGACCCTTCAGTCTGTGACCCCTCAGTCTGTGACCCCTCAGTCTGTGACCCCTCAGTCTGTGACCCTTCTTCAGTCTGTGACCCCTCAGTCTGTGACCCTTCAGTCTGTGACCCCTCAGTCTGTGACCCTTCAGTCTGTGACCCCTCAGTCTGTGACCCCTCAGTCTGTGACCCCTCAGTCTGTGACCCTTCTGCAGACCCATTGTTTCCTTGTTTCTTTCAAAAAAAGTTCTCCGGTGAATTTTGTTTGGCTCATTTCTTTAGCTCATGTTTCTGCTGGTTCATGAAATGGCACCAGAGTCCAGAGCGGTTCTGAGGCGAGGCCGGAAACAGTCACTTTTCAAAATAAAATCTCTGCAAGACTAATGGAAAAAATTGCTTTAATATTAACCACAATTTTTTTTTCTTTGCGGCCCGGTACTGGTCTGGGGACCAGGGGTTGGGGACCACTGTAGTAGTAGACGATAAAACCACCTGTACCTGCACATGTACTGTAGCTTATCCACATCTGCAGTACTGCAAAAAGGACTGGAAATACGAAAGTAAATAATACTGTGAATAGCACTACAAAAAGTACTGTAAAAAGTACAGTAAATACTACTGTAAATACTACTTTAAATAGTACTGTAAATACTACTGTGAATAGTTTCTATATACTAAACTTGTTTTTCTATTGTGTCTTTGTATCTGTTTTATTATTGGATGGAGGTGAAACGGAACATTTCACTGTGGACTGGACGAAAAAGAACTGTATAGAACAAATATATCTTATCTTATCTTATCAGATGTGGACTGGATGGACTGGACTGTAAATATTGTGTCTGTTCATATTCTATATCCATTTTTATTTTTCTTTATTCTATTTAGCTCTATTCTCATTTTACATTTGAAACATTTCATATTTCATTTTCTTACCTTATTTTTACTTTTTGGTAAAGTTAAATTCACTCTGTGTTTTATTATTAATATTGTTTCACTGTCTGGAGTCACACAATGACAATAAAGCCTATTCTATTCTATTCTATTCTATTCTATTCTATTCTATTTCACTTTTTGACACCACATCCTAACAACATTTATTTTCTGACCCAGATTTCCATTGAAATAAAGCAGTTTCTGTTAAATGCAGAACAGTACAGTCGATGCCGTTTCAGTATCATCCCACCTGTTCATATTCGAACAGAACCAGAACTGTGTCGGGTCGGTTGGTTCTGTTCACGTCTGTTTTATTAAACCACCGCCTGTGGACGTGTGGACGCAGCCCAACACCAACACACAAACCTCAGCCTTAAACAAACTCATCCCAGCTCCACTGACAAACTTTCCCTGCATGGATGAGCAGGGAAGAGCGCCTCTAGTGGTGAGAACCGAAAACAGCAACAAACAGCTGAGAGTGTTAAAGGCTGCAACAGCTGCATGTGTCTGCAGAAAAAACAGACATTTAAGCTCTAAATGTGAGGTTTTATAAGGAAAGATGACAGTAAAGACCCAAAACACAACTCATATAGCAATGCAAGGGGAAAATAATCTGAAAAATAAGCAAAATAGTATAACTCCACAGCAGCATCGACACAAACAAACAGATATGAAACTGTAAAATAATATAATTTATGTTAATGTGCACCTGCAGAAGAGGACTGAAACTCATTTATCTGCAGGATTTTGGTTAAAATATGAACAAAAACACACAGTATAATGTTCCATCTTGAAGGAATTTCATATCTGAATCTAAACAATGTTGGAAATATCATCAAAACAACAAAATATATGCAGATATTTAATGCAACAACTTTACATATTATAGCTTTAATGCTATGAGCAGTAAATATTGTACATTTTGGCAAAAAAAAAAAAAAAAGTCCAAATAAATGTCCAGAAAAAACAAAATACAAGCACACTTCAGACCCAGACCAGGATTAAAACACTTTGGCACAAACCAACCAGATGTGAAACTGTAAAATAAGATAATTTATGTTAATGTGCACCTGCAGAAGAGGAGTTAAACTCATTTATCTGCAGGATTTTTGTTAAAATATGAACAAAAACACACAGTATCCTGTTCCATCATGAAGGAATTCCATATCTGAGTCTAAACCGTGTTGGAAATATCAAAACAACACAATATATGCAGATATTTAATGCAATAACTTTACATATTATAGCTTTAATGCTTTTATGTCGATGTTAAGAGCATTATGAGTAAATATTGTACGTTTTGGCCAAAAAAATAATTAATCTAGTCCATTAAAGTGAGGTTTAACACGAGCACAAAACAGTAAAGACACACATCTGAACTCATATAGCAATGCAAGGGGATCATAATCATAAAAAAGTAATGATAATAAAAACACACCTCAGACCAGGATTAAAACACTAGCTTAAACCAACCACATATGAAACTATAAAACAATGGATGTAAATGTGCACCTGCAGGACTTAAACCAATGTATTTGCAGAATTTTTGTTGAAATATTAACACAAACCCACAGTATCATGTTTATCATGTTCCATCATAAAGGAATTTAACCTCTGAATCATCTCAGTGCAGGAAATACTGATACACAGATCAACAAAATAGCCAATATATAGATATTTAATGCAAAAACTTGACATATTATAGCTTTAAAGCAGTAAATATTGTACGTTTTGGCCAAAAAAAATCAGTAATTTAATCCTTTAAAGTATGGTTTTATATGAACATAAACCTGTACAGACACACATCTGAACTCATAAAGCAACAAAAGTGAAAATAATCATAAAAATGTAAAAAAACAAACAAACAAACAAACAAACAAAAAAACCAGATGCACCTCAGACTCAAACCAGGATTAAAACACTTGAGCACAAACCAACCACATATGAAACTAAAAAATAATGGACGTTAATGTGCACCTGCAGAAGAGGAGTTAAACTAATGTATTTGCAGGATTTAAAAATATACATGTATTTATCATGTTCCGTCATAAAGGAGTTTAACTTCTGAATCTAAACAATGCAGGAAATATTTATGCACAAATCAACAAAAGAGCAAATATAGAGATATTTCATGCAAAAACTTGACATATTAATGCTTTTATGCTAATGTCAGGAGCATTATGAGTAAATATTGTACGTTTTGGCCCAAAAAAAAACATCAGTAATTTAATCCTTTAAAGTGTGGTTTTATATGAACATGAACCAGTGCAGACACACATCTGAACTCATAAAGAAACACAAGGTGAAAATAATCAGAAAAATGTCCAAAAAAAAAAAACAAAATCCAGATGCACCTCAGACCCAGACCAGGATTAGAACACTTCAGATTAAACCGACCACATATGAAAGTCTAAACTACCAGACTTGTGCGCGCGCACGGCAGTAGTTCCAGGGGTGCTCGTGCAGGTTCGGTGTGTCCGGTGCTCGGTGCCTTACCAGTGCGCACAGAAGCAGCAGCGGTGCGGTCCGCGTCATCCTGCGTCTGCGGCTGGAGGCACAACCAAGCAGAATGAGTGCAGAGAACTAGGAGGAGCAGGAGCAGGAGCAGGAGCAGGAGCAGGAGGAGGTCCGCTCAGCAGGAGGGCGCATTTTAATTCCACCGGCTCTGATCAGTGAGTCTGTCCGCGTGCACCGGAGACCCTGGACCGGACCACGACGGTGTGTCCTCCACAAGCAACACTAACACACTAACACAGAAAGACGGAGGAGGAGGAGGAGGAGGAGGAATATGAAGAAGAGGAGGAGGAGGAGGAGGAGGAGGTCCGTCCGGTCCGGAGTCCTGCTCCACTGCAGGAGGAGGAGGAGAGAGAGAGCAGGGGGCACGTGCACCATCCGGTTTATTACCCTGATGATACTCCTGCAGTAAGACTATACCCCCCCACACACACACACACACACACACACACACACACACACACACACACACACACACACACACACACACACAGCAGGAGCACAGCTGATCCATGAACATTTACAGTAAAAACAGAACAGTTCATGTTTAAGGCTTTTATGGGAAAAAGAAAAGAAAAGTTTATTCTGTACTAAAAAAAAAACAACTGACAAATCATCTATTCACAGGTGGAACTGTAAGATAAGATATAAGATATAAGATAAGATAAGATAAGATAAGATAAGATATAAGATAAGATAAGATAAGATAAGAGATAAGATAAGAATAAGTAAAAATAAAGACAAATCCAAAATCAAAAAGCTTTATACAATTTACAGCAACGCACATGATTTAGGATCAATAAAGTCTATCTATCTATCTATCTATCTATCTATCTATCTATCTATCTATCTATCTATCTATCTATCTATCTATCATTGACCATTATTATCCATCCATCCACTTTTTTTTTTTTTTTTTCCCTTTTTTTATTGTCTATTTGTCAACATTATCAACATGTTTTCTCCATTATTACATTTCTATTAATTTTGTTTATTATTTTGTTCATTTTCTTGCTCATTTTGGTCAAATTTTATCCATTTAATTTCATTTTTGTTCATTTTTCATTGATTTTGCTGCTTATGTTTGTGCATTTTTTGTCCATTTTGTTTTTCATTTTGCTCATTTTTTTACTCACTTTGTTGCTCATGTTCATCATTTGTATTCATTTTGTTAGTATCTATCTATCTATCTATCTATCTATCTATCTATCTATCTATCTATCTATCTATCTATCTATCTATCTATCTATCTATCTATCCTTTCTGTTCATTGTGCTACTTACTTCTGTTGTTTTTGTCCATTTTCTTTTCTACTTTGTTCTTTTTTTTTCATTTTGCCTTATTTCATTCATTTTTCACAGCTTTTGCTACTTTTTTTGTCTTTTCTTTTTTTGATGCTTATGTTTGGCCATTTTTGTCCATCTTCCTCTTCTTTTGGTACTTTTTTTTTCATCTATCAGTGTAACATTGTGTGTGACCCTGAATGTATTTATTGAAGTTTCAAGATTCAGTCATTTTTATTGTCATTATGTATGAAATGAAATTTAGGCAGGTATAGTTCTCAGCTAAAGTACAAGTTAAATACAAAAACAAGATAAAATATCAACACATTTATATATTTTTTAATTATTTTTAGTGCAACATTCACTTTCATTCCTGTTGATGTAAATTCAGTCGACACAAAAAGCTCCAAATTGAATGAGGAATCATAATTTTTTAAGAAAATATACAGCATTTTAATCCCATTTCATGCCTTTTTTAAGAGTTTTGGGAGTTCCTTTTGGTTTAACCATTTATCCGGCAAGTGACTGACTATATTTGGTCATTTCCTCAAACATTAAATATGGGGCCAATCCAGTCAATTTTCATAAAATTATAGTGATTCAGACAGATTTTACAGACATTTTGAAGCTGTAAATAGTAAATATGAGTGATTTTTGTTTTGATGAGGAGGTAGATGACAATGTCCAATAACACACTGAAGTTGAAATGTTGAATTTCAATGAGTGTCCTTTAAAGGGTTAAGACTCTGCTGATGTCAATTCAGTCGACACATGTCCAAAAAGCTTCAAATTTAATGAAGAATCATCTTTTTTTTTTTTTTTTTTTTTTTTAAATACAGTATATACAGCATTTCAGTCCCTTTTTGTGTGTTTTTAAAGAGTTTTTGGAGTTCCCTTTGTTTTAACCCTTTTTCGGGCAAGTGACTATATTTGGTCATTTCCTCAAACGTTATATATGGGTCCAATCCAGTCAGTTTTTATAAAACTATAGTGATTCAGACAGATTTTACAGACATATTGAAGCTGTAAATAGTGAATATGAGTGATTTTTGTGCGTTTATGACCTTAGAACAGCTGTTTTATTACATGTGTTTATTTACTACGGATGTTTTACGGCAAGTGGAGGGAGATTGTTGTCATGGCAACCGACAACAAGGTAGATGGTGAAGTTCAATAAGACACTAAGGTTGAAATGTTGAATTTCAGAGTATTTCAGTGAGTGTCCTTTAAAGGGTTAAATAACTGTTGATGTAAATTCAGTCGACACATGTCCAAAAAGATTAAAATTTAATGAGGAGTCATCATTTTTTTTAGGAAATGTACATCATTTCAGTCCCTTCTTGTGTGTTTTTTAAGTGTTTTTGGAGTTCCCTTTGCTTTAACTCTAGTGACATTTACAGTACTTTCAACACTGCGGTTCCAACTTGCATCATCTTTTCTTGTTTTAACTCGCATTTTCCAGGTACGATTCCAAAAATAAACGGTTCTTCCAGTTTGGTTCAGGAGACGTCGACCGGCCTGAAGCAGTGGTGGAATAAATAAGTGTTCAGACACTAATACCACGCTCTGAAAATATTCATACATCTGCAAAATGTGCAGAAGTCAAGTACAAGTGGTTCCTGTCAGTTATATGTGATGCTCTGAGTCGCTTTAGTGCTGCATTTAAGTGTACGGTGCATTTAAGCGTGTTTTATAATGGATATAAGAGGAAAATATCTGTAAAAAAAAGTCCATTTTTCATGATCTCAGGGAAGTTTAATGTCAACCCATAAAGGAAACAGTTAATTCTTCAAGTAACTCAATTGTAATGAAGTAAAAAGTACAAGTTTGTCATATTAGTGGATCTGTTAAAGCCAAAAGCAGTTACAAAATGAACAAAAACAGTCAAAGTGATAAAAAAAAATGAACAAAAATGAATAATAAACCAACAAAATATTAAGTAACATGAACAAAATAAGCCACAAACTAACAAAATTGAGGAAAGAAAGAATCAAATAAAAAGCAAAATGTAGAAAAATAAACAAAATAAGCAACAGAATGAACAAAAACAGCCAAAGAAAACAACAAAACGAACAAAAATAAGTAATAAACCAACAAAATAATATGTAACATGAACAAGATGAGCCACAAACTGAACAAAATTGAGGAAAACATAATCAAATAAAGAGCAAAATGTAGAAAAATAAACAAAATAAGCAACAAAATGAACAAAATTGAAGAAAAAAAAGAATAAAGTAACAAAATGAACAAAAACAGCCAAAGTGATCAATAAGATGAACAAAAATGAATAATAAACCAACAAAATAATAAGTAACATGAACAAAATAAGTCATAAATTGAACAAAATTGAGGAAAAAGACAAATGAACCAAAACGAATAAGATATATACAAAATAACATGAAAAACATATGCAAAAAATGGACTAAAAAGAAAAATGAATAAAATCAGTAACAAGGATTTGAATTTTTATTTTTAGTTTTGTCTCTTTTTCTCTAAATCAGTCCAGCTGCTTTTAGACACTTGTTTAACTCCATAAAGCAGTTACAAAATGAAGAAAAACAGCCAAAGTGATAAATAAAATGAACAAAAATGAATAATAAACCAACAAAATAATAAGAAACATGAACAAAATTGAAGAAAAAAATAATGAAATAAAAAAAAAAACAAATGTAGAAAAATAAATAAAATAAAGAACAAAATGAACAAAAATGAATAAAATATTTGCAAAATAATAATAAACATGAAAAAAGTGCTAAAATTAAGTAAAATTAATAAATAAAATATGCAACTAATATTTGAATTTGGTCCCAGTAGTTTTGTTTTGGCTTCTTCTTCTTCTTCTTCTTCTTCTTTTTTTTTTTTTTTCTAGATCAGTCCAGCTGCTTTTTGACACCTGTTTAACTCCATAAAGCAGTTCCATGGTCAAAACTCAGGAAAAATAACAATTTCATTTGACTTTTTTTGCACCAAAACAAAGAAAAAAAAAAGTGTCCCGTAAAGTAAAATGAGTTTGACCCTCCTGATCTAATCACATAAATGAAAAAAAAAAAAAAAAAAAAAAAAAAAAAAATGTATATATATATATATATATATATATATATATATATATATATATATATATATACATATATATATATATATATATATATATAATCTGTATTGAATGGAGATATTTTGGAATAAAAAGGATGAAACTACCAACTGTTTTTACTGATATTTCATGGTAATTTTAAGTTTTTATGTTTGAGTTGAAAAAAAAAAATCATATTTGCAAATAATCCATGATTTTTTTTTCATGTATATGTAAAAGTTCTTGAAATCTGTTTTATTTGTCGCCACTAAAGTTGGGTTTTTTTGGTTTATTTTGCTTTTGACACTGTTTAACTCCACAAAGCAGTTCCATAGTTAAGACTCAGTAAAAGGAAAATCACCACAACACTGGAAACAACAGTAAAAACAAACAGTGGAAAAAGAAGAAAACAGTGGGAAAAAAAAAAAAAAAAGTCCAAACTGTCTATTTTTATAGTGAGTCGGTTTCACTCACTGCTCTGTTTTATTCCACAGGGGGCGGGGCTTGAACTGAGCATGCTCAGATGTCTGTGGACAGAACAAGGTCTATTCTATCAGCATGTTTGAATTTTTTCCTATTGCTCAAACAGTTGAATTTATATAAATATTTAAATAAACGCTACATTCTGAATGTGTCAGCGGTGACACGTCGGGGTTTAAAGGGTTAAACATGTGTGAAGTGGAAGCTGTTGAACTGTTTCCCACATATTTTTGGGTTTTTTTCTGCTGTTGTGTCACATACGTTGCAGTTTTAATTGCTCTCTCTCTATTTTCTGTGCAGATCCGTTGCAGATTTGCGTCCTGTGTTTAATTATGTAGATGTGTGTTTCCAAAAAAAAAAAAAAAGATGTGTGTTTCCTATTTTCAGTCCCTTCACAAATGGAAATGAAGCACGAAGAACATTAGAAACACCTTCAGCTCAAACCCAGACCACCGCAACCCAAGACCCCCCAAAGTGGACCCACAACTGGAACACACAAACACACAAATATACAAATACAAATAAACACACAAAAAAAATACAATCAGACAAATACACAATAGAGTAAAGTAAGATAAGATAAGATAAAGTAAAATAACATAAGATAAAGTAAAATAAGATAAGACAAGGGAAGATACAAAAACTAAAAACTAGATTAAAAAATAGACTATAAAGTTTTACAAAATGTAAAATAAAATTGAAGTAAAGTAGAATAAAAATGAAAATAGACGTAAAATGTTAATAGACACAATATTTACAATATTTACAGTATGTATATCTATGAACTGGAGTCTAATTTAAAATAGTGCATTTATGACTAAAAAAATATTGAATAAATATTGAATAAAAAATGAATTGTTTTTACAAGGGAGATGACTGCACATAATTCACATTATACTGGATTATTGTTCATTTTTGGACATGATTGTATGAGAATACATTAAAACTGATGAAATATCATAATAATTTAAACTTCTGTTTGTTTCTTTTAAGTCAAAGCTGTTATAAAATATCCTAATAATATAAACTTCTATATGTTTACGTCAGAGCTGTGGTATTTTCATATTCTAACAGCTTCATCAGTTTGTTTTGGTCTGCAGCTGTTCAGTTGAACCCACGTGTTTTTATTTTCTACCAGTAGAGGGCGCCTGCTGCAGGTTCACATGTGCAGCTGCTCATGTTTACATCAGTGTGATGAGCTGAGGATTAACTGAAGGATGAGCAAGTGCACCGACACTTCCACTTATTTTTATTTATCGTGTCACACAGTTCCAGTCATTTATACATAACCAAAAGAATGCTCCTTTATTTATAAAACACTGTAATTATTTTTTATGGGGCGGGTATTATGACTGGATGTTATTAGTTTGGGTTTAAATGTAATATAGTTTTATTGTTATATGACTTTATGACATAAATGCATGACAGATGTTGAAACAATGAGGAATTTACAGAGAGAAGTTTAAAAACAAGTATAAGAACATGTCAAACAGAACTTAAAACCATAGTACAGATAATTAAAGGCCATAATTAAAGATAATTGGTCTTATAGAAGACGACAGTGTCACTACGGAGTCTCTGAACGTCCAAAAACACAGATCTGATGTCAGTGACCCGCTGATAAAGGAGATTTAACCTGAATTATTAACATGTGTTGATGGATTAATGGTTCAGAACTTACTGAACATGTTTGATCAGTAGATGTTTTTGGGTGTTAAGGGTTAAGTCCATTTAGAAGATAATATTTACCTTCCCTTAAGTAAGGTTTGAGTGCAGTATTTTCACCCAATTAAAGAGACAAATGTGTTTGATGATAAAGGATGTGTTGAGGTTTCAGTCACATGAATCCATTAAAGAGCAGCTGATGGATCACTGATGGTTTTGAGTCCAGATGTCGTTAAATTTGATGAAACCGTTTCAAAACCACTAATGCACAAGAACGTTCTGACTGTGTTTGATGTTCACTGAGGTCCTGAACCCTGAACACTGAAGGAAAAACAAGAGCTGATGGGAACGGATCTGAGACACTGGGCACGTCACCAAAGGGGTACCTATGTTCTCCAGTACCTATGTTCCCCAGTACCTATGTTCCCCAGTACCTATGTTCCCCCAGTACCTATGTTCTCTGGGACCCATGTTCCCCTGGTACCTATGTTCCCTGAAACCTAAGTTCCCTGGTACCTATGTTCCCCCAGTACATATGTTCATTGAAACCTAAGTTCCCTGGTACCTATGTTCCATGGTACCTATGTTCCCCTGGTACCTATGTTCCATGGTACTTATGTTCCCTGGAACCTATGTTCACCTGGTACCTATGTTCACCTGGTACCTATGTTCCCTGAAACCTATGTTCACCTGGTACCTATGTTCACCTGGTACCTATGTTCCTTGGTACCTATGTTCCCTGAAACCTATGTTCCCCCGGTACCTATGTTCTCTGGGACCCATGTTCCCCTGGTACCTATGTTCCCCCGGTACATATGTTCATTGAAACCTATGTTCCCTGGTACCTATGTTCCCCAGTACCTATGCTTCCCAATACCTATGCTCCCTTGGTACCCTGTTCCCCAGTACCTATGTTCCCTAGTACTGAGTACATATGTTCCCTTGGTACCTATGTTCCTCAGTGCCTAAACCTGACATAGGTGCCAGGGAACATAGGTACCAGGGAACATACTGGGAAACATAGGTACAAGGGGAACATAGGTATTAGGGAACATAGGTACCAGGGAACATACTGGGGAACATAAGTACTAGGGAACATAGGTATTAGGGAACATAGGTACCAGGGAACATACTGGGGAACATAGGTACCAGGGGAACATAGGTATTAGGGAACATAGGTACCAGGGAACATACTGGGGAACATAGGTACCAGGGGAACATAGGCATTAGGGAACATAGGTACCAGGGAACATAGGCGCCAGGAAACATAGGTTTCAGGGAACATAGGTTTCAGGGAACATACTGGGGAACATAGGTACCAGGGAACATAGGTACAAGGGAACATAGGCGCCAGGAAACATAGGTTTCAGGGAACATAGGTATCAGGGAACATACTGGGGAACATAGGTTCCAGGGAACATAGGTATTAGGGAACATGGGTACCAGGGAACATAGGTACTAGGGAACATAGGTTCCAGGGAACATACTGGGGAACATAGGTACTAGGGAACATACTGGGTACCACAGGGTCCAGTCCGGTCTGTAAACACTGTACGGTTCCTCTGTGTGGAACCGTCCTGTTCTGCTGGTCCTGACTTCACTTCCTCCTTCTCCACCCGTCGTGGTCTCTGGGGGGCGGGGCCACAGGCTGATTCAGTTTCACTGTTGACATCTCAGCGCTCTCCTCTATCGACCTCAGGACACTTCATCAATTCTCCCACTTCCTACATCCTCCTTTGAGACGGGCTCTGCAGCACAACCTGACTGACCCCCGTTCACAGGACGCTTCTCCATCAACAGAACGACGGCACGTGTTCGTCATCCCCACCGTGGATTATATTTTTAATGTTTTTATAAATGATCTGCATCACAGATCACATGTGTTCAATCTTACATTAGTTTAATAAGATGAACTGGAAAACACATGGTTTTAAAGTTCTGGTTGGCTGATGTTTCCAACGTATAGGACAACATTTTACACACACACACACATATATGTATATAAATAAATAAATTAATTAATATATATATATATATATATGTATATATATATATATATATATATATATATATATATATATATATATATATATATATATATTCAGAATCAGCAATACTTTATTCATACTTTATTCATGGCAGGTTGGGAACTGACCAGTTGCAGCATAAACAGAAGATAAAGTTCTAAATAAAAGACATTTTTCTAAACTTCTGTTGTAAAGCAGTAAGTCTGTCTGAATCTGATCAGCTATTGGCTGTTACAGCTGTCAATCACATTTTTAACCCCTGACCTGTCTGTTAACACCTATGAGCGTCCAATCACTGGGTCCAAAACTACCAAACACTGCAGCTTTAAGTGTTTTTTTGTTGTTTTTTTTTTTACAACTGCGGTACTTATTAAAAATAATCTATATTATAACTTTGTTTCACTTGGATGTATTTTGTTAAAATATATTTTAAGTGCAGTTGAAATGAAAATCAAATAAATTATATGTGTACATTAGTCTCAACACATTTTGTGTTAAGTATATATTGTATGAGTTATTAAGATAAGATAACATAAGACAGTAAGGTAACGTACAAAAAAATGAGATGAGTTGAGCTAAGATAAGATAAGATAAGATAAGATGGTAAAGTAAGGTATGGTAAAAAAAAAAATTAAATGAGCTGAATTGAGCTAAATTAAGAAAAGAAAAGAAAAGAAAAGAAAGGAAAAGAAGGTACGGTAAGGTAAAAAAAAAAAAGATGAGATGAGTTTAGTTGAGTTAAACTAATTTAAGATAAGATAAAATAAATTAAGATAAGATAATAAGGTAAGGTAAGGTATGGAAAGGTAAAAAAAAAGAGTTGAGTTAAATTAAGAAAAGATAAGTTGATAAAATAAGGTAAGATAAGGGTAAAATTCAAATGTTTGGCAGAACAAGTAAAAATGTATCCAATACAACAGAAAGATAGGAATATAAAAAGTCTTAAAGTGACTAAAATGACATGAATAATAATAACAGATACAGTCACAGTGTCAGTAGGTGGGATCTACAACAGCTTGTGTTTTAACAGTTTGAACTGTGACAAACGTCAGTACGTGTCAGAAACATATTATGGGTACATTTAAAATAGAAGATGTTAATTGCGTTAATGGTTTTCATATGGGTTTTCCTAATGAGTGGCTCCCACTCATCTGTCGGTAAACGACCGCTGATTAAGACGACATGTGCACGTTGTTGATAATGTGTGATTGTGTCAACGGTGGAACAGAGCTGTAGTACAACTGAAAGATGAAACAGATCCGTCCCACGTCCACAAATAGACCATGTCCTCTAAAACAGAGTTCTATTACTAGTGTTATGAAGATGTGGAAATGTGCTGACAGGACCTGCAGGACAGAGACATGGAATTTTCACCGTACGTATCAGATTTCCAGCCGTATGATTGGTCAGCGAAAGGAAATGTCATGTCAGTCCGCAAGGTCGCCAATAAAATACAATCTTGATGAAGATACTTGCGGCTCGGCGGAAGTCGTTACGGTGAGTGTTGAAGGGCAGCGACGTCTGCATCGGATCCACTGGAGATACGAGTTATTTATGGAGCAGAGACGACGCCCACCTGTGGACAGTCCGCTGAGTTTAAGAGTCACAGACACTGGGATGGATGGATGGATGGATGGATGGATGGATGGATGGGTGGGTGGGTGGATGGATGCGTGGATGGGTGGGTGGGTGGATGGGTGGATGATGGATGAATGAATGAATGAGTGGGTGGATGGCTGGATGGATGGATGGATGGATGGATGGATAATGGTCAATGTCAGATTGATAAATGGATTTTTTTTTTAAATGGATAAAATGAGTTTTAAAAATGTACCAACATAAGGGGGGAAATTTACAAAATGGACAAACATAAGCATCAGAATGAGTGAAGACAAAAAATAAACCACAAAAATCTGTGAAAAAAAAATTCACAGAATAGGCAAGAAAATGGACAAAAATAAACAAAAATAAGTTGCACTGTTAACAAAATGAATACACAGTTAGAACTTTAATTTTGTGAATTCAATAAGTTAGCATTTAGCATTAGCTCACATCTGACCCCTTGGGCTCCTGTAAGTCCACCCCTTTTGTCCAAATATGGTTACTTTCTGCTTCAAAACGCTAACACGGCAATATACAAATCACAAACCACTGTGTGCGGAATGGAAAATCAGAAACAAATGAAGTTATAGACCCGATCCCACCTCTCATTTTCACCCCCCCCACCCATTTTTTTTTGCGTCTATCAACCGCAAACCGCAGAAATGCGATCTATAACACATTGAAGCGGCATTGAACAGACGATCAAATGATTAAGTTGTTTACGAAAAAAATATGTACATTTGTGTGTTTCTTTCGTCACACTGGTGCACTTTTTTGCTGTGTTTACTTCCATTTTCACAATGACCCCTCCCCCCCGACTCAACGAGAATCGGGACACCCCTACCCCTTCACGTGAACGTACAAAATGGAGGGGGAGGGGCCAAGGGATGAAATGGGATTGGACCACAGTTTAATCTAAAAGCTAGACTCCAATAGTTTTCTAGAGTCACTACATTTTTTTCAGGTGTCATTTTAATTTCAGTTGTTTAATTTAAATATACTCACGATTGTTTTATAAATTACTACTCCGTCAATACAATTTTCGGGTTAACAGAACACGCTAATGTCTGCTAAGTCAGCTTTGACACCTCCTCCACCTGTAAACTGGGACTTTCCAAACCTTTATTTTTATTAAATATCAAGTCTTTTTTTCCCCGACTTACTGGAACGCTTCATGTCGTTTCCCAGTTTTTAGTTCATTCCTGTTTTCAGTTAATTTCCGTTTCAGTTAATTCCAGGTTCAGTTCATTCCAGTTTCAGTTCACTCCAGTTTAAGTTAATTCCAGTTCAGTTAATTCTAGTTCCAGTTAATTCCACTTCATTTAATTTCAGTTTAAGTTAATTCCAGTTCAGTTAATTCTAGTTCCAGTTAATTCCACTTCAGTTAATTCCAGTTTCAGTTAATTCCAGTTTTCAGTTAATTCCAGTTTGCAGTTCATTCCAGTTTTCAGTTCATTCCAGTTTCAGTTCATTCCAGTTTTCAGTTCATTCCAGTTTCAGTTCATTCCAGTTTCAGTTCATTCCAGTTTTCAGTTCATTCCAGTTTTCAGTTCATTCCAGTTTTCAGTTCATTCCAGTTTTCAGTTCATTCCAGTTTCAGTTCATTCCAGTTTTCAGTTAATTCCAGTTTGCAGTTCATTCCAGTTTTCAGTTCATTCCAGTTTCAGTTCATTCCAGTTTTCAGTTCATTCCAGTTTCAGTTGTCGACCTTCACTCTTCTCGTCCCACCTTTTGGAACACAGTTTCAGAACAGTAGTGGAAAACCTAACAGTGGCTCTGCGCTCATCTTTCCTTCAGTCCGTGTACCTTGAGCCAACAAATCTGCAAACAATCATGTCGTTTTCGGACGTTACTGGCGCCAGGCCGACTCTTCTGCGGTACGAGGACGCAGCGAACAAATGATTCTAACCTGGTTGTCAGTGTACGTTTCAGTTTTTTCCGTCTGATCGTACACGGCCTCGTACTTCCACTGTGTGCTCTTCATAAATCTATTAATAATCTCATTTGTATTCGCTTGTTTTCTGTCCTTTTTTTGATCTTATTATTAAGTTTGACTGGACATGATCCGTTCTGGTCCATTTTAATCAGGTCCGTACGGTTTCCTTTGGCCGCGCATGTAAAGTGTAGAAGATTGCCACATAATCGATCACTTCTTGGCTGTAGTTCACGTCCTGATTGCATCAATAAGACAAACAGTGACCGGCATCGCACCGCTGTACGGAATATGTAGCTGAAGATCTGAGGGAAAGCGCGGATTTGAAGAATGTGCAGCTTTTTCTGTGTTTTACTGCACGACTCTGGGAATAAAACACAGATGCTGAACTGTTTAGACACAGCGATACGTTGACCTTTACGTGGTTTTGCAGTAAAACGGTGAATTATTATCATTGTGCTGTTTCGACTACTTCGCCACTGTATAGAGTTGCGTCCCAGCATGCATTGCAGGGAACAGCTGGGGGTAAGGAGCGAGTGGAAAGAGTGGACGACACATGTTATAAACCCACGACCAAGAAGGGGATTGCACTGGGACTGACTAGAGCTGAAACATGATAATTAAACAAATTCATGATATGGATTCAGATTTTTTATTGAAGAAAAAGACTTGATATTAGGGGTGTTAGAAAATATGGGTTCTGCAGTATATCGCGATATTTCATTTCACAACACTGCATCGATATTACAAAGTACTGTATTGATATTTTAGGGTATTTATTCAAATGCAGATATGGTGGATTTTCATTTTTGGTTTTTGGTTTTTTTTATTGTTTATGTCTTATTTATTATTATCTATCCCTGTTTTATTAAATAATGGTTATTTGAAGCATCCTAAAAGCACTTTTTACTGTTTTTACTGAGAGTGGCAGATGTTAGTTCCTTTGGAAACTAAGAGAATTAGAAACACGTTCCTGTTCTGATCAAATAAAAATGCGTTTAGTATTCGTACATATTTCAGATGTAATTCAATTCTTCCAGGAAAAAAATCTTTAAAAAAAAAAAAAAAAGAAAACAAACAAAAAATTGCCTTTTCTAACAGTATCATGATATATCGTGATATATCGTATCATGATCGTAGTATTGTGATTTGTATTGTATCGTCAAAGTCTTGCCAGTACACACCCCAATTTGATATACAATGCGATATTATGACTCACGTAAATAGACACACCACGTTCAACTGGCATGTTATCTGTACGCATTATAAGCTTTCCGCATGTATGTTCACGCCGCGTCAAATACGTGTATAATACATAAACTGGAGATCTTAGCGTAAACTGACACGCGATCAAATGGTGTTGAATAATACGCGAAAGGTTGAAAATTCGTACGTATAGCACACCAAATGCAATAGGAACTGGGGTGACATACAACACGATTTCATGAGATCAGTCTCTAATGCAAGATGATAGATTGTGCGTGGGTAAATGTAGTCACTTTTCCATTGGACATCTGCGCAAAACTTTCCCGATATTTACTAAATGTTGAAAAAACAGAAGTATGTAATACCGTTTTTTCCATGAAATCACAAATGCAATGATTTGTTTCTTTATTATCGCGAGATGACACGAGAAGTCATTCCATAAACGTGGCGACAACGTAAATATGGTGTTGATTTTCAGATATATTCATTATTATTATTATATATTACCCCTCTATCTCCTACTAAATTCAAAAATGATTCCGTTTCCTGGTGTGTCCACACATACCGACACGTTTCTTTTAAACTCTTCTTCTTCTCTTGTTGTAACATCCGTCATCATCTGTTTTTTTTTTTTTTTTATTCGTGTGGCTCTAGTTGTGAAAAAGGGTCTTTCCTTTGCAGTTTTGTGGGATGTACCATTTGTGCTACACCTGAAAAACACCTCTTGCCAGTGCAAAAACTTTTAATTGAAAAACAAGAATTTGGGCAAAATTGTCGTTTTTCCATTAGGTCAATTTTTATGCGCAAGTTATATTCACGCAATTTGAGGGTCAAAGGAAAAGTGACTTGTGACCCCACTGGTGGTTTAGGTGTATTTGTATTAATAAAACATAATAATAGTACTTCCACTAGCGACTAATTTCCTAACAATTAATCTTTCAACAAATTTTTGCATTAGTCAACTAATCTGAATGACTAATTAAAAAAAACAGTCAAGCATTTGTTATTTTGTTGTGTCCATTTTATTTGGAATACAACTCAAGGGGGGTGAAGGGGTACGCACGGATCCACGGAACGGAGGGTGGGAGGGTCAACCGTAAGAGTGGGGGGGTGAAACTTAAGACATTTATAAGATGGGGGTCAATGCTAGCATGAATTCCCCAGGTGCCGCCGCCAAAAATAAATAGGCGGTCAATAGTAAAACGACACATCGGCTAAAAAAATTGCCATCAACTAATTTTCATGGTCGATTATGGTGACAAAGTCAACTAACCACAGCAGCACTACATAATAAAATAGATACAGATTCGTATGTCATTGCGGAAAATTCACTTTTCCATGAGTTCATGAATGAAATAAAATTAGAAATAACATTAAACAAGTAATCATAAGTTTATTAGTTCAACGTGATATCATGAATGCGTACAAATAAGACGCCACTTTTAATTGGTGTGTTGTCTGTACACATTATAAGCTTTCAGTTTCAGTGTGTATATTTACACCACGTAAAATAGCACATCATTAGCTGATTAGCAGCTAACGCGATTAGTGGTTAGGTTTAGGATTAGCGATTTGCGCAATTTGCTTGGCAGCTAGTGCAATTAGCGGTTAGGTTTAGGGTTAGCGATTAGCGTGATTAGCGGCTAGCGCAATTAGTGGTTAGGGTTAGGTTTAGCAATTCACGCGATTAGTGGCTAGCGTGATTAGCAGTTAGGGTTAGCAATTAGTGGCTAGCGCATTTACATTTCATTAAATGGCGTTAAATAACATACGAAAGGATGAAAATGCGTACGTATAGAAGGCCAAATGCAATAAACTGGCCTCACATACAACGCGATTTCATGATCAGTCTGATTAGTCATAAAACTAAGATATATGAAAAATTTTAAATGTCTGATTTTGTTGTGAATTGTGATTTACGAAGTGAGAAAGACAGTCATGGCTAAAAGTTTGTGGAATGACAAGTTTTTGTTTTTTTAAATTTTCCACCTATTTCTGAAGTACATTATGTATTCTATAGGTTTCAAAGACTTTTATTCATAAATAAATCACCAGTATGTGAATAAAACCCAGATGTTGAGCTGTTTAGACACAGAGAAGTCAAATCCAGACAAGTGTCTTCAGATACTTTGACCTTCTGGTGCTTTTACAGTCCAACTCTGACTTCTATCACTGCTGCTGAGGTGATGGATTGGACCGGTTTAACACTGTGTTCAGTTGCGTCCCAGCATGCATTGCAGGGAACAGCTGGGGGTACGGAGTGGAAAGAGCGGACGGCACATGTCATAAACCAAACAGCAGCAGGGGGTGGGACTTCACCTGTGAGTGGTTCCATGTAAAGGCTCAGTTTGGAAGCAGGAGGAACAGTTCACTAATGGTTTGTATAATAACAGAAACCACAGAACGTCCACAGAACGCTGGAGCAGAACCAGAATCTGCAGGGAACGTATGCGCCCCCCCCCCCCCCGAAGGCCCGTCTATACGCTGTCATCCTCAGGGTCGGGGGTGGGGGGTGGGGGTTCTCTGACAGATCGCCTCCATCGGGATCGTTCAGCTCAAGTCTCAGAGGTTCAAAGACACGAATAAAAGTGGATTTTTCAGCAGATGATCCCATCACAGTCATTTAAGGGAGTTTTATAACTTTATTACAACGACCAGAGGCTGTTTTAGAAGAACCACTGCATATTTCACATGTATTTATGTCAAACAGAGCAGGAAAGTATGTTGGGTTTGTTCAAACTGCACCGAGGTTTAACTTTGGTTCAAACTGGAAGCAGTGGGTTTAGATTTAAAACGGATGTCTTCTATTCTCTTCTCTTCTTGTCTTCTCTTCTTCTTTTCTCTTTTCTTCTTCTCTTCTGTTCTCTTTCCTTCTCCTCTTCTTTTCCTTTCTCTTCCTTCTTCTCTTCTCTTCTCCTGTCTTCCACTCTTCTTCTTCTTCTCCTTCTCTTCTTCTCTTTTCTCCTCTCCTCTCCTCTTTTCTTCCTCTTTTCTCTTCTCTTCTTCTTCTCCTCTACTTCTCTTCTTCTCTTTTCTCCTCTTCTTCTCCTCCTCCTCTTTTTTTTCCTTTTCTTTCCTGTGCCTTCGCTGCAGTGAACAGCGTTTCCTGCTGGTATTTTTAGAAAAACTAGACTGCCAACACTTGCACAAATTTGCAGGAGACATGACAGGGCTTTTTTTTTTTCTTTTTTTTTTTCTATCCTGCTTCACTTGGAGCTTTTCTAAGTGAATTAGTCAGACATAAGTGAACTCCCCTGCTAATTACAGGAGCTGAGTGATTAATGACTTCCACCAGATTTGGATCCTCTGAACAGGACGGACTGGGATTCCTCCTTCTGTTCTTTTTCAACATACGTCGCTTTTCCATTGGATAAATGCGCAAAATTTTACCGATATTTAATAAATGTTCGTCAGTCTCAATTTCACTGCACCTGAGAAAAACCAGATGTAAACATTTTAATCATGTAATTTTACTTTTTTCATAATAAAGTATATTTAAAAAGTATAATAAACTAATAACATTTTTAAAAATATTGATGAAAGTACAGACGAAAATGAACAAAAACAGATAAAGTAATAAGAAAAACAAACTAATCAGGAAGAATATTGTGAAAATTGCACTTATTTTTCTTAGTAAAGTTTATTTTTTTTATGGTTCATGCTATTCACATTTTTTAAAGGGTAGTTTGTAGATGTAAATATTTTCGTGTTCATGCAATTCTTTCATGTAATTGTACTTTTTTCACTCTAAAACAGTGTTTCCCAACCACTGTGCTGTGACATGGAAGTGTGCCATGAGAAATCGTCAGGTGTTGCCATGGAAGATTATCCAATTTCACCTGATTGGTTCCAAGGTTATTATCGTTAATGAAAACTAACGAAATGACGAAAACTAGAATTGTAAAAACATTTTGGTTAACTGAAATAAATAAAAACTACAATTAAAAGAAAAAACAATAACTAACTGAAACTGTATTGTGTGTTTACAAAACTAACTACGTAAAAAAACGTATGAAAATTATGGATAAAATTCCCTTAGTTTTCATCTTTGTCAATGTCGGATTGATATGAAATCGATTTATTTCCCTCAAGCAATTTTAGCTAGCGGCACTATATGATATTTAACGGTCCGTCACTTCTCGTCACGTGTCATTGAGTCGTCTTCTGGTCCCCACTCTACCTGGAAACATGGAGACTAAAGTTGGGAGAAAACAGCAGAGTCCTGTCTGGGATTTATTTGAATACAACGGCAGAGAAGAAGAGAAAAGATATGAAAAAAAGCTAAAACTAAACTAAAACTAAGCATTTAGAACAGGGGCGTCAAACTCAATTTCTTTCAGGGGCCACATTCAGTTCAATTTGATCTGCAGTGGGCCAGACCACTAAAATAATAACATAATAACCTATAAATAATGACAACTCCAAATTTCAAATGAAATTTCTGAAGGAAAAACAAGTACAAGTTTATCAATATTCTGCCTCAACTTATGATTTCTACATGTGCATTACAGATCAGATCTGCCAAGGCACAAAACAGGCAGAATATTGTTGAAATTGCACTTATTTTTCTTTAGACATTCCAGATTGTTCATATTTGTTCAGGTTATTGACATTTTATTGTTAAAGGATATCAGAATTTAATGTTCTTTGAAATAAATCAAAGAGAAAAAATTGCTGTTGCCATTATTTACAGGCATAATGTTATATTGTTTTTCTCACATTAAACCAAGATGAAAATTTGGAGTCATTATTTCTAGGTTATTATGCTGTTATTTTTGAGTTTGATGCCCTTGACTGTTAATATCTTCAGGGTAATTTTTTATATTTTGCACTTTGTAAATTCATCTTGCGGGCCAGACTGGACCCTTTGGAGGGCTGGATTTGGCCCCCGGGCCGCATGTTTGACACCTGTGATTTAGAAAATAAGAAAAACTAATAAAAACTAGCAAACCTGCTCTAAAAACTAATTAAAACTAACTGAATGAGAGAAAAAAAGGTCAAAACTAAATAAAACTAAACTAGAATGAAAAATCCAAAACTATTATAACCTTGATTTTTACTCTAAGCGAATGGCATGATGTAGATACGTATGACTGCACGCGCCAGTGATCCACTCTACAACAACAGTTTCCCTTTACAAAGTGAAAATGAATGTGAAGCGGCCCTGATGCAGTGCATTCTGTTGATGAAGCCCCCCTGACTAGTGATGTGTGGACCCACAGATTGGGCTGGTGCGGGGGGGCATATGCCTCTATTATATGGATCTCAGTCCGTAAACCAGGGTTCAGTCTGAGGGGTCGCTGACGCACTCCTCTCAGCTTTCTTGTTGCAAACACTCTGCATCTTTCTTCAATTCCTGCAAGAATATTAACTTTGTGTTTAACTAAACAGGCCCAGTTTTCACACTAAGTAAATTAAGACTATACTTGCATTATATTTCAATTAATATTCTTTTTGTGACATTTTTGTTGGGTGGTGTGCCTTGTGATTTTTCTAATGTAAAATATGTGCCACGGCTCAAAAAGGTTGGAAACACTGGTCTAAAACATAGAGAAAAGTTGGTAGTTGTTATTATTTCTAGGTTATTATAGTAGTATTTTACTGCTTTGACCCATTTGAGATTGAATTGGACTGAATTTGGCTCCTGAACTAAAATGATTATTAGTATCATAAGTGAAATTTTTGCATTTCACAAATTCATCCCATAGGCCTGATTAGAGTTTTTGTCAGGCCACTTTTAGCCCGTGGGCCGTATGTTTGACACCTGTTCTGTATACGATCCATTCTACTGACATCCCATAACCATAAACACATTTAACAAGTGCAAATATTAGATCTTTGTGTCATTTACAGAGCCCTAACATTACATTTTTATACCTTATATCAGTGGTTCCCAACTGTTTTCAGATTGTGACCTTATTTTAACATCACAAATTTCTGGCGACCCCAGACATTCAAAACTGAGACTTTTTTTTTTTTTTTTTTGCTAAAACTAATTTGTTTTTGATCATGTAATAGTTTGCTATAGTATGTTGCAAATAAACATTAATTTTAGAGGATATTTAGTCTATATAATGTATATTATTGTGGACAGAGGCAGTAAATCCAGGTGTAGATTACTGCACAAAGAGAGAATTGGATTTTCTTTGGTCAGGATATGTACAGTCAGTCCAGCTGTGATTTACAAGGAGGACAATTAATACTGAACAAACAAGAACTGAAACTATGAATTATGAAAGAGCTGCAGCATCTGAAACTGACCACAATGAACATTTGACAGATAAACAGAACCACAGTGCTGCAGTTTCAGCTTCACAGTTTGTCTGTTATGGATGAGGATTGTCTCTGTCAACTCAACATATATTTTTTATTAGTAAGTTTTTATTTTTATTTTTATCAATTACTAGAAATTTCAGGCGACCCCATTTGAATTTCAGGTGACCCCATGTGGGGTCCCGACCCCAAGGTTGAAAAACACTGCCTTACATTGTTCTTATTGTCCTGGTTTAGCCCACTTCAGACCGCTTTGGCCTGAATGTGGAACCTGAACTCCTGGTCTACGGTTCCTCATGCATCGTCAGCCTCCTGAACACTGGGCTTCTGTTCTCAGGTAAATCAGGGTCATATATTCTGAGAAGTCACACGTTTTACAAGCGGCTGCTTTTGTGCCGTTGCCTCCCTGAACTCAGGCTGCAGGCGACGTGGAGCCCCCATACAGGAGGCTTTTATTTTAACGACCGCAGAGGAATGTGCCGTTCCACCTGTACGTCCGTGACATCATCAGAGTCTGGCTTTGTCAGGTCGGAGCGTTTACGGGCTGTGTGCGTCGGGTCACCGTAAACACACGCAACCATCGGACTCATATACTTTACTGCAGCGACTGCATATCATCAGCCTCCGGGGTCTAAACACAGGAAATATAGGCTTTCAGTCAGAACACACATGTGCATGGAGGTCAGACTATCACCTGCACACACTGAGTTTTACACAAAAGGAGCTTTTACTTCGGAACACAGTTCACTGCACGTCAAAGTCATGTTAGTTCAGGTTCCACATTCGGTCCAATACGATCAGAAACAGGCCGGACCCATAAAATAATAGCATAATAATATAGAAAAAATGACAAATACAAACTTTTCACTACATTTTAGAGTGAAAAAAAAGGAAAATTACATCAAGAAAATGTTTACATTTACAAACTATCCTTTAAAAAATACGAATAACATAAACAACCTGATGTTTATTAAGAAAAATAAGTGCAATTTTAACAATATTCATTGTAACAGATCATAATTTATCTACAATTACACCAAACATGTAATAACAGACTGAATATTGAAATAAAAAATTGCTTTTATTTCTCTGAGGAGATTTCAGGTTATTTACATTTTTTGTGAAAAGATAGTTTATAAATGTACACATTTTCATGTAAGTTTCCTTTTTTTGCACTAAAACAAAGAAGGATTTGGAGTTGTCATTATTTATCATAAATTATTAATAATAATTTATTTTGGTCTGATCCACTTTAGATCATATTGGTCTGAATGTGGAACCTGAACTAACATGAGTTAAACATTATTGATTATTAATATCATCAGTCTAATTTTTTAAATTTCATAAATTCCTCCTGTGGGAGGAACTGGACTCTTTGGCGGTCTGGTTTTGGTCCGCGGGCCGCATGTTTGACATCCTTGTATTGTATTTGGTCAAATTACACTTACTCCCCTATAACATTTCAGGTTGTTCATATTTCTTCAGGTTATTCACATTTTTTGTGAAAGGACAGTTTGTAATGCTGCGTTTCCACTACATGGAACCGACTCGACTCGACTCGACTCGGGTACCAGGTACTATTCTATTACAGGATACTACAGACTTTACAGTACCTGGTCGTCATAGCGACGTTACTTCCATGTCGTCTGCTCAGAGTTGCTGTTAAACTCACTCGTTGTGTGTTGTCCCGTCTAGCTCATGCTGAATTTTTGCGTCGGCCACCAAAGACTGAATCTCCTGACTGAATGGTGTAATTTTACAGACTGTCATCGTGTGGATTCACCTACCGACATATTTACTGTAAACTTCTGCATCTGCTTTTGTAAAAGGGCGGGTCACAGAGATGACTGTCTGACCAGTCAGTGGTCTGCAGTGTTTACACGTCACCTTTTAGTATCTGGTCCCCAGTCCTGGAACCTCGGTGGAGGTGAGACCAAAAAACTAGTACCAGGTACCAGATTCCAGGTCCTTTTTTGTAATGGAAACGCAAAACGGCCGAGTCGAGTCGAGTCAAGCTCGGACCACATAGTGGAAACACGGCATAAAATTTCATGATGTAATTTAACTTTTTTTTTTTTTATTTTACACTAAAACAAAGAGAAACGTTTGTAGTTGTCATTATTTATATCATTATTTATATCATGAACTAAATTCATTGCTAATATCTTGAGTGAAATTTTCGCATTTCACAAATTCTGTCTGTGTCACATGAGTTTTTATGACATTTGGTGTTCTATACATACACATTCTCAACATTCGCATGTTATTCAACGCCATTAGATCGCATGTGAATTTTCGCCAAGATCTGCAGTTCACATAAACATAACCCTCACCTTCAGTGTGTGCTATTTGATGAATCTATTCAGGTTGGACAGGGGGATAATGACGGCATGAACAGACATGTGGAAAGCTTATAATGAGTGGTGTGTACTGGCAAGAATCTGGCGATACGATACAAATCACAATACTAGGATCACGATACGATATATCATGATCATGATACTTTTAAAAAGGCAATTTTTTGTTTGTTTCTTTTTTAAAAATGATTATTTCCTGGAAGAATTGAATCACACCTGAAATCTGCACAAATACTAAACACAATTTTATTTAATCAGAACAGGATCTAATGTTATATCACCAAATGTTCCTGTGTTCAAACTGAAATTCTGTTTTACAGACATTACAGTTTCAGATCCTGTTCAAATGTTCATATTCTATTCGTTCAGAACTAACATCAGAACAGTATTTTTGTGCGATCCCAAACAAAGGATCTACCATCGGCCTCTCAGACAGTAAAAAGTGCTTTTAGGATGCTTCCAATAACCATTATTTAATAAAACAATGTTAAATAATAATAATAAATAAGGTATAAACAATAATGAAAACCAAAACACAAAAAATGAACCTCCGCCATATTTGCATTTGAATAAATACCAAAAAATATCAATACAGTACTTTTTAACATCAGTAAAGTATTGTGAAATGAAATATAGTGATTTATTGCAGAACCGATATTTTCTAACACCCCTAGGCATGACATCACGTTACCCATGGGCCAGATCGGACTCTTTTGGCCTGCATGCCATATGTTTAGCACTTGTATCCTCAAGAAAATGGCATTGAATAACGTGAAACATTGAAAATGCGTAGGTCTGTTGTGACATACATCATCATTTACTGAGCTCAGTCTCTATAGAACACTTCATGAACCGTTTTTGCAGACAGAATTCGTCATTATGTGCTTTTTTTTTACCTTCTTTTTCTCCTCGCTCTTCACTCAATGCTTGAGTTAAACCACTATAATCAGCCAAATGAATGAACCGCTCCACTCCAGAACCAGGGAACCGGGGAATATCGACGCTTTTGATTGGATGGTTTCAAGCCTCGACATCTATCCAGACATTATACGGAGACAGAAAAAGAAAAAAACAAGTGCATGGGTCAGGGGGAGCTCTGGGTACAGCCGTTATTATGAAACTGGAAATGGGATTCTAATGTATTCAAATGGGAGAAGTGCAATTACGCTGTGACTGTTTGTTCAAGTGGAGGCAACAGAACATCTGCATAACAGGCCTTCAGGCAGACACATTTACATTTCACTTCACAACGTCCTCACATCAAAGTGGTGGAATGTCTGCGAAATAGGCAGGACGTCGTCATTTTAAGCTTCCCTTGGTTTGTACGAGCATCCTGGGATCAAAAAAAAAAAAAGAAAAAGAAAAAAACCTGCTGTTCGACTTCTGAAGCAGAGTTGGAGTGGAGCGGTGGCTTCTGGGGATCAAGCCCCCGAAGTTTTAGTTTTTCTAAAATAACTTCAGACTTATATAATTTCCCCCTCGGTCTGTCTGACTGCACCCACAACTAGGCCTCCACAAAAAAAAAACACAAAAAAAAAACATACAGCATAATTCTAATACTGCAGCGACATGAGCTGAAATGTAAAAACCTTAACATGGTCAAAAGTAGAGCTGTAAGAAAATATTGGCTCTGCAGTATATCGCGATATTTCATTTCACTATCCTGTATCGATATTAAAAAGTACTGTATTGATAGTTTTCGGTATTTATTCAAATGTAGATATTGTGGAGGTTCATTTTTGTTGTTCTTTTTTGTTTATATTTTATTTATTATCATTTAACACTCTTTTATTAAATAATATTAGTTCCTTTGTTGGGATCGCACAAAAATACTGTTCTGATGTTAGTTCAGAACTAGTAGAATATGAACATTTGAACAGGATCTGAAACTGTAATGTCTGTAAAACAGAGTTTCAGTTTGAACACCGGAACATTTGGTGATATAACATCAGATCCTGTTGGGATCAAATAAAAATGTGTTTAGTATTTGTGCAGATTTCTGGTGTAATTCAATTCTTCAAGGAAATAATCATAAAAAAAAAAGAAACAAACAAAAAATTGTCTTTTTAACAGTATCATGATATATGGTGTATATCGTATCGTGATCCTAGTATTGTGATTTGTATCGTATCATCAGATTCTTGCTGATACACAGCCCTAGTCAAAAGCACGAATGTCAAATATACAAATAAAAACCTATAAATAAATAATAATCTGATTTTCTATTTGTTTGAAATAGGGCTGCGACTAATGATGTCAATTATGTAGATTATTTTAAAAACTGATTGATTCATCGGATGAACACAAAAGGAGGGGGGGGAGCGGGAGGTATATACGTGGGTGGGGGGCGGGGCTTGTTCCATAAATGCGGTAACTGGTGTGAAACTGAAAGTGAAACTGAACTGTGGACGTCCGACTCCCGGCTTATACGCAGCTCTTTTACTCCAGAGTTTACAGGAAATTTTCACAACTTCTACAACGTGATATCACGAATTGCGTACAGATAACACACCACTTTTAATTGATGTGCTATCTGTACGCATTATTAGCTTTCACGCCGCGTAAAATACCACACGATTAGCGGTTAGGGTTAGCGGTTATGGATATGTAAACCAGAGGTCCTAGCGTACATTGACACGCGATCAAATGGCGTTAAATACACGCAATAGGATGAAAATGCGTACGTATACAACACCAAATGCCATAACAATTGTCGTTACATACAACGTGATTTCATGAGATCAGTCTGACTTCTAACTTATATCTGCTGGGCCCCACGGTTTTGGCATTTTTACCCCCTGTTTACGGTGCCCCAGGTTAGTGAGCACTAGCCCGCTACCTAGACTTGCTATGGCTAAAGACTAGCAAGATATAGTCTTCAACCAGCTCCGGTTCTAGGCTATCAAACTAGCGTTGCATGTCATGTCCAGTCAACGGTAGGTAACGTTAGTCTGGTGGCCTGAGAAACAGAAACGGATGAAAATATTATAACTGCAACAATAGTGTCTAACTAGCTAGCAGGCTAAAGTAATCATGACTCGTCGGCTATCTTACGCTAATGTTTACATTATGTTCCTGGTGGCCACTTCAACCCTGTTTACCTGAAACGTACTGCGTCGTGGGAATTTGGCCATTTTTTCATCCATATTCAAGTTTCGTTACATAAGTGGTGCACAATGTTTGGGTTTCATTGTCAACTCTTTTAAGAATCGATTTGGATCTGTTTAATCAATTCGTTGTTGCAGCACTTGAGTGAAAAAAGTGAAACTACTTTATGAAAATGTGAGATAGATCTGTAATTTTAGCTTCTGTAAATCTCAGTTTTTCCTTGAAAAGCCTTATTTCTATTTCTTTAAGGAATACTGTTTTTCACGCCTCATTTTTACTGTTTTCTCAGCGTTGGATAAAAACCTCACAACAGTGATACAACAGAGACCGAATGAAAAGAGGTGTTAAAGAGTGGGACAAAAGACAGAAACAGCAGCAGCAAAAACTAAAGCAGCACTGACTGAGTACTGACGACAGGACACAGAGGAGGGTAATCCAATGATCAGCGTGGATGGAATCGAAAACAAATCACACAGAACCTGATCCTCTACCTCCACCTTCATCCAAACATCCTCTACCTCCACTATCACCTCTGGACTTCCACTAACAACTGCATGTTATTAAAAGAATATGTGACGAAAGATTCCCGTCACAGGCTTCCACACAGAATAGAATAGAATAGAATAGAATAGAATAGACTTTAATGTCATTGTGCTACTCCAGTCAGTGCAAGAATATCAATTTGTAAAAAAAAAAAACTAATACTTCAGAAAATAGAGAATATAAAAGTACATAAAGACTAAAAAGTAACATAAGAAAATAGAATATAAAATTCAGAAAAGTAAAATAATAAAAGAACTGAAAGTAAAACAAAATAAAATAGGCATAAAATATGAATACACGCAATATTTACAATATTAACAGTATGTATATCTATGAATATTAATAGTATTAACAGTGTGTATATATGTGAATATTAATGATATTAACAGTGTGTATATCTGTGAAAGTCTATATAAAATAGTACATTTATATCTGAATAAATACCGAATACATATTGCATTGTTATTTTAAGAACAGAGGATTATTGCACGTCTAATTGCACATAATTCTCATTTTTCAGGGTTAATGCACATTATTAGAACTGATACATGGAGGACAGTGACACCAGAGTTATTTTTTCGTTTCACAGTTCAGTGTGGTGTTGAAAACTGTCGCTATCCCATCATGCTTGTGGTCTGATTGACAGTGATCAAAGGCTGTAACCTTGCGTGGGCGGGTGGTGTTCGTTCATCCAGCGTACATGGCTGACTGCTAATGTCCTGGAACTCCTCCACAGGTTCACTAAATAAACCCCCGCTATGTGTCTGCATGTCCGCCTATGGGAGTCCATGCATTACACCGGCTCCTATAACCTCAAATCTGTATTCGTTTGTCTGCTCGTCTTTCCTGTTCTTGTTTTTTCCATTATCGTGGTTTCCTGTGAGCGCTGTCACATAACCACGTATGCACAACATGAATCCAAATCACCTTTTTTGTCCTTTTTACGCTGTTATTATTCAGGTCGCAGGATTTCCTACTGAACTGTACATTTTAATTTTACAGAAAAAAAGAAAAAAATAAATGAAAGAAGAATGAGTGATGAGCAACTGCAGAATCATAAAGCAATGAATAATTAAATGTACTTTTTTGGTCTTTACTAGTATTTGTACAGTTAGCTAACAGCTCCAATAAACACCCGCTGTTTTGGACGTTTACTGTGTTGACTGTAAAACTGTACAAACAAAAACAAAATGCATATTAAATCACATATCATTTTTTTATGAACAAAGAATATGTAGAGCTACTTAACATTATGTATCATGGCTTTAAATTATGTAAAATATGTTTAAAATTAGCTTAAAGTTAGCTACAGTTCCACAAAAAGGAGTATGTGAATGCTACTAATTAGCGCGATGCTAAAAGACATTGAAAAGCCCATATACATGCTAATGCTATTAGTATCTTACGTTTTTTATACAAAATCAGGTACAAAACAACACAAAGAGCGTCAACTGAGTGTCTAGGGTGAGTAAACATTTTAGTAATTTGAAATACTTACAGACAGGTATTAGTTTTGGACCAAATGAAAAGTAACAGGGTTTAAATAGTGACTGAACTGAGAACATGTCTTTTTATTATGAACAAAGAATATGAAAAGCTATGTAACACAATGCGTTATAGTTTTATATTATGTAAAATATGCTTAATAATATCCTAAAGTGAGCTACAGTGCCCAAAAAAAAAAAAAAAAAAAAAAAAAATATATATATATATATATATACATATATATATATATATATATATATATATATATATATATATATATATATATATATATATATATATATATATTGTAGTGGCTTCACCTTTAATCACTACAACGGTGTGGAAGGGTTCAACCTGTTGTATTTCCGACGCGTGAATGAATGAATGTTCGGCTGGGCTTCTTTGTGTTTGGATATGTCAATCCATTTATTTTCCAGTGTAAAAGTCCAAGTGTTCATCGCTGTTCACGATTGTCTTTCTAAATACTCTCGACATATAAACAAAATAGGCTTCTTAACACAAAAGAAGACATTCCAAAAGCCGACCAACTCAGTCTCTTTCTTTCATGTTCCACGGTCTGAAAATTGTTTGGGGCTGTCCTCACACACACCTCGCCCACCTCACACAGCAGGTATATGTAAGTTTGCCACGCCCAAGATGAATTGCACCTGTGGCAATCACAGCCACACCCACTAAACAATTAGTAAACTAAGGTCAAAACAAAAAGAGGAATAAACAAACAAAACTGTATTTTGGCCCCAACATATATGTATATATATATATATATATATATATATATATATATATATATGTGTGTGTGTGTGTGTGTGTGTGTGTGTGTGTGTGAATGCTAGTAATTAGCGCGATCCATTGAAAAAAATTCTTTGAAAATCCCATATACATGCTAGCGCTATTAGCATCTTATGTTTTTACACAAAAACCAGGTACAAAACAATACAAAGAGCTTCAACTGAGTATCCAGGTGAGTAAACATCTTAAATGAAATTCTTACAGACAGATTTGAGTTTTGGGCCAAATTAAAAATAACAGGTTTTAAATAGTGACTGAAGTGAGAACATGTCTTTTTATTATGAACAAAGAATATGTAGAGTTTCAAAACATAATCTGTATCACAACAATGTATCACAGCTTTGTATTATGCAAAGTAGGCTTAATATTATCTTAAAGTTAGCTCCAGTGCCAAAAAAAACCAAAAACATATGTGAATGCTAGTAAATAATGTAATGCTTTGAAAATCCTATATACATGCTAACACTATTAGCGTCTTATGTTTTTACAGAAAAACAGAGTATGAAACAACACAAAGAGCATCAACTGAGTATCTAGGGTGAGTAAAGATCTTAGTAAATTACAGTACTTACAGACAGATATTAGTTTCAGGCCAAATAAATCAGGCCAAAATCTAAACCCTATTCCTTTTTTACACTGGGGTCAGTTTTGACACCTGTGAGATACAGTTAATGTGTATGTTGTGTTAATAATAAGCTGAAACAAAATATTGTTGAAATCATACTTATTTTTCTTTATATCCGGTTGTTCAGTTAATGTAATTTTACATTTTTTACACTAAAACAAAGAGAAAATCAGATTATTATTTATAGGTTACTATGTGACTGTTACTAAATGTTTGTGTATTTGTGGATCCACTATAAGTTGTGTTACTAATAAGCTGAGATGTAATGTTGTAGAAACTGTTGTTATTTTTGTTCTATTCTCTAAAATTTAACAATATTCTGCCTGTTACCAAATGTGTACATTGTGTCTAATACACAGGTGTAAATGATAAGTTGAGACATAATATTGTTACTTACTTTCCTTATAAAATTCAGTTTTTTGTTTTTGTTTTTTTTGTTTTTAAGTTTTTTTGTGAACAGATAGTATGTAGATGTAAATATTTTCAATATTTAATGTTTTATTGCATTAAAACACAGATAAAAACTTGGATTTGTGATTATTTCTTGGTTATTGTGTTATTATTTTACTGGTTTGGTCCATCTGAGGTCATTTTGGTCTGGATGTGGAACCTGATCTGATGTGACTTCGACCCCCTGTTCTAAACATACATGTGTTTAGCATGTGTTTGATCCATTTCTTATTGAGGCGTTACTGACACTGTGCGCTGATAAAAGGCTGTGAACACTTGTGTCTGAAGGTGAGATGGACTTCGGGGTCAAACCACAAACCCAGTAAGACTCCATTGATTTACCGGAGGCTCCGCCCCCTTCCCTCGCTGTCATAACTCTTCCGACGGCAGCAGATGGCGTCTTGGTTTTTCCACTTGCTTTTCCTCTTTTGCGGTCTCCTGTCGTGTGTTAATGATTTAACGAGTGAGACCTTCTGAGAAACAGACTCATATTCCTAATGGAGCTAGAATTCGGTCGCACTTATTTCCCTTAATTATTTCCTGAACTTTGCCCTTGAGGTTTTACCCCCTGACCCAGGTGGTTTTTCTGGTCCAGTCCAGGTGGTAACGAGGCCAAATGTACCCGACTGATCCATTAAAATAATAACATAATAACCTATAAATAATGACAACACCAAACTTTTCTCTTTTTTTTAAAGTGTGAAAAATATGGAGTAGGGTTGGTGTCAAAATATTCATGTGCATAAGACAGATATCCTCCTGAGACCCAGTAAGTAAACATTTTCACCATTTTACATTGAATAATTGCCTTAGTTAGAAACAGCATGATGCAACAGTTTTTTCTTATTTATTTATTTATTTATTTATATCATGTCCTTTTCAGTGGACTTTTTTTTCCTTTTTTTTTTTAAGTAAAGCTGTGAAACTCTTGTCTGCCACAGAGGACAAAATGCATTGCGCTGTCTCAGGATGTCATATACGTGCATATTAGCCTAAAGTTGTGCAAAAAATAAATATAGTTGTGCAAAAAAATAAATATTTGTAAACTCGTGAAAGAGTTCAGTTGTATAGACTAATATGCACGCATTTCTATCTTATGCACACAACTATTTTGACACCAATCTTACCCCATACTGGGATATTTACCGTTTGAAAATGTGAATAACCTGAACAACCGGATATTTATTAAGAAAAATGAGTAAAATAAAAAAAATAAAAAACAAAAACATAATAACCTAGAAATAATCGCAAATCCAAGTTTTTATCAGCACAAAAACTTTTCATCAAAAAACAAGAGTTTTGGTGAAATTGTCGTTTTTCCATTAGGCAAATCTTTATCAGCATGTTATATTCACGCAGTTTGAGGGTCAATGAAAAGCGATTATTGACTGTCAATATCCTCCGTGTATTTTTTGTGTTGAAGGACCAGATTGGACCATGTGATGGGCCAGTTTTGGCCCACGGACCGTAAATTTGACAAACCCTGACTGAAGGTATCCCTGGGCCATTCCAGTCCAGTTGTCCCCGTGGACAGCCTTTAATGGGTCCTGATGAGGCCAGAAGCTCCAGCGTTAACGTCTGATTGGCAGGAGCTGGATTCAGACCTGCACAGACCAGAAAACTGGACCCGGATCAGTGTTGGAGGACTGGACTTGGACTTGGCTGCTCTTAAAGTTGACATTACAAAAGACTTGAATCAATAAAATCTTGGCTTGATTTCCACCCGTCCGTCCGTTCTGTGTCCGGTGTCTTTCCCGTTAACTACATCCAGGAGGTTTTTCCACAGTGAAAACGATTTTTATGATGTGGTTCTGAAAAATGCAAAAGCAACAAACCCAAAAAAACAAACAAAAAAACCCAGATCATATGTGTTTTCGTAGCTACACGTCATTGACCTTTTGACACAGACTTTAGTTTAAATAAACATTTCACACATTTACATGTAGAACACAATGGTTTAGACCCTCAGAGGTCCTGGAGTTACAGAAGCACAGCTGTTGAAGTTGGACTAAAACCACATAAAAAATGAGGATTTGATCCTGGACTTTAGTGCTTTAAAGGGTTCAGGGTTTCAACTGAACTCACACAGCAACAATAGGAATTTCAAGACAGTTAAAAAAAAAAAAGAAAAAAAGAAACAAAGTCTTGTTTCTGACAAATGATCCATTTTTTTTCTTGTCAAACATGATTTTCTGCAGATTTTTTTTACATACATTTCCAACTATGTCTGAATAAATATTGCGGCTAATATTACACCACATTTAAAGTTCAGTGTATTTAATTTTTAGCAAGTGTCTGATGTTTTATGGAAGGAGACTGTTGTCACGGCAACCCACCCTGCCATCAGTAACGATGAAGAGGAGGAGGAGGAGGATGTCCAAATGTTATTGGACTATGTTTTGTTAACCCTGTAAATCCTGAACCATTAAATCATTGACAGAAAATTCTAGTTCTTTGAACCTGGAGCCTTTATTGGTCCTTCTGAGCAACCAAAAAATAATGTTTTCAATATCAGTTTCCATGCGTGAGTTTCAGTTTTGTATCATATTTGATCCATCGGGTCTCAGTGCTCAAATATTATTATTATTTTTGAACAAACAAAAACATAATAGAACACAAACATGTCTAACAAATGGAGAATTCCTTTTCTAAATGGTCCCAGTTCTTCCTCCTTCCTCATTAATGACAGTCTTGTAGTGTCACTGGAAAGACCTGAATGAACTCCTCCCCCTGGTGGATTATCTGTGTATTGCATGTATCTAATTGTATACATCAGGTTTTTGAAGAAAAAAAAAAATCACATTGCTCATGTAGAGGGCTTCAAAACTCATGGATCAAATATGATACGTTTGGAGTTATAGGGTTAAAGCTGTTGGAATCATTTCTAAGCAGTCGACATCTTGGGTGCCTACTTAGCGGTGCTTGTGAATGTAAAGGCAGAGTGAACACCAGGCCGTCATCCAGGCTCAGTTCTGGTTCTGGTGCAGGTCACAAACATCGTACCCCCCTCAAATACAAGTTTCCGAAGGTAGGGGAAAGGAAATGAGGTGCACAGCAATGGGAGACGAGCAGAGTCGAACCAGTTCCACCTAGTGGAAATGTGGCAATAGAGGAATTAGTAAAATGTCTTCAGTTTCACTTTCACTGTACCCGGCGTCATCTGTTCTTATTGTTTGTACATACTGTATATGTTATAATTTCTGTACAGAGATGGAAATATAAAAGACAGTTAATGCAAACACATCTGTTTCTACTCTTTATTCCCTCACCCAATGAAAATCGATAAGAGAATCAATAAGGAATCGGATCAATAAGCAAATCGATTATGGAATCGGAATCACTAAATTCTTATCGATTCCCATTCCTAGAGTTGGGTCAGACTGCATTTCAATATGCTGCCCCCCCCCCACACACACACACACATGGAATGCCCTGCAAAACAACCTACATCTATCTGAACTTGTTACCCGTCGGTGAATTTAAAGCTATTTTAAGGAGAGTGAAATTAATGAGCTTGGTCAATGTAACTGTTTTTAAACGTGCACAAATGGTCATTTTGTCACTATCGATTGTAATTTTTTTTTATTATGTGTTGATTATGTCTTGTGTTGTCAGAAACTGTGTGTTCTGCTGCTTTTCTTGGCCAGGTCACGCTTGAAAAAAGAGGTTTGCAATCTCAATGAGGCTTTTTTTTTTTACCTGGTTAAATAAGGATATATATATATATATATATATATATATATATATATATATATATATATATATATATAGATATATATATATATATATGTACATTTCATGTAAGATCTGCTGTAAAATAGAGGAATAGAAGCAGGAGTCGGATGTTGAAAGCATGTTAGTTTCAAGTTGTCGCTTCACGCCAGCGTGTAGTTATGTTAGTTATGGACCACACCCCCACGTATATAACCGCTGCCCCTAGCCCATGTACATACTCCACCCCCGGCTTCGACAGATACTGACTTTTATGAAAGGACCACAATGTTTACCTTCATGGGGCCCACAATTGCTAGCGGCACCCCAGACAGACATAACATCATCTCATTTGCATTTTCTCTGGAAATTTGACTGCATGTAGACTCATACAAACCTACAGAGGTCGAAACAGACATTTAACGCAGTTATATGTCATCATGTTTGTTCCGCGTTGCACCTTTAATATTCATTTTAATGCATGATGTGCTCGACTGACGTTCCAGGAGCTGTTTTCTGAGCTGGAATTGTTGAAATGACATGAGATTGGATTAGTTTTGAGGAATATCCCTTAATATCCAGCCCTGTCCTTCTGCCTGCAGCAGTTACTGATGCCTCCGACTGTTGTTTATCGCAGTGCTGCCCTAAATTAAGTTTCAGCCTCACTGATCTGGATGAAAATATCCATTTACTGGTATCACACAACACTGACCAGACCTGTTCATCTGATACAGCAGTCTGTGCACTGTACTTTCCATTCTAGACACAGAAAAAACAAAACAAAAAAAAAAACAGTCATGAAGTCCTGATGTACGGCCTGGTTTATGGACGGGAGGAAGCATGACATAATAACCTTAATAATGACATAATAACCTTAAATAATGACATAATAACCTTAAATATAATATAATAACCTTAAACATATAATGACATAATAACATCAAATAATGATATAATAACCGTAAATAATGACATAATAAGTGTAAATAATAACATAATAACCTTAAAAAATGACATAATAACCTTGTATAATAGCCTAATAACTTTAAATAATAACATAATAACCCTAAATAATGACATAATAACCTTAAATAATAACATAATAACCCAAAATACAACAAAAACAAGCATTAAAACTGCATTTAATTTTGCTACAAAATTTCGTTTTTTGGAAAAGGATAGTTTGTGAATGTAAATATTTTCATAATTTAATGTTTTATTATATTAAAACAAAAAGAAAAAAATGTCATTATTAATATTATTAATGTTATTTTATTTAAAAAAAAAAAAAAAAAAAGTTTATTTAACAGGGACATTGTACATTAATTCACATTACTGTAAATGCACCAGAGTTAGAATAATACCTATTAACTAGTAACTGGACACATGTTAATTTTCACTCTAAAAGTTAGAATAACATTGTAAACATACAATTTTAAAACAAAATTTTAAAATACCTAAACACAGACAAATACAATATAGGTTCTGCAATACAAACTTTACAATTAACCACACATCAAAGTAAGGAAAAAATAATTAAAATACACTTGGCACTTATTAAAAAACTACAACAGAGACTGGACTACAACATTTCTAATGTCGGCATCTTTAATTATTAACAGTTTGATTTATAGTTTATTATGTTATAATTTTACTGGAGATCAAATTGGGTTGAATGTAGAACCTGGAAGAACATCCCTGTTTATTTGTACAGTGTCCCAGACATGACCCCTGGGGGACGCCACGGTATCAGAGCATAAAGGAAGAGGAGGAGGGTTGAAGTCTTTACTGCAGGACTGAATCCTCCTTCTGCATCCCTGTTCTCCTCTGAACCAGCTCCTTTCTCTTTCCACCTGGAAAAATAGCAGGCAATGAAACCTGATACAGGGTGGGAGGGGGGGGTGGGGAGGGGGTGGGTTTGGGGGCGGTGGGGTGCGGAGCCGGTGGCTGCGTCCGTCGTTGCTAATGGAGATGGATGTGGTTGAGAATTGTCTCCAAACGGCCGCCTCCGTGGAGGAAGAGGGGAGATCCATTTTCTCTGGGTTTGGTAATGAGAGGGGGGGGGGGGGGGGGTGGGGTGGGGGTGGGGGTGAAGAAGTGCAGAGAGGATGGGATGGAGAAAAGAAAGACATGACGGAAGGAAAGGCAGCGGAGGAATGACATGTTGACAAGGGAGGAAGATAGATGATAAGACCAGCAAAGCAGAAGGAACTGAAGGAGTGATGAGGTTCAGACTCAACAGATAAATCCACCATCAGTGGCTTCACTCTAACGTCCCCACTCTGTGTGTCGTCCAAACGTCTGCGTCCTTTTATTGGACCGTCACTGCGTTATCAGTCCATCACCACATTTAAAGAGCTTTGGGCAAAGAAGGGTTTCAGCGATAACAGCAACAGCGGCCCGGATAAGACGCAGAAAAACCAGAACCAACGACAACAGGAAGAGACGGAGATGCAGGAAACCAGAACCTAGAGGAAACCAGAACCTAGAGACGGAGCTGTAGAAAACCAGAACCTAGAGACGGAGCTGTAGGAAAACCAGAACCTAGAGACAGAGCTGTAGGAAAACCAGAACCTAGAGGAAAACCAGAACCTAGAGACGGAGCTGTAGGAAAACCAGAACCTAGAGACAGAGCTGTAGGAAAACCAGAACCTAGAGACGAGCTGTAGGAAAACCAGAACCTGAGACGGAGCTGTAGGAAAACCAGAACCTAGAGGAAAACCAGAACCTAGAGACGGAGCTGTAAGAGAACCAGAACCTAGAGACGGAGCTGTAGGAAAACCAGAACCTAGAGAAGGAGCTGTAGGAAAACCAGAACCTAGAGACGGGGCTGTAGGAGAACCAGAACCTAGAGGAAAACCAAACCTAGAGGAAACCAGAACCTAGAGACAGAGCTGTAGGAAAACCAGAACCTGGAGACGGGGCTGTAGGAGAACCAGAACCTAGAGGAAAACCAGAACCTAGACAGAGCTGTAGGAAAACCAGAACCTAAAGACGGAGCTGTAGGAGAACCAGAACCTAGAGGAAAACCAGAACCTAGAGACGGACTGTAGGAGAACCAGAACCTAGAGGAAAACCAGAACCTAGAGGAAAACCAGAACCTAGAGACAGCTGTAGAAAACCAGAACTGGAGACGGGGCTGTAGGAGACCAGAACCTAGAGGAAACACCAGAACCTAGAGACAGAGCTGTAGGAAAACCAGAACCTAAAGACGGAGCTGTAGGAGAACCAAACCTAGAGGAAAACCAGAACCTAGAGGAAAACCAGAACCTAGAGACGGAGCTGTAGGAAACCAGAACCTGAGACGGGGCTGTAGGAGAACCAGAACCTAGAGGAACCAGAACCTAGAGACAGAGCTTGTAGGAGAACCAGAAACCTAGAGGAAAACCAGAACCTAGAGACGGAGCTGTAGAGAAACCAGAACCTAGAGGAAAACCAGAAACCTGGAGACGGAGCTGTAGGAAACCAAAACCTAGAGGAAAACCAGAACCTAGAGGAAAACCAGAACCTAGAGGAAAACCAGAACCTGGAGACAGAGCTGTAGGAAAACCAGAACCTAGAGAAAACCAGAACCTAGAGGAAAACCGAACCTAGAGACGGAGCTGTAGGAAAACCGAACCTGGAGACGGGGCTGTAGGAAACCAGAACCTAGAGAAAACCAGAACCTAGGAGAGGGTGTAGAGAACAGAACCTAGAGAAAACCAGAACCTGGAGACGGAGCTGTAGGAAAACCAGAACCTAGAGGAAAACCAGAACCTAGAGGAAAACCAGAACCTGGAGACGAGCTGTAGGAAAACCAACCTAGAGGAAAACCAGAACCTAGAGGAAAACCAGAACCTGGAGACAGAGCTGTAGGAAAACCAGAACCTAGAGGAAAACCAACCTGAGGAAAACCAGAAACCTAGACGGAGCTGTAGGAGAACCAGAACCTAGAGGAAAACCAGAACCTGGAGACAGAGCTGTAGGAAAACCAGAACCTAGAGGAAAACCAGAACCTAGAGATGGCTGTAGGAAAGATGATGGTGTTTCCACGGTAACCGTGGAGCCTCTGAACATCCAAATATGGTCATATTGATGACCATGAAAGATGAAGAACTGTATTTTACACCAGTTATTGAGCTGGACTGATAGAATTAGTGGATTTGAAGTTCAATTCAATTATTTATATCAGTGGATGCTTTCATTTGGGTCTTGAGGGTTAAATATGAAGCATTTGTTTTTTCTTACAGTGTTTGACAGTTTTCGTCGTCTCAAACTGTTTAAAACCAACAGTTTGTGGTCACGTTGCTTCACCCCCATAAAAACCATGGAACCTCTGTGTGTTTTGACCAGAATATAAAAGTGTAACGACAGTCGGCTCCACTCACCTCATCTTAATGATGTGATAATGAATATTGACTGTCATTCACACACTGGGCTGTTATCGTCAGGTTTCCTCTGCGATTTTGGCCCAACAGCTGTCGCTAAATTCCTTCGATCTGTTGTTGTTGTGAGAAATTCGCAGTTTTAGAAAAATTAACAGACACACACGTCCTATGAATGAGTTTGTGAGATTTGTCACTGATAGATTCTGATTATGAACATTTCAACTTACACTGTAAAATATAACAGGTTATTTCAACTTAAAAATATGAGTGAAAAGGGGCTGCTTTAAAGTCACAACACATTCTGTTATCGCACATCAAGTTGTCTGTTTATTAGCTGAACTTTCGGGAGAGTTTTTTACTTAAAATGGTTCATTAATAATAATAATAATAATAATAATATATAATAATAATAATAATAATAATAATAATAATAATGACGTGGTGATGATGATGATGATGAGGATGGTGATGTGATGAAGATGATGGTTATGCATAATGTTTATGTTTACGCATTTGGCAGACGCTTTTTTCCAAAGCGACTTACAGGGAAAACCAATTAAATCACTCAATCAATCAAATTTTATTTATATAGCGCCAGATCACAAAAAGTTATCTCTTGACATTTTATATATAGAGTTGGTCAAAACAGACTCTAAGTCAATTACAGAAACCCAACAGAATGTAATGATGAGGAGGAGAAGGAGGAGGAGGATGATAATATGATGATCATCGTTCATCCTTATCACCACCAGTATCATCATCATCATCAGTACCATCATTATCACCATCATCATCATCTTCATCACCACCATCATCACCATCAATCAACATCATCATCATCAATCATTGTTATATTATTATTATTATTATTATTATTATATTAATAATAATAAAATAATAATAATAATAACAAGAAGAAGGAAGAAGAAAAGTAATAATAATAGTAATTTTTTTTATATTCTTCTTCTGCTTATTATTATTATTATTATTTATTATTATTATTATTATTATTATTATATATATTATTATTATTATTATTATTATAGTTCACCACTGTCATATTCTCTTTGGCTCTAGTTAAATTTTACAAAAGTAGAATCTATTACTTCCAGTTTATTTCAGCTGTTCTTCTGTTCATCCTGCAGAACTTTTCCTTCTTCTTCGTTCTCGTCTTGGTGAGAACAGGCTGTATTTTCTTTTCCCAGGATGCAACAGTCAAAGTCATTGCATAAACATAAACATCATGAGTCGTGCGTATCCAGCGTCGTCACAATGAGCCCCAGCGTGCGTTCACTTCACTGACCTCACCGTAAAATGATACGCAGGCGTTGAGGGTGAACATTTTGGAGCACTTATCTGTGGACTCCATATGGAGGCAGAGACGCTTTAATAAAGGAACACAAACACATCATATCAGAGCGAATACAGTCAGCAGACATCGGCCAAGTTTGGTTCATTAAAACGGTCCGAAGGCTGGTACCGTTCAAACCATGTGGACACCAGAGGACTGGGCTTTACTGTGCAGACCGTATCCTCTGTGTTCTGCAGTCGGACTGTGGGACGCACTGGAAAGACTGCGATAAATACTGGAAAAGAAAAGAGTTTACACTGAAGCCACACAGCGTTGGTCCACTTCCTGTTTTAATAATTATAGTTCAGTCGTAGGAAAAAAATTAAACATTTCAACCTTGGTGTGTTATTGGAGGACAGAACAAGACTTTTTACTTTTGTGAAATTTTTCTAAATTTTTATTGTTATGTAGAAAACCAAGGTTAATGAAGTTACCGTATTTGGTTTCTTACCCACAAGTGGCAAAACAAACAAACAAAAGAACAAGATGTATATATAAAAATACAAGAAAAAACTGTCCTCACTGTAACTGTCGCTGTCACTGTCTTGTAATGTATGCAGAAGTGACCAAAATAGTCTCTTGCCCGAAAAAAGCCCTGTATAGAATAGTTGTAGGAATACTCAGAAAAAAAAAAGAAAAACTCTGAAATTCAACATTTCAACCTCAGTGTATTACTGGAGAACCTAACAAGACTTTATTTTGTGAAATTGTTTAGAAATGTTTATTGTTATATAGAAAGTCAAGGTTAATGAAGTTACCATATTTGGTTCCTACACATAAGTGGCAAAAACCACAACAACAAGTATATATAAAAAATACAGGAAAAACTGTCCTCACTGTGACTGTTGTTGTCACTGTCTTGTAACGAATGCGGAAATGACCAAAATAGTCCCTTGCTCAATAAAGGGTTAACCCTTTATGTGTCACTTGTAGAAATACTCTGAAATTCTAACTTTCAACCTCAGTGTATTATTGGAGGATGTAATAAGACTTTATTTTGTGAAAATTTTCAGAAATTTTATTGTCATGTAGAAAATCAAGGAGAGATTTTTTTTTTTCAAATATCAATTTCAAGATATAAGTTTCAATTTTGTATCATATTTGATCCATCAGGTTTCAAAGCTCAAATATTGTTATTTTTGAACAAACAAAACATAATAGAACACAAACATGTCTAATAAATAGTTAATTCTTTTCTAAAATGGTTCCAGTTCTTCCTCCTTCCTCATTAATGTCCGTCTTGTAGTGTCCCTCTAAAGGCCTCTGGTGAATGACTCCTCCCCCTGGTGGATTATCTGTGTATTGCATGTATCTAATTATATACATCAGGTTTTTCAAGAAAATAAATATCACACTGATCATGTAGAGGGCTTCAAAACTCATGTGTCAATATGATACGTTTGGCATTAGAGGGTTAAATGTTTGTGTATTTGTAGATCCTCTGTGATGTATAAGTTATAATGAACATGTATAAATGATAAACTGCGGCAGAATATGGTTAAAATTACACTCACTTTTCTTAATAATTTCAGTTTGTTCATGTTATTCACATTTTTTAAAGGATAGTTTGGAGATGTAACCATTTTCATACTGTAATTTTACTTATTTTACTCTAAATGATAGATAAAAGTTTGTATTTGTCATTATTTATACATTATTCTGTTATGATTTGACTGGTTCTGATCCACTTCAGATCATACTGGGCTGAATGTAGAACCTGAACTAAACAGTTCTGACGTCCTCGAGTTTAGTCGTGTCAGCTCCACCTCCAGGGTTCCATGACGTCTTTCGTATTTCTCCGTCCTGTGTTTAAATCCAGGCCGTTTGTTTGTGTCATGTGGTGTCCAGAGCCGGTGTGGACGCCGCCCTCATGTGGACGCCGTCCAGCAGCTGTAGGACGGACTGAAAGGCTGATCCACATCCAGGCCTTATCAGCCAACATCAGCACTGAGCTCATGGATAATACTGTTCTGGATGGACAGGAAAAAAACCCAGCAGCTAAAATCCAAAAAACTGGAGGAACGCCCGAAAACAGAAAAGTGGAACATGCTTGAACTGTTCAGATGGTGGTTTGTGTTTCTGTGAATCTACAGGAGGTTTTTTTTATTTCTGTGTATTTATGGAAGTGTTCCTTATAAACATGAACACAGTTAAATACATCTGCAGAAGCAGGAGGAGTATACAGGTCCATGACAGAAAGGTGTTAAGAAAAGAAAAGAAAAGAAAAGAAAAGAAAAGAAAAGAAAAGAAAAGAAAAGAAAAGAGAAAAGGTAAGATAAGATAAGAAAAGAAAAGGAAAAAAGAAAAGAAAGGGTAAGATAAGAAAAAAGAAAAGGAAAAACAAGGTACGAAAGAAAAGAAAAAAGAAAAGGTAAGATAAGATAAAATAAAAGATAAGAAAAGGAAAGAGAAAAGAAAGAAAAAAAAGAAAAGGTAAGGTTAGGTAAAAAAAGAAAAACATCTAAACCATTTAATCCCTGTTGGTCCATTAGTTCTATCAGTCCATGTCAGTCATTGGTGTAAAACACAGTTCTTCATCTTTTCATGGTCATCAGATATGACCATATTTAGACATTCAGAGGTTCTGTAGTTGCCGTGGAAACACCGTCATCTTCTACAACACTGACTCTCCAGTCAAAACCCATGGAGTCGGATCAGTGACAGTGGACGGACTCAGTTGTTTTTTCTCTTTAGTTATTGAAGTTTGTGCTGATAGTCTGGTTCTCTTCAGGTTTTCTGTTTCTAATAGAATGAACCTCAGCTTTAATCTGAGCTTTAATGAACATCTACACGATCAGTGAATTAAATATAGGAAATACCAGATTTTTACTGACAAAACACAAAATTCAAGGGATGATATTATAATAAATGGACATAAAGCACTTAAGAAAGGTTCAATCTAAAAACCAAAGTCATTCAGAAACTGCCACAGAAGTACAACTGGGCCTTTAAGGGTTAAAAACCAAAACCAACCGTATGTTTCCACAAACTGACTCAGTGTCTGAATAAAAGATAAAACTCATGTCTGTTGTGGAATCATCATGTTTTGTGCTTCAAACCCAAACTCAGTAATGGACCCTGTTTATCGCTAACATCCGAAACATTTGGACGTGTGTTCGATTCACTACAGAGGGATGAGATGAAAGACGTGGACTCTAAAAAGGAACTAAAACTGTCCGAATAATGGGACGGAATAAACAGTTTATTCTGTTTAAGAGGCAAAACAGAAAAAGGAAACAGTCAGATAAAGTCCACATGGAAACAAAAACCATTAAACAGACCCTGAATTTAGGACGAACGTTAAATAGTAATGTGATACCGTTTATTCATGACAAAAACACGCTGTTAAGCTCAAAAACACTTGTTCCTGTTCTGTCCAGTACCATGTGGTGCCTTTAACTGAAGTGGACACATACTGTAACTGATACAACAGCCCCCCTGGTGGACAAACACAGGGAGGTAGAAGCCTTTAGTCCCATAAACCTGTCAGAGTCCATACAAGTGTTGTACACCAAGGTTCCAACAGTTTTGGATTTTTCATTCTAGTTTAGTTTTATTTAGTTTGACGTTTTTTTTTCTCTAATTCAGTTCGTTTTAATTCGTTCTTAGAGCAGGTTGCTAGTTTTTTACAGGGTGGGGAAGCAAAATGTACAATATTTTGAGGCAGGGATTGAAAGACAGTGTATGACCAAGTTAGTTTATGAAAGTCATGAGAATTTATTTGCCACAGAGAAAATGTCCATAATAGAAAATGTGTTTATTCTATGTGCCCTCCTCTTTCTCAATAACTGCCTTCACACGCTTCCTGAAACGTGCGCAAGTGTTCCTCAAATATTCGGGTGACAACTTCTCCCATTCTTCTTTAATAGTATCTTCCAGACTTTCTCCTAATAGTTTTGCTCATAGTCATTCTCTTCTTTCCATTATAAACAGTCTTTATGGACACTCCAACTATTTTTGAAATCTCCTTTGGTGTGACGAGTGCATTCAGCAAATCACACACTCTTTGACGTTTGCTTTCCTGATTACTCATATGGGCAAAAGTTTGTGAAAAGGTATGGATAATAGTGTTAGGTATGATTATGACATCAGTATATGTTTGGTTTTCAAAACAATTGACGTAGTGTCTGCTGAGAAAAAACAACTAAATGTTCATTGTAAATTTTGCTTCCCCACCCTGTATTAGTTTTCAGTTTTTTCTAAATGCTTAGTTTTAGTTAATTTTAGTTTAGTCGTCTCTTTCTCTTCTTCTCTGTCGTCGTATTCAAATAAATCCCAGACAGGACTCTGCTGCTTTCTCCAACTTTAGTCTCCATGTTTCCAGGTAGAGTAGGGACCAGAAGACGACCGGAAACCACAAGTGACGGACCGTCAAGTGTCGTATGGTGACGACAGAAAAAAGCTAGAGCGAAATAAATCGCTTTTGTATCAATCTGATATTGACAAAGACGAAAACAAAGGGAATTTATCCATAATTTTATATGTTTTAGTTTTGTAAGCACACAATACAGTTTCAGTTAGTTATTGTTTTTTTCTTTTAATTATAGTTTTTATTTATTTCAGTTAACGAAAATGTGTATATATTCTAGTTTTCATCATTTCGTTAGTTTTCGTTAACGATAACCTTAGTTTACACTGAAAATTACTACATATTATAACAGTATATTTGAGTCTTGATTGTCTTTCTATTGTTTTAACAGATTCAAACTGTGAGACTTTATGGACACCCTGTAAATTAACGTTTGACATACAGGGTTTTTTTGTTTTTGTTTTTTTAAATCAGCGCTGTCAACCTCATTTTAGTTCAGGTTCCATTCTTTTTTTTTTTTTTTTCCTTTTAACTTGTTGGGCGGGGGGGGTGGGGGGCGAAGACCCTCACAAGAAATTTCAACAATACTAACAATAACAACCATGGTGATAATTATACGGTATAATAACTAGTTAATAGTAAAGTTAATAACTTGTTCTAGTTCAGGTTCCACATGCAGCCCATATGATCTGAAATGGGCCAGACCATCAGTTCATTTCATTGATTTATTTATTTATTTTTAAAGTAGTCACTCCAAACTATGCACTATGTTTAGAAGTGAAAAAAGTAAAATTACATCAAGAAAGTGTTTAAATCTAGCAACCTATCTTTAAAAAAAAAACATTTCCTAAGAAAATTAAGTGCATTTTTAACCAATTTTCTGCCCCAGTTTATCTTTTATACATGTTCATTGTAACGTACAGATCACACTGGATCTACAAATACACAAAACTTTAATAACAGACGAATAGTGGTACAATTACATTTATTTCTTTCAGACTTTTCAGATTGTTCATATTTGTTCAGGTTATTCACATTTTTATGAAGGGCTATTTTGTAAATTTACACATTTTCATGTAATTTCACTGTTTACACTAAAACAAAGAGGAAAATTTTGGAGTTGTCATTATTTACAGGTTATTATGATAGTACTTGACTAGTCCAAAGTAAGGCTTTTTCAGTGTACATTTTGCAAAATTTTTACAATTCATACTACGGAGGGAAGTGGACTCTTTGGTGGGCCAGTTTTGGCCCATGGGCCGTATGTTTGACACCTGTGTCTTCTCTATAAAAGTCAATTGTTGTAGAATATATATGTTTATGAAACTGCACTGCTTACAGTTACAAGAAATAAAAACCCTTTGTTTTTTTATTTGTGTGTTGTCTTTTTTGGTCGTTATAACAGCTCTAAATCGTATTAGCTCTTATTATAAATTAGGTTTTTACATCTACATTTTTTTTTTCCCATAACCTTAAAATGTTTAATAAATGTTGATCCACTAATCCTATTAATACATGTCTATAACTGATGTAAAACACAGTTCTTCATCTTTTCACGGTCATCAGATATGATCCATTTGGACGTTCAGAGGCTCTGTAGTTACCATGGAAACACCGTCATCTTCTACAACATTGATTCACCAGTAAAACCCATGGAGTCGGATCAGTGACAGTGGATGGACACACTGGGTTCATTTATGGATATTTTTGCTGATAAAGTCACTTTTTTTTCTGATATAATAACCCTCAACTTTACTCTGAGTTTTAATGAACATCTACATGATCAGTGAATTAAATACAGGAAAATACACGATTTACATTGAAAAAATGCAAAATACAGAAGGTAATATTAGAACAATCTATCAGTCAATCAAATTTTATTTATATTGCACCAAATCATAACAAAAGTTTTCTCATGACACTTAAAAATATAGATTTGGTCTAAACCAGACTGAGGCCAATTTACAGAAACCAACAGAATCCTCCAGGAGTAAAGACTAGTGAGAGGAGACAGAGGGACGGAAAAAGGACCTTTAACAGTTTTCACCTGGAGCAGTAAGCAGACTGAGGAGGACTGACGTCTGCCTGGACCAGCTGGGGTTAAAGAGAGAGAGGAAAGGAGGAGAAAAGAGAGAGCGATACAGAGAGAGGGGGAGAATAAATGGTGTTACACTCACTTAAGAAAAGCTGAATATCCTCCTGAGACCCAGCTGTTCTTTCTGTCCTCTGTGGTGGACAACAATCTCATATCTTTATTAAAAAAAAACAAACAAACTTGTCCACTGCAAAAGAAACATTTCATTTAAAAATATTACCTGAAGAACTGTGGCATCATAACGTTTCCAGTCAGACAATTATGGTAATTTAAAAAAAACCAAAATCTTTGCTTACAGGGTCTCAGGAGGATCTAGAGAACCTTCATTTGGGATCTGACTTCAGTTCTGGGTCTTCAGGGTTAAATGAGTCAAAAGTGGACTTTGAGGATCCTTCTGGCTGTTTTCTCTAAACTCTTCGATGCTTCTGCAGGCTGGTCTCCAGACTTTTCTTCAGTTCTGCTAAATCCAGTCTGATCTCCTCCAGAACGTCCAGCTTTGATAGTTTTTCACTAATAGTCGCCAGAACGCGTCCCCGCCTCTGGGTCTGAGACCTGGTCCGGCTCGGGTTCTCCTCCATAACACGACTCCATGGTTTGTTCCAGATCTGAACGTAGAGTCGATGAAGGCCTCCAGCTCCTCCAGGCTGGTGCCCCCTGTGGTCCTGCAGACCTCCAGACCTGAACCCCCCCTCAGGACCTCCAGACCCTGGGACCCCCCTCAGACCTCCAGACCTCCTCAGAGTCCAGTCCCTACACACAAGAGCCGCCCGTCGCTGACATTGTCCTCTTGTCAGCGTCCTGGTCTGGGCTGGAGGTAGGAAACCAAACGGCTGTAGGACATCTGAGGCTGTACCTTTGACCTTCAGGGTCGCGGACACAAACCAAATGGGGCAGGTTTACCCTGAACCCCATCTGGTCCACCTCGGTCCACCACGGCCCGTCTGTACCGCAGACCGCTGAGGCTAAGCGGGACTTGAGGACCCGTCTGTCCAGGAACCTGGTCCAGGTCCCCGTTCGTCCTGAAGGTAACACCGCCATCGGACCAGCTGCATCTGGAGTCTTGGAGCTGATTGGTGGAGGCGTGGCCGGGGGCGGGTCAGATGCTGTGGACGACAAAATACACCAATGGGTGAGTTCAAACAGGAAATACAAACTCCAGCTGTGTGTTCTTATCTGTCCACCAGGGTCTGCTCGTCTTTTACGACATGTGGTCCCTCCCATGTGTCCCCCGATAGTGAAGCTGATGATTCATTTTATACGGATTTCATAATTTGGCTAAAATATGACGAAGGCAATTACGCTATGAGGCTAACGATATGCAAAAAGAAACTGCACTGCATACAGTTAGTTACGAGAAATGTGGGAAAATATGTGTATTTTTTTTCTTCTTCAGCATAAATATGATCAGGTTTTCACATTCGGAAATACCTGTTTATGACAAATATTTGTGAACCCGTTAACGGTATTAGCGATATTAGCAGTATTAGCTCTGTTAGCAGTATTAGCGGTATTAGTGGTAACAGCTATTCTATTCTATTCTATTCTATTCTATTGTTATCTATTCTATTTTATTTCATTATTTACTATTCTATTTTATTTTATTTTATTTTATTTTATTTTATTTTATTTTATTTTATTTTATTTTTTCTATTCTATTCTATTCTATTCTATTCTATTCTATTCTATTCTATACTTTCACTGTAAATATAGTTCTACCACAGACAAGCCAAATATTTCTAAATGTTTCATGTATTAAACAGAACGGAGCAGTTTTATCTCGGTTTGATTTATTCCAAACTAACCAAATGCAGCTGAACGACCATAACTGACCGAGAACCAGTAAACTTCTTAGATGAAAGCTCAGTGTATCAGAATGTCTAATTTATATCATATGCAAAAAAATAAACTGTACATATAATAAACAGCATTTTTTGTCTCTTCTAAATGCATAAATGTGACCTAAATATGATCAGATTTTCACTTTCTGACTCTTAAACTGAACCCAGACTCAACCCTCTTAAATACCTGTTTGCTGCAGATGTCTGTGAACTCATTCCTTCTGTTTGACCAAATATTTCAGCATAAACTTCAACTAAACGTTTCCAGTAACAGTTCAATGCTCTGAACTTTCAGTGCAAAACAGTTCTGCTGCAGACAAGCCAAATATTCTATAAATGTGACCAACTTGTCACGTATTTGACAGAAAAATCTGCCAACGGAGCAATTTTACCTTGGCTGGATTTATTCAAACTAAACAAATGCAGCTGAGCGACCATAATTGACCTAATGTGGAAAAAAATGCAGGACGAAGATTGTTTTTCCTTTTAGTCAAAACTAAAGCTCTTCTTCCAGATGTCTTTTTTTTTTTTTTTTTTTCACTTTGTTGAAATTCCTGTTTTACAGCGTCAAGTAAAGTCAATTACAAATACCTCAGAATTACATTTAAGCCCTTGAATAAATATTGGGCGTTAAATTCATATTTTATAACAATGGTGTGTGCAGGGTGCGATTTGTCAAAAAAACGGTGGGGGGGTGCTCTTTTTTTTTTTTAACTATATACTGATATTTCACATATTTCTTTGTTTTTCTGTGTAGATCAGTGGTTCTCTACCTTTTTTGAACAAACGCCCTTTATGTTATCAAACCGGATATTTGCCATTGACATATGCTGCTTGATATTGATACTTATACACAGGGTGCGATTTGTCAAAAAAAACGGGGGGGGGGGGGGGGGGGGGGTGGGGGGGGCCAGTTATATACATGGGGGTGCGGTCCATAAACTAACACTAGCGTGAAACAAAAGTGAAACTTTCCATTCTTTCAACATCCAACTCCTGGTTCTATTCTTCTATTTTTCAGCGGATATTACATGAAATTCTCACAGCTTCTAACCTGTATCCACTGGACACACAAATGCTGGGCCCCATGAATTTTCACACTACCCCACGGTAAACGATGTAACGATATGAAAATTTCAAATTACGGTTAATGTGACCAAAACTATCACAGTTATTATTATCGCAGTATTGTTGAAACTGCTCAAAATGTTCAAAAAGTACTAATACACACACTGAAAGATTTAACCAAGTTGTATTTAAAAGAACAAATTAAAACTAAAAAAAAATTAAATAACTGGTACAATGTACCTTCTGTTGGCGGAAACATTCAATATTAACCCTTAGTGGTCTGAGTCTATTTTGTCCGTTTTTCAGTCCTTTTGATTTTGCCTTTATATACTATATAAACAAATGTTTACTATACCCATGTTTGGGATATGTTTTCAGCACAACTTCATCTATATCATCTGTCTATTATTTTTATTTTTATATTTTTAACCTACTATAAAAACACAAAAGGACAAAAATAAATATAAAATCTGATCTGAAAAATGTATATAATTTATTGCATAAATAACACACAGATGCTTAACAAAGCTTTTCAAAAACTTTAGAAGTGAATATTGGTTCCAAATATTAGGTATAGAAAATCAAAACTGTAATAAATTAAAACTATACTCAAATATTTGACATTAAGCAGATCTTTCCATAGGGTTTTCTCCCCTAAAAGTGTGGTAATCAAACATGGTTATCATGATAATTAGAATTTAAACGGTAATACTAACCGTCTGCAATTTTACCGCAGTTTATCGTTATACCGGTAATCGTTACATCCCGAATACTGTGCCACCATAAATGAGCCCCTTTTCCATCAGACTCCCAGAAACTTCTTATTACCAGGAACTTATTGACCTGAGTAAAAGAATCCCTGGTAAAATGCATGGTTAGTGTTTCCACCACACCTCAAAGTTCTTGGAAATCAGTGCATCTGAAAACCAAACATAACGTCTCCATCTGCTGCTGCTGAGGATTCAACAGAGGTTCTACTCACAGTGGTGGGTCAGCTGATGTCCACCGTGGTCTTCTGAGTCCTTTCGGTCCAGTGTTAGTTCCTCCATCAGCTGTTCTGGTCTGGATGACACACCTCTGGTCACATGATCTCCTCTGCGACAGACGTCCATCCTGTCGTCCACCATCATCTCCTCTATCAGCTCCAGTAGCTGTCCAACCTGAGCTCCTCCGTCCCTGTGTTTGTTGTCTAGAACGTGGTACCTGTTTCCACACTTCTCCACCAGCCGCTGAAGCGCTTCCCCTTCGCTCTCGATTCGCTCTTCCACGCCGGCGTCTCCGAGCCAATCCCCGAAGCTGAACAGAACCAGGGCCCGCCTCCACGCCTGGACTCCGCCCGCCTCCAGCTGCTGCTCCACGGCCTCCCTGTGTTCGTCCCTGAAGCGGCGCTGGCATTGACCACCAGGAGGACGGCGCTCAGAGGTCGCAGGAGGTCAGAGGTCACGGAGAAGCCTCCCGGCGTGTCCGTCACCGTCAGCGTCCTTCCGCCAACTTCTCCTTGTTTTCGGACGCAGGAGGTCGTCTGGACGTCTGCGTCGAAGCTCTGTCGGCCCAGGACAGTGTTTCCGCAGGAGCTTTTACCGGTTCTCCTGCCGCCGACCAGGACTAAGCTGAGCTCTGACAGGGGGCGGAGCTTCTCTGGAAAAGAAGATGGGTCAGTCAAAGGTCACAGGAACAATGAAAATCAGTTCAGCAGTTCGGCTTAATTTCACGCCAGTTCGACACCACTGATCGTTAAAATCTTCAGTATAATTTTGTTCTTTCTAACTTCCTCTGGTGGTCCAGTATCGGACCCCCCTGCGGCCTGTTTTGGCCCCCAGGCCTTATGCTGACCCCCCTGGTTTCCTCACCCATCTGAGTCCGACCCTTCCTCCTCTGCTCCTCCTTCCTCCTCCTCCTCTCCTCCCTCCGCCTCTCCTCCTCTCCTCTTCCTCCTCTCCAGCGTCTCCGTCACCCTCCTCTCCACCTCATAGTGCCAGTTCCCGTTGCCGCCGGCGACCGTTTCCTCGATCTTGCCGATCAGTTCCCGGACCTGGAAGCCGTCCCCTCTGGTTCTGTTGTTGATGACGTGGTACCTGTTGCTGCAGCGGTCCACCAGCCACCGCAGGGCCGTCCCCTCCGTCTCCAGGTAACGCTCGGCGGTGGCGGCCCCCAGCCAGTCCCCGAAGCTGAAGACCACCAGGGCTCGGGCCCAGACACCTTCACCCAGGAGCTCCACGTGTTCCTGAGCGGCTCTGCGGTTGGTTTCGCCGAAGGATCTGTCCACGCGGACCACCAGCAGGAAGACGTGAGGCCCCGGGGGACACCGGGACAAAGCCAGGACCAGCTCCCTCCGGTCCAACACGGGGGTCTCGTGGCAGAAGTAGTTCCTCCACCAGCCGGGGGTGTCCACCACCGTCACATGTCTGCCAAATACCACGCCGTCCCCCACCCGACAGCGGGACGTCCGGCTGAACGGCGGCATGTCCGCTCTGCCTAAGATGGTGTTGAACGTCGACGATTTCCCAGAACCCTTTGCTCCGACCAACACGATCCTGATATCAGTCATGGGCCGCAACCTCTCTGAAAGGTAAGGTAAGGTAAGGTAAGGTGGTGAGTAAGGTAAGGTAGGTAGTAAGGTAAGGTAAGGTAAGGTAAGGTAAGGTAAGGTGAGGTAAGGTGAGGTGAGGTAAGGTAAGGTAAGGTGAGGTAAGGTAAGGTAAGGTGAGGTAAGGTGAGGTGAGGTGAGGTGAGGTAAGGTAAGGTAAGGTAAGGTAAGGTAAGGTAAGGTAAGGTGAGGTGAGGTGAGGTAAGGTGAGGTGAGGTGAGGTGAGGTAAGGTAAGGTAAGGTGAGGTGAGGTGAGGTAAGGTGAGGTGAGGTGAGGTGAGGTAAGGTGAGGTAAGGTGAGGTGAGGTGAGGTAAGGTAAGGTAAGGTAAGGTGAGGTGAGGTAAGGTAAGGTGAGGTGAGGTGAGGTGAGGTGAGGTAAGGTAAGGTGAGGTGAGGTGAGGTAAGGTAAGTAAGGTAAGGTGAGGTGAGGTGAGGTAAGGTAAGGTAAGGTGAGGTAAGGTACGTTGAAATAAGATAAGGTAAGGTAAGGTAAGATAAGATAAGATAAGATAAATGATAAGATAAGATAGGTAGAGTAATAAGTTAAGATACATTTTTCCTTAGATATAAGGTTGTACATTGTTGTTCACACTTTCTTAATGAAATTTTCCTTTTTTTTTTTTTTTTTTTTTACACTAAAACAAAGAAAAATTACATTCTTATCTATGACTGTGCTTTCAAACCTACGGTCTGTGGGCTAAACCTGGCCCACTAAAGGGTCCAGTCTGGGCCATGAAACACAGAAATGACACTAAAGATATTAACAAACATTTTTGTTCAGGTTCCACATTCAGACCAATCTGATCTAAAGTGGGCCAGAACCAGTCAAATAAAAACACAATAACCTATAAATAATGACAAATACAAACTCTTCTCTTTGTTTTAGTGTAAAAAAAAAAAAAAAAAAAAATACAATTCTGATAGAAAAATAAGTAAATACTAAATAAATATGAACAAACTGAAATATGTTAATATAAATCAGTGTAATTGTACTAATATTCTGTCTGTTATTAAATGTTTTGTGTATTTGTAGATCCACTGTGATCTGTGCGATATAATGAACATGTGGAAATGATAAACTGAGGCAGAATATTGGTAAAGTTAAACTGATTTTTTGTTCATAAATTTCAGTTTTTTTATGGTTGTTCATGTTTTTCAGATTTTTTAAAAAAGACAGTTTGTCGATATAAACATTTTCATCATGTAATTTCACTTTTTTCACTCTAAAACACATTGAATCATTTGGAGTCGACCTTATTTCTAGGTTTTTTGTTCCTATTCGTCTGGTGCGGTCCGACTGAACCCAGACTTCCTCTGAGTTCAAAGGTTTATGCAGATGACTGATCAAATCTCATGTTGAATCCATGTTCCTGTGGAATAGATCTGATGGGTCTGATGACCTAACAGCGACCACCCTTCCCTTCAGTAGATAAAACTGGTCCCAAACCTGCAGGGGAAGGACCCCGGACCCATGTCATGTGGTCTACCCTGAACCTGAACCACTTCCATCTGGACTCCACATTCCAGGGTTCAGATGCAAATCCAATGACCCTTTTGTTCCTTTGGTTCTGGAACCGTTGAACTCTGATATGAATAATGGTCTGGATGAAGGTAAGTCATGTGGTTTCTGTTTCACGGCTCAAAAGAAATTAAGCTTATCTGAATCGGAATCTTTTTTTTTTTTTTTTTTTTTTTGGAGATTAACATTTTCAACAAGAACCAGAGTGTGAAGGACAAAGACATTATTTGAAAACTGAACACCAGTCAAATTCAGGGTGAAGACAGAAGATAAAAATGCAAAAATGAGCATATACATCCAGGTCTTTATTTCTGTAACTCCATCAAACTCTCAGGTTTATTGTGTTAATGCTATAAAAACATGTAATGAGTTTGTCTTTGACCCATGAACTACATTTCCATAAAGTTTCATCCTGTTTAATTATATGTAAATATGAAGGAAGGAGGTGAACGTATAAACTAATGCCCATGTCATCATCCTATGTCTATTTGTTTTATTTATTTATTTATTTGTATTTTTTCATTTTTTCATTTATAGCGAACAGGTGCTATATTAATATTGACTGTTTTATGTTTTTTTCCGTCACCTGCCTAAAGACTGCTGATAAAAGGAGATATTTTGACTGATTCTAGTCATATTTACATGGGTGTATTTTTTTATACTGTAATGTTCATAAATATACATGGTCCTTATTAAATAAACCAATAAAATAGATAGATAGATAGATAGATAGATAGATAGATAGACAGACAGACAGACAGACAGACAGACAGACAGACAGACAGACAGACAGACAGACAGACAGACAGAGACAGACAGATAGATAGATAGATAGATAGATAGATAGATAGATAGATAGATAGATAGATAGATAGATAGATAGATAGATAGATAGATAGATAGATAGATAGATCGATCGATCGATCGATCGATAAGTATAAATACATACATACATACATGAATAAATGAATGAATGAAAATAGGTGAGTTTTCATTGAAAAAAATCTAAATCTAACTCAGTGTATTTTTCTCATTTCTAGTCCAAATATCTCATCACACTTAAAATCAGACAGAACCACCTAAAGAGGAACTTTCCGGTGAGATACAAGAAATCTTGAATTAAGCAAAAAAAAATCTTGAATTTAGCAAAAATAATTAAGCTTCAATTAAGCAAAAAAAAAAAAAAAAATCTTGAATTAAGCAAAAAAATTAAGCTTGAATTAAGTAAAAAATAATAATAATAATAATAATCTTGAATTAAGCAAAAAAATCTGCCAATGGAGCTAGTAAAAATTATCTTGGTATGGTATATGGACATATGTGCAAAAGTTTACCGAGATTTACTCAATGTTGAAAAAACCAAAGTGCGTAATGTCGGTTTTTCCATTAAATCACAAATGTGATGATTTGTTTATTTATTATTGCGAGATGTCAGTAGAAGTCATTCCATAAACATGAACATAAATATGTGTAGTTTTGAATCTAGAATGCTGGTTCCCCCTCTATCTCATACCAAATAAAAAAAAAGTGGTTTCCTGGTGTGTCCACCACACCCACATGTTTCTTTAAAACTCTTCTTCTTCTCTTGTTACAACATCCGTCAACATCCTTTTTTTTTTTTTCACGTGACTCTAGTTGCGCAAAAAGGTCTTTCCATTGCAGTTTTGCATGATATACCAATTTAACTATGATCGAAAAACCACCTCTTGCAAGCACAAAAACTTTTCATCAAAAAACGAGTTCTTTGGCGAAATTGTAATTTTTCCATTCGGTAAACTTTTATGTGCAAGACATATTTATGCAATTTGAGGGTCGATGGAAAAGCGACTCCAGATAAACCCACATGACTGGACAGACTATTAAACTACATCTGTATCCACACCTGCTCTGGTAGGGGTGTTAGAAAATATCAGTTCTGCAATATATCGCAATATTTAATTTTGTGATACTGTATCGATATTAAAAAGTACTGTATCGATATTTTTAGGTATTTACTCAAATGCAGATATTGTGGAGGTTCATTACTGTTTTTTGAATGTCTTTTTTGTTTATATTTTATTTATTATATTTAACATCTTTTATTAAATAATTAGTTCCTTTGTTGGAATTGAACTAAAATACTGTTCTGTTGTTCGTTCTGAACTAATAGAATATGAACATTTGAACAGGATCTGAAACTGTAATGTCTGTAAAACAGAATTTCAGTTTGAACACAGGAACATTTTGTGATAGAACATTAGATCCTGTTGGGATCAAATAAAAATGTGTTTAGTATTTGTGCAGATTTCTGGTGTAATTCAATTCTTCAAGGAAATAATCATTTAAAAAAAAAAAGAAACAAACAAAAACTTGCCTTTAAACAGTATCATGATATATCGTGATATATTGTGATATATCGTATCGTGATCCTAGTATTGTGATTTGTATCGTATCGCCAGATTCCTGCCGATACACAGCCCTAGTCAAAAGCACGGATGTCAAACATACAAATAAAACCTATAAATAAATAATAATTTGATTTTCTAGTTGTGTGAAATAGGGCTGCGACTAACGATGTAGATTATGTAGATTATTTTAAAAACTAATCGATTCACTGGATAAACACAAAGGGGTGGGGGGGCTTGTTCCATTAATGCGGTAACTGGTGTGAAACTGAAAGTGAAACTGAACTGTGGACGTCCGACTCCCGGCTTATACGCAGCTCTTTTACTCCAGAGTTTACAGGAAATTTTCACAACTTCTACAACGTGATATCACGAATTGCGTACAGATAACACACCACTTTTAATTGATGTGTTATTTGTACGCATTATTAGCTTTCACTACACGTAAAATGCCGCACAATTAGCGATTAGGGTTAGCGGTTACGGATATGTAAACCAGGGTCTTAGCGTACACTGACACGCGATCAAATGGCGTTAAATTCAATTCTTCAAGGAAATAATCATTGAAAAAAAGAAACAAAAAAAAATTGCCTTTTTAACAGTATCATGATATATTGTGACATATTGTATCGTGATCCTAGTATTGTCATTTGTATCGTATTGCCAGATTTTTGCCGATACACAGCCCTATTGTCTGGGGATGAGCTGTCAATCAACGCCAAACGGACCCTCCCACCACCTCCAAACATTCATACACATTCATACGCCAGTGTGAGTGACACTGGAGGCAAAGTGGGGGGGGGTGGGGGTGAAGTGTCTTGCCCAAGGACACAGTAACACATGACTAGGACAGAGCAGGACTCGAACCCCCAACCCTTGGGTCATTGGTGGACCTCCTGCCCTAAACCTCAGGTGGATGTGGCGGTCGTCTCACCTCTCATCAGAGCTCGGTGTTCTTTGACTTTGGCGAACCTCCGCCGCGCCCTGTCCTCCACCCGCCTCCTCTGCTCGGACACTTCCTGTCCCAGACGTCCCTCCAGTTCAAACTCTCTGTTCCCATTGGCTCTCACCAGTTCCTCCATCTTCTCCAGCAGTTCCTGGACTTGGGCGTCGTCGTCGTTGAAGGCGACGCTGTGACACCTCCGGTCGCATTTGTCGCTCAGCCAGCGCAGACCCGCCCCCCCCCGCTCCACCACGTCCTCCGCTTTGACCAGTCTGCGTTTGTCGTTGAAGGTGAACACCACCGTGCAGTGAGCCCACACCGGGTCCCCCAGTAGCGCCACGTGCTCCTCCACCGCCCGACGACGCTTCTCTTCTCCGAGAACGCCGATCTGGCTTTACCACGATGAGCAGCACGTGAGGGCCTGGAGAGCACATGGACACGCTGCCCAGGACCTCCGCCTTCACCAGCTCACATGAGTCCTGGACGCCGAAGTCGCACCACCACCCGGGAGAGTCCACCACCGTGAGACCCGTCCACACCGCGCCCAGTCTACGGCAGCTCCACGTCCTCTCCTTGGTGACAAACTCCTCTTTGCCTAAGATTAGGTTCCCCACACGACTCTTTCCAGAGTTTCTGCCTCCGAGGAGGACGATCTTTAACTGAGAAGAACAGCAGACGTCCCCTGAAAAACAGACCAGTTTAGGACGGGGGTGTTCCACTCACTTTAGTTCAGGGGTCACATACAGACCAGTAAAATAAACTTCTGGGATCCGGGTGAGCAACACTTTACACTTCATGTTATATGTCAGAGTTAAACTCCTACATTAACACCCAAGTGAGTAGAAAATACACACTGACACATTTAACCTTTAACACTTGACTAGAACCCAAAATAACTAGAAAAGCACTCGCAGAGCGCAGACCTCCCCAAGGCAGATCAGCCCCCCCCCCCCCCCCACGATCAGCACCAAAATTTTATCATTTGTTCCTTGTGCCAGTATCAACATTACCTGAAATTTTCATCAAAATCCTTCCATAACTTTTTGAGTTATCTTGCTGGCAGAAAAACAAACAAACAAACAAACAAAAAAAGACAAACAAACAGACAAACCAGATGAAAACATAACCTCCTTGGCAGAGGTAAAAATGGATATGTACCAGTGTTGGTGTAAATCTCTGACATATGACAAGATGGAAAAAAAAGGTAATCCAATTTTTATGCAGTATATCAGGAAAAATACAATTTTTTTTTTCATCAAAAAATATGGTTTGTTTACATTACAAACATGGCGTTTAAAGGGATAAAAAAAATTACAATTACTAAGTATTTGGTATTTTTGGCTCAAGGTGATGAATTACAAATATATAAAAAGTAAAATAAATATTTATGTGTGTTTTATACATTACAACTGTATTGTGCAGATTATGCACTAAAACAAAGAGAAATGTTTGGAATTGTCATTATTTATAGGTATAATCAAAATTATAATTTTTTCACATTAAACCAAGAGGAAAATTCCGACTCATTATTTGTAGGTTATCATGTTGTTATTTTACTTTAGTTCATAGTGGTCTGAATGTGGAACCTGAACTAAAAACCAGTTTAACACCATTAACCGTTAATATCTTCAGTGTAATTTTTGCACTTTGTAAATTCCTCCCATGGGCCGGACTGGACCCTTCTGTGGCCGGTTTTGGGCCACGGGCCACATGTTTGACAGCTCTGGTTTAGAAGAAAGACTACAGTGAGATGGGCTGAGGGTTTGACTAAATTGGCCACAAAAATCTAATTATTTTGCAAAATAATTCATTGAATCTCATTTTAGGAGCTGAAAGAATTAGTCTATGAGTCACTTATAGGTTAATTAATATCTGAAATTATCATATTAGAATGAAGGTCATTATTCTTTTTTAATTAAAGTATTTTGTATTAATAAAAGAAATCTGACAATGTGGTAGGAAAATAGGCTTGGATAGGTTTATTAAAATAGAAAAAAGATAATTAGGTCTTAAAACTAGGGGGAAAAAAATCACAATTTAATTAAAATGCACTCATTATAAATAACCAAACACATTTATTTAAGACTGACATAACTTTTTGGTTAAATTTAGAGTATCAAAGTAGATCTAATATATTTTTAATGTTCTTTTGGGAAACCTGTTTGGTAAGATTATTTTTCATTTATCTTCTAAAGACTCATTTCCCAGAAACAAAGCTGCTGTAACTTGAAGATCATTGATTATTGGTCAATTATCAGTCAGTGTCAGTTAATCAGTCACTTATTTGTGTAAAAAAACCTGATACTTTTGTCTTTGTTCATCACGAATGTGTTTGTATTTTATTATTTATCGTCTTTAAATCTTGAAATTAGAGCAGTACGAGACTGTAACTTGTACAATGTAGAAGAAAATAAAACAAAATACAAATGAACCACAACAACAACAACACAAAAAAACACTAGATACAGAGCTGACACCGACATTAACATTTAAAGGTTAAACAGTCAACAGGAAATATACGGAACATAAGTTAAAAGAATTCAACACAATAATTAAACATATATTAGTACATGCTGTTGACATTACCTGGTTTTATTAAATAGTAAAAATCAGAACTTACATGTGGACAGTTCACTGGTCGCCATCTGGAAAATCAGCTAAAAACTATGTTTTAAAACAAACATATTTTATTCACGTGTGTGTGTGTGTGTGTGTGAGATCCTGGAGAAAATGGACAAAGCTCAGTGGTTTGAGTTTTATGGGTTTATGAGTCTGAAGGTTGAGTTTAATGAGTGATCAGACAGAAGGAAGGAAGGAAAGGAGAGGAGAAGGAAGGAATGAAGGAGAGGGAGGGGAGGGAGGGGAGGAGGAAGAGGAAGGAAGAAGGAAGGAAGAAAAAGAAAGAAGAAGAAAGAAAGAAGAAGAAAGAAAGAAAGAAAGAAGAAAGAAGAAAGAAAGAAGAAAGAAGAGAAAGAAAGAAAGAAAAGGAAAGAGAAAAAGGAAGTGAACTTCTGCAGGAAATCCACCGTTCCGTTCCATAAAACCTCATTTTCCAGTGTGACTGGTGTCTTTCTCTTTCAGTCTGCTGACTGTGACACAGACAGAAGGAAACAACAGACTTCCACTCACATGTTTCAAATACACTGATGCTCATAAGTTGGAATCTTTGTTTTTTTTAAAGGCGCCGCTCAGTCATATTGACCCATAAATGCATTTGGACTCGTTCACAGACAGTGGGATAAAAGCCTGAAACACTGCAAAACACTTCATTCATTTTTCACAGGCTGATGAATCACTCAAACAGAAGTCAGTTTGTTATTTACAGTAGAACATTAATATCTGCAGAAAATGTCGCCATCGCCGGTGGCAACAGCGTGCGATGCAGACGGCAGAGACACTAAACCACACCCACTCCTCAGTTCAACCTGAACACGCCTCAGGAAAATGATCAGACTGGGATTTAACACCCAAGTGGGTCCACAGAGTATGGAGTCTGTCCAATACACCAGGAGGAAGAAGGGCATGGGGGTCAAACATGAGGCCACTGGACCACACCCAGCCCACCACAGGGTCCAGTCCAGCCCCTTTTCATTTATATGAGTTCAGGTTCCACATTCAGTCCAGTTCAACCTCAAATGGGTCAGATCAGCAAAATACTATCATAATAACCTGTAAATACTGACAGTTTCATTTCTCTTTGTTTAGTGTAAAAAAAGAACATTGCATGAAAATGTTCTTATCTTTTCACAAAAAAATGTGACTAACCTGAAAAAAGTACAACGGGTATTAGGGCCACATAAAATAAAAACACTAGTCACTACAAGAATAAGTTTAAAATACTGAGATAAGACACATAATTTTAAGAGAATAAAGTCGAATACAACAATAGTCATAATTTTATGAGAATGAAGTCATAATATTATCAGAATAATGTCGTCATATTTTGAGAATAAAACCATATTACAGGAATAACGTTATAATTTCAATTTAAACTTTATCATAACTTAGGACAGTAAAGTCGTACCCACTCGTCGCATAATGGAGAACTTGGAATCTTTTGTGAGGTTCTACTTTCATTTGGGATTTACGTACGAAGGCCAAATACTGAGCCTGTAAGCCCCGCCCACCATCAACACATTAGCATTAGTCGTCGTATTTTAGGAAATAAAAAGACTATGTCAAGGATCTAATCTTGTTTAATTTTTATAGCTTCTATTTTTATACCTCGAGCTTTTTTATTTTATTATTATTATTATTATTATTGTTATTATTTTGTACTTACATTTGTATCTATATATTGGAAATGTATTATATATTATATATGTGAAGTGTGACTATTTTTTTTTATCTTACTTTTTTTGTAATATTATGTATATATTCTGTTCAATTGTTCATTGTTCAAAAAAACCCAAAAACTTCAAGCGCCATCTTACCTGGGGACGTCACAGCTTTTCAGCGCCAACTAAAGGCAAGGCAAAAATATCCTACAGCGTTTTCAGGGGTTTTGTGTGAACACACTACTTCCCACGGTTCTGAAAATATTTTCAAAACAAAAAAGAGATAGATAGTGTTTGTTTCCGTGTGGTTAAAGCTTCCGTTTGAACAGCCGCCGTACATTAATAAACTATTCTAACCCTGACGCCCCTACTAAGATGGCAGCGCTTTGGTCACATCTCGCGAGGTTTCATTTCCTATCTCCGTTTTTTGTTGTTCAAGCCCCGCCCCCTCCAGTACTCTGTTACTTAACACAGAGTCGACTTCAAACCAGTGACGCCGCAGGAGCTACAACTAAAGCGCAACAATGGGAGTGGTGACAATACGAGTCGAATACTGGTAATCACGGCTTTAATTATAATGTTATGTTTTTTTTTATATTCCACTTGATGCACTTCTGTTTGTGTTTGTCTAAATCTGAGAGCAGATTGACATTAACGCTAGCTTCCATTAGCTTCCAGCCTAGCTAAAATCAGTGTATTAGCATTAGCATGAGTGAAGTTTACAGATGAAACCACTGAATAAAACCTGTTTTTTCTGTGTTTTTCTTTCTTCTAGTGGTAAGTGAGGATACGCTCCCCGCTATCAGGAACTCGCCCGTGTGGTTAAGGGTGAGTTTCCCGATGCGGAGGTGTCAGGCTTCGTGGGAAGATCATGTAAGTAAGGTTTAACGTAAATAATTCAAAGCACTGATGGAAAAGTCATCACATAGGAAGTTATTTTAGCCTTAGCTTTTACACACACACCCCATAAAGTAGATGCAGGAGTAAACAAAGGCAAAGATCATTCCAGAACGCACTAGCCCTAATCTGATGTCATGCTCTTTTGTTTGCTTTAATAGCCAGCTTTGAGATTGAAATCAATGGGCAGCTGATCTTCTCCAAGCTTGAGTTGGGCGGATTCCCATACGAGGATGATGTGAGTCACGCAAACTCTGCAGAAAACCACATCACAACTGGAATATAAACAACACAACTGGACTTTTCTATAGTTAATCAATATTATAATTAAATGTGTCCATTCTGTGCAACTTTCTGCACATTTTCTGCAACTCAGAGGCACCCCCTCCTTACATTTATCTGATAGCTTTAGGTATTTCTCAGATTACAGTTTTTTCCCCATCTTATGCAGTAAATATAGGAATAGTTTGACATGTTATTATTTGTATTTGGACAGGACATTGCACATTAATGAACGTAGTATGTAATGTTAATGTTACTATGCCAAAGTTAGCATAAATGTTGACTTGCACCAGTTAAAAAATAAATAAATTCATATCAACATTACTATAGTCAAGGATCAGAAAAGCAGTCCAGTCATAATGATGCTGTTATTGTGTGTATGTATAATTTATACAATGAGACATGAAACACTTAAATATGTATTATTTGATGACATGAAACAGGCTTATTGTACAGTCATTCAAATGAGTAAAAAAATGTAATTTTTAAGTGAAATCTTTATTTTGAACATGTAGACAGTGAAAGGAAAATATCAGTAACGATACATAAACGGTTGATAATTGAACAAAAGGAAAAGAGAAAAAAAAACAATAAATAAAATTAAACATGCTCGAAAAGGAGTGGCAAGAAGTAAAAACTTACATACTCCTACCCCCAATCTGTACTCCTTATGATCTCTGTATAATATCAATTATTATTTTATATGAATATCAATATAATAACAATAATAATATAACAATATAACACATCCTTCTTCCTATATACACTAATAATATAATAATATCCATTTACAAATTATCATACCAGTACCAGCAATCTCAGATATTAATAAAAACTAAAATAACAAACAAAAAAAACCCATGTCTATATATATATATATATATAAATACATATAATATTCTATATTGTCCTATATAGTAATGAATATATATAGATGGAGAGACAGACAGACTTTATTGATCCAAACTGGTAAACTGTTGTAAATATATACATAATGTAATATATAATAATATACACACAAGCGTAGACTGTGATTCATGTGGATTTATTGGTATGTTTTACAAGCCATTGTTAAATGCAGTGAAAATATTGGCCTAAAATCCAGTCAACATTCACTATTTATTTATTTGCACATCACAAACAACATGAAAAAATAAAGAAAAGAAATTATCCTCCAAGTAACACTGTTGTGCAGGAGAGGATAAATACCTCCCCAGAAATAAACAATACACAAAAAAGAAATAAAGAATAAAAAATGATACAACTGAAATAATAATTAAAAGTAAAAACTTCAAATCAAATGATATAAAGAACATCTATTGAAAACCTGATGCAACACGAACAGACCAGATGCAATGATGTTTGTACAGACTATGGTTCGTAGAATTGTTATGAAGTAAAACAGGTTGAGCCTGAATACTCCAGGTGATAATGTCCCACAGTTCTGCACACATGGAAACAAACTGCACCTGAGAATAGAAATGCACTGTTGTGTTCCAAACACAAAGTACACACTCAGCCAGGTTGGATAGAGCTGTTGTTTACACTGATATCACAGATTAGACATGTCCCACATCAGAGATTAGACATGTCCCAAAGTGACCCTCCTTTACCCAGAGGACAGTGGGGTACAGTGGGGACTGAGTGGGCCAGCTGTGTCTGATGTAGGACAGACGGTACTGTTTACTGTCATGAGTGTCAAAGATGAGACGAGTAAATATGAACTCGGCATATGATTGTGATTTTTGTGATTTAGTGATTTATTCCGAATATGCAATGAAATTTAACATATATGCACTTGCAAAACATAGATAATAATACAAATATCAAGAATCATAACACTCTTAGTCAGAAGAAAAGCACAATAATTCCATTTACATGCCAAAAAGGGGTGGGAAGAAGTATAACTTATTTAATCCTACCCCCTCTCCCTACAGTATTATTAATAATAAATGTCCCTCTTCCTTTTACATTACTCTTCTATATTATATATCTATTTACACACAAACACTACACACACACTCATTCCCATATACATATATACGTTTATACATATACACACATACAAATACACATATAATCTTTACCAATGCCTTTCTTAGTTGTGCTGGCGAATAAATAAACAAATAAGAACTAACTCAAGGAACTAATATATACATAAACAACAGTGAACAATGGTGACAATTAATAACCCTCTTCCCTATATTTGTGATAAACATGTTCTTCTAAGTGTTTTTGAATTGTCTTCTGTTTGAACATTCCTTGTGCTCCTCCCTCAGTCTATTCCAGACTTTAACACCACACACACATATGCTCAAACTTTTCCTAGTAGTGCACACCCTCTGAATTTTGAAATTAAATCTACCCCTAAATTAAAACTCCCTTCCCTTTCAGTGAATCATTTCTGTATGTTTCCTGGTCGTAGATTATTTTTGGCTTTGAATATCATTTGTGTGTTTGTATATGATTTGTGTTGTTTGTATATGATTTGTGTTGTTTGTAAGATCAAATATGATCACAATGGTTTTTCACATAGTGATCAGTATAACGACCAATAACTAGAAAAAATACCCATAACTATAAACCTGTGCCATCTATGGAACTATAGAATAAACACTATCAACTATATTATATATATATATATATATAATATATTATATATATATATATATATATATATATATAGATATATAGATATATATAGATAGATAGATAGATATAAACACTATCAACTATATGGATTATAGATATATGCACAGATACATCACAGTATAGTTACATTGGAATTCTTGTGCGTCTCCCTGAGCCATGGAATCCAAAGGAAAAAAGACATGAATAGAAACAAAAGTTAAACACATCAGACATATAAAACAGTTATTGCACAAACAGACACAAATACACACTTGTAAAATAGAGTACAGATCAGAAAAAAGTAATAATAATAATAAAAGTACTGGAAAGTAAAAACAAGTAATGGTACATTTGAATTAAAGTACTTACAGATGCATTGAATGTTTTTTGAACATAAATTAAGTCCAGTGCTCCAGTTTTAAATGAACTCTGCTCCAGTTGAACTTTAAAACAAACACATCTGCTTTAAACTTTGTCTACCATACATTTGCATCCATCTCTTCACTCATACAAAAACCTGTTGCTCACTGTGTGGTTTTTTTCATTGGTTGTTGTGACTCCGCCCCCCTCTCTAACCCATGTGACCCCTCCTTCAGATAATGAACGTGGTGCAGAAGGCCCACGACGGTCAACCTCTGCAGAAGATCAGCAAAAGCCGCGCGCCCTGCGTCATCATGTAAACTCCTTCGTGTCCGCCGCCTCCAGCGTCATCAGGAACGGCCCGCCACCACATCCGGTCCACCCCGGTCCTGGTTCTGGACCGGGGTTCAGGCCTCGTCCTAAAGTCCACTCCCACCAGAGACGAGAGCTTTGAGCAGACTCCGCCTCCTGTCGTTGTTGCCGCCGTGGAAGTCCAGGCTGTTAATGATAACCGTAGCCTCAAATATGAAAATATGGTTACGGTTTGACGAGACGCCGGGTTTTCCCTCCGACGGAAACAAAGAGCAGGAGACGACGCAGCAGAAGAGTCCAACGGAGCTCCCTTTGGTTTTACTGACGCCTCATTGCCTCCTGTTCTCTTTTACTGCCTGATCTGTGTTGGGTTTTTTTTCATATATATTCATTTCCTGATTCTGCTTGCACTTCTGCCACTTCCTGTGCAAAGAAAATGCAAACTAGAAGTAAAAGGAGTTTTTCAGCTCCTGCTTCTGCACCAGGTCTACGCTGAATTATGCCGAATAATGTTTTAAAGCAGGGACGTCAAACTCATTTTAGGTCAGGTTCCACTAATTCCAATTATAACATAATAACTGATAAAAAATAAGGACACGACAAATTTTTCTGTTTGTTTTAGTGCAAAAAACCCCCATTAATTTATGAAATATTTACATGTACAAACTATCCAAAGAAAAAAGTGTAAATATCCTGAAATTTCTTAAGAAAAATAAGCGATTTTTAACAATATTCTACCATATGTGCATTTCAGATCAGAAATACAAAGCACTAAATATTTAATAACAGGTAGAATACTGTTAAAATTACACTTGAGTTTCTTTTTCATATTTGTTCAGGTTATTCACATTTTGTTGTTAAAGGATAGTTAATGTAATATTTTCATCATTTAATGTTTTTTTTTTTACACTAAAATTTTTTTTTTTTTCACATTGGCGTAATAACCTTTAAATAATGACAACTCCAATTTTTTTGTTTTGTTTTAGTGCAAAAAATAACATTAATATATGAAAATATTTACAAAGTATCCAAAAAAGAAAGTGTAAATATTCTGAAAAAAAACTGAAATTTCTTAAGAAAAATAAGTGATTTTAACAATATTCTAACGTGATTTTCAGATTGGAAATATAAAGCACTAAACATTAATAACAAACAGAATATTTTTCAAATTATACTTAATTTTCTTTTCATATTTGTTCAGGTTATTCACATTTTGTTGTTAAAGGATAGTTAATGTAAATATTTTCATAATTTAATGTTATTTTTTTTGCACTAAAATGAAGAAAATTTTGGAATTCTCATTTTTTTCACATTTAGTGTCATTATTTGTATTGGTGTTTGTGGAACCTGATTTAAAACCAGTTCGATGCCAGTAACTGGTATGTTTGACACCCCTGTTTTAAAGCATTAAATTCTGACAAACTGGAAAAATGGAGGTACTGTTGAATAATGTGTAATCGGTGAATGCAAAAACTCAGTCTTATAAATAAACGTCTGTCTTCATAGTGGTTAAATCTATACAATAGTCTTAATCTGTCTTTGTCGCAGCATTTTTCCCCCCCAAAAAAATTAAGACATTTGATTTTAAGTCGGGTTGATCATGTATTTTAACGTCTGTGCAAAAGTCGTGTTTTTCCAGGTTTGAAATTATCACATATATTTGTTTCTCATTCTTTTTTTCTTCAGATAAAACAACAAAATACAAGAAAAATATGTGCATCGGCTTAAAAAACAACACAAATAACTGAACTAAATGGGTTTTAAAGGTTAAAGTTTTAATCTGATGTGACCTTTGACCCAATGACAAGAAGCAGCACAAACAGAAACATCTGACGTGTGTTGAATGAAACCTGGCGTAAAATGTCAGAAAATTAATGTGATAAACTTAATTTTAAGGTGAAAGAGACTGAGAAATCCATATGTGTGGTCGTTCAAACGTGACTAAACCAACCGAACTATCGGACTTTGACCCAGAACCGTCTGCACGAACGCCTCAATGTTCTGTCAAATGTGAAAACTGACCATGAAGACTTTGAATAAATGTAACGTTTGTGTAAATACGGTGGATCTGTGTTTTTTTTTGTTTTTTTTATATCACCGACTGATGAGCTGTTGTGTTCATTTTCGTTAGCGAACATCTACGAAACTACCGGTCAGGTTCATTTCAATTTTTTTATGTATCTTTCTCGGGACGATTTCTACAAAGTTTGCTCACAGTTTTAAGAAATTAAGATTTTTGATGAATTTTTGAAATATAAAAACGTTCTTTTCCTTCTAATGGTCCATATTTAGATTACATTATTATTATGAGAAAAAAGACCAAATTTTGACTTTAATCTTTGAATTCTGATTTTTTTTTTTTAAATTCTGACTTTAATCTCAAAATTCTGACTTTTTTTCCTCAGAATTCTGACTTTAATCTCAGAATTCTAACTTTTTCCTCAAATATAATAAAAAAATATACATTGGACTTACATTTTTATTAATTTTTTCCCAGTGGTCCTAATCCTTTTCCGTATAAAAGTCCTCACAGTTATTATCAGTGTTCAGTTCACAACTATGAGGATAAAAAATAGTCTCCTGTTCACAGTTCTTTAAACTAGGGGGCGACAAATTCAACAAAGTCTGTTCAGTTTTTGACCTTTGGCATCTGCTAATTTAAGATTCAAGATTCTTTATTATCGTTTAACATCGGTTTGATGAAAGAAATTATGACCCAAAGGAATGATGGTGAAATAGACGCTTAAAAACACACACATTTCAAATAGAAAATAAAAACAGAGTAAAATGCAGACAATAATAATAATATATCAACACAGAAGATGAGCACAAATGACTGAAAGGTAAACAGATTATTGCACATTAATGGAATCAGAATACTTTATAATAATAATTTGTGTTACAGTCGCACCAGTCAAGTAAAATAAAAGTAGCAGAAAAAATACTATCAATACAACAAAAAGAAAGAAAGGGTTTACATCTTATTTTTCTACCAGACTGATTTTATTGTAGAAAGTAGAAAAACTTGTTAAATATTTGTGAAAAAAATAAAATAATTAAAAATAATAATAAAAACAAAATTAAATTCACTAGATATTTTCAACAAATATGAATTTAGGCTTTAAATCTACTAAAGCTACATGTAAATTTTACCATATTTTAATGCATTTTAATAATTTTTCAGGTTGTAATGTGCATGTGTTACCACTAGAGGGCACAAAAAACACCCAGTCATATGAGGAACATGTTTTTTTTCAGTTTACCTTCCTCATATGTGGATGCAGGGTCTCAGAATGTTAATTTATCACATGTGTTCATTAGAAAATCAGAAAACATCAGTAAAACATCATGCATTAGTACTTTGTGTCTGTTTTAGAGATGAATTCTGGATAGTTTTTGTCAAACTGGGAAAAAAAACAAATGGACTGTGGTGTGATTTAAGGGACGTTCATTAAAACTATACAATTATAAACTCATAGATAGATGTAAAATAACGATAAAAACACTAAACAAATGTAGTGAAGTGTAGTGAACCAGCATAAATAGAATATAGGTGGTCCCACAGTGGGTGATAGTGGGCCCCAGTGGAAGAGACGGAGTCAGAGGACTGTTATCTGTGGTGTCCATGTGTCTGCACATACATTAGACTGACACTCCCTGTCATCGAACGCTGGTCACAGACACACAAAACTGCACAAACGCAACAAACACACAACACACAACGTAGGACAAATGGGATTGTGTTTGTACAGAAGGCTCCGAATGCAGCGTCACAAAGAGCAGCAGGAAATACACGTCTGAAGTGAAAAACAGGGGATTTATTTGGATTTTATTGTGGAAAATAAACACATTTGAACAGTTTTGCTGTTATTTTCATGATCAGGTTTGAAGGTCATGAACAGAAGCAGAAGGCAGCTGGTTTCATATTCAGTGTTCCATGTCGTCAACTTCTTCAAATAAAAGCCGAAGTCATGATTTCAAGTAAAAAGTAAATAAATTAAAAAAACTCTTCCAAATATACAGGGTGGGGAAGCAAAATGTACAATATTTTGAGGCAGGGATTGAAAGACAGTGTATGACCAATTAGTTTATTGAAAGTCATGAGAATTTATTTGCCACAAGAAAATGTCCATAATAGAAAATGTTTTATTCTATGTGTCCTCCTTCTTTCTCAATAACTGCCTTCACACGCTTCCTAAACTTGTGCAAGTGTTCCTCAAATATTGGGGTGACAACTTCTCCCATTCTTCTTTAATTGTATCTTCCAGACTTTCTGGTAATAGTTTTGCTCATAGTCATTCTCTTCTTTCATTATAAACAGTCTTTATGGACACTCCAACTATTTTGAAATCTCCTTTGGTGTGACGAGTGCATTCAGCAAATCACACACTCTTTGACGTTTGCTTTCCTGATTACTCATATGGGCAAAAGTTTCTGAAAAGGTATGGATAATAGTGTTAGGTATGATTATGACATCAGTATATGTTTGGTTTCAAAACAATTGACGTAGTGCCTGCTGAGAAAAAACAACTAAATGTTCATTGTACATTTTGCTTCCCCACCCTGTACAAGTATATAATCTTTTTTTTGTTTTTGGAAAAACCTGCATAAATGATGTCATTAGTTAAAGAAGGTGATGTTATTTCAGTTACTTCTATTGATTATGATCATATGGAATGAAAATGCAGAACTGAACCCTCAGTACCCTTAACCCCCCCCCCAAAAAACAACCCCTTTATTTAATTTATTCAATATTGAAATAATTTTTATCATAATTTCAAAAGTTGTAGCTGTTGATTTCTGAAAAATCTTCCAGATGCAGTTTCTTCAACTCATACTCAGGAAGAAAAATCAGACTTTAAATGGTGATTAGATGTAGATGAAAACACGTTGGAACAACAGCTGACATGGACTATTGTTTATTTTGTTTTAATCCTAATACACTGTCACCTGTAAAGTTGAAATAATTTTATTTAACTATTATCAGCATTAATTCTCATTATCTATTTTGTATTCAGTACATGATGACTTATTTCATGTATTTTTCTAAAAAAATGTCAAGTACCCCTGGGGGTACAGGTACCCCCCTTTGGGAACCCCTGCTGTAGACTAAAGGAGTGGACGGTCCATCCATAACCTCCTCAGACCCAGCTCTGTGTTTTCTGTCCACATTTGTGAACAAGAGTTTCACAACTTCATACAAAAAAACAAAAGAAAAGTGTCCACCACAAAGGACATTCCATAAAAATGTGAAAAAACTGCATCTGAAAAAACTGTTGCATCATGATGTTTCCAATATATGCACTGATTTAATAAAAAACAAAAAACGCTGGTACTTTGCTGACATTTCCTGGGTCTGAGGAGGTTAAAAATAGGATTATATCTGACGGACTGATTTTTTTTTTTTTTTAATCTTTATTTCGAACATGTAGACAGTGAAATCAAAACAAAAATCAACCAACAAAATATCAGTAATGATACATAAAAGGCTGATAAGTAAACAAAAGAAAAATAAATAAAATAAATGAACATAAATTAAACATGCTCGAAAAGGAGTGAAAAGAAGTAAAAACTTATGCACTCCTACCCCCAGTCTCTGTTCCTTATGACCTCTATATGAATAATAGCAATTATTATTTTATGAAGATCAATATCATAATAATTCAATTCAATTCAACTTTATTTGTATAGCCCAATATCACAACAAGGTTATCTCTATAATAACAATAATAATAATAATCAAACAATATCACACATCTTTATTCCTATATACACTAATATAATAATACACATTTATAAATTATCATACCAGTATCAGCACTTTAAGATATTAATAAAAACTAAAAAACAAACAAAACACATATACATATACAATAAATAAATAAATATTCTGTATTGTCCTGTATAGTAATATGATGCTTTTATTTAATTCCGTGGCATTTCTACGTCTGTAAAATTAGGTGATCCTGTCATAAATGAAGAAACGGGAGTGAGGTGTGAGTTCAGAGAATACAGGATAAAACAACCAACGAGAAACTGGGACTTGAATTTCAAATATCTGCGCCGACCAATAAGAAACGGCGTCTTCAGAGACCGGCTCTATCAGTGTCCGAACAACCAGACTGGAGGGTTATCAACGAGAACCAGAGCTGGGACCCCCAGGACCCGCCCACTGACTGGGGTGACGCTCAAACACACAAACCAAGTCCACCGACTGTTAGGGTTTCTGAAGAAGTTTACACATTAAAACTCACAAAATCTAACTGAAGTCTCACAGAATGTCACAAAGCACTGGTGTCAAACCTTTTTTACTCCTGACCCTGTTTTAACATCACACATTTCTGGCGACCCCAGACATTCAAAATGGAGACTTTTTTTTTTTTGCTAAAATTAAATTTTTTTTGATCTTGTAATAGTTTCCTATATGTTTCAAATAAACATGAATTTTAGAGGACATTTAGTCTATATAATGTATTTATTGTGGACGTAGGCAGTAAATCCAGGTGTAGATTACTGCACAAAGGGAGAATTTTATTTTCCTTGGTCAGGATCTGTCAGTCAGTCCAGCTGTGATTTACAAGGAGGACAATTAAAACTGAACAAACAAGAACTGAAACTATGAATTATGAAAGAGCTGCAGCATCTGAAACTGACCACAGTGAACATGTGACACACAAACAGAACCACAGTGCTGCAGTTTCACAACCACAGTTTGTCATGTCTGTTATGGGTTGGGATTGTCTCTGTCAACTCACCATAGATTTTTTATTAGTAAGTTTTGGGGTTTTTTTGTCAATTACTAGAAATTTCAGGCGACCCCATTTGAATTCCAGGTGACCCCACATGGGGTCCCGACCCTAAGGTTGAAAAACACTGTAATAATCCCGAACAGCCAGAGATTAAAAATACTGACAGGAGGTTAAAGCAGTTCTTCCATCTTAGTTTGTTCATGCTCCTCCATGTGTCCAGACCTGGTTCAGTTCGATTTTACTTGGACTCTACAGTCGTTTTCACTCGTCTGGTGTTTGAACGATGGTTTTAGAAACACAGTCCACATCCGTAGGTTCTGTGGCCTTTCCCCAGAGTTATCAGGGTCATTCTGTTACATTTCACCGACAGATTTAATGTTATTGTTGGAAAGAATCGCAATTTTTACACCCAATAGATACGTAATCTTTCTGTGCGATCCTACCTTCAAAGACTTCGTACAATGAACAAAAGATATAGTACGGAATGAGTTAAAAGCATCAAAATCTAAATTAGTTTACATTAGTGAAATAAAAAGTGAACTTTTGTCAGTTAAATAAAGGTTGGATTGAATGAACAAACCACAGATTGATGGTATCGTATTTGTCATTTCCATCTTTACACTTTACACTGTTTCTTGTAGTTTTTCTTATGTTTTTCTTTGTTTCTTGTAGTTTTTCTTGTGTTTTTCTTTGTTTCTTGTAGTTTTTCTTGTGTTTTTCTTTGTTTCTTGTGCTTTTCTTGTGTTTTTCTTCCATATTCTAAAGGATCCTGTGTTGTTTCCTGCCTCTGGTCCATCTGGGTTCCAGTATCTGTGGTCAGACTGGGTCAGACCGGTACTGTCCTCCTTCAGAAGATGCTGAACCTGATCCTGGACCCGGGATCACCTTTCATTTTTGTTCTTTTTCTGCAGATGAAGGACAGAGGAAGTCCTGTCCTCCATGGGGGGGGAATCCCTGTTGCGTAAACAAGATGACGTGTGTTGATGCTTTCCACCTGATATTGAACATTACCCCCCCTTTGCCCCCTGTTTGCCCTCTTTGCCCCCTTTGCCCCGTCGGTGCCCCCCAGCCTGGATGAGGTCTTCTTGGACCTGGTCCTGCCTGAGGGCGGGGGCTGGGGTATCCCCCTGTTAAGGTGTTTGGGACTGATAGGCCTGTTTGTCCGATACACTGGCCTTATCTCCTTCGCCCGCCATCTTGTTGCTAAGCACCC
>NC_043964.1:5805284-5992588 GCF_902148855.1 Sphaeramia orbicularis
CGCTGTTATTATTTGGCGTTCTGAGCCCGAGCCGCCATTAAAAACACAGAAATGAAGCATGGATGTAAAGATGACGAAACTCTGGAAGCGTTTCATTAATCGGATGTCGGTGTGTGTGTTTAATGTCAGTGAAGATGCAGAGTTTTGCAGCTGTTCGTCAGTTTACATGTTCTTATATTGGAATTGGATTGTTTCCAGACTTAATTTATTCCCCTTCCATCTAACGTTACAGGAAGTGGAGTCTGTGAAAGTCAAGTGTTTGGAACGAATATGAATCTGTGCATCATTAGTTCTTTTCATATTCAACTGAGAATCTACAGTCAGAAAACGAAAAAAGGACTTGTAATTTAATTATTCATGTACAAATAAAAAAAAAAAAATATGAGTTGTTTTTCATTCTTTCGATTGTACACACAAATTAAAAATTGGAAATAATCAAATGGACCAATATGGGGTTTCATGTTGACATTTTTGATATCTGATTTGTTTGACCTGGAAGTTACTGACTTCTTTACTTATAGCAATGCATTGTGATAATGATCATAAAAATGTCCTGAAAACACACCAGACTAGGATAACTTCATTTTACAAGCAGTAAATACTGAACACCTGTATGTTTTTACAGAAAAATTAACAATCTGCTCAATTAATGTAGCATTATTTAGCAATATTAATTTAAAAATGTCCCAGAAACGCACAACAGACTAGTGTAGCCTTAATGCTACAAGCTGTAAATACTGAACACCTGTGTTTTTGTAGAAAAATCTGCAATTTAGTCAATTAATGTAGGGTTTTAAATAGGAACATCACAGTCAAGACGGTCATCTGAACTCTTATGGTAATACACAGTGAAAATATTCATAAAAATGTCCTGAAAACACACCATAAACTAGCATAGCTTTAATGCTACTAGCTGTAAATATTGAACACCTGTATGTTTTTGCAGAAAAATCAGCTAACTACTCAATTAATGTAGGGTTTTAAATGGGAACATCACAGTTAAGACACAAATCTAAACTTTTATAGCAATGCAAGGTGATAATAATCATAAAAAATCCCAAAATCACACCACAGACTAGCATAGCTTTAATGCTACAAACACTATTTTTTACTTTGTGTTTGCAGAAAAATCAGCAATCTAGTCAATTAATGTAGCACTAATTAGCCATATTAATATAGAAATGTACAGAAAACGCACCATAGATTAGCATAGCGTTAATGCTACAAACTGTAAGTATTGAACACCTGGATTTTTATTTTTATTTTTTTTCAGAAAAAATCAGCTAATTATTCATTTAATGTCGGGTTTTAAATGGGAACATCACAGTACAGACACACATCTGAACTCTTATAATAGAAGGTGATAATAATTATAAAAATGTCCTGAAAACCACCATAAACTAGCATAGCTTTAATGCTACCAGCTGTAAATATTGTTGAATATCTAAACTCTTATATCAATGCAAGTTGATGAGAATCATAATAAAAATGTCCCAAAAACACAACACAGACTAGCTTAGCTTTAATGCTACAAGCTGTAAATATTGAATACAATATGTTTTTTGCTGAAAAATCCACAATTTAGTCAATTAATGTGGGGTTTTAAATGGGAACATCACAGTTAAGAGACAAAACTGAAATCTTATAGTAATGCAAGGTGATAAAAATTTTTAAAAATGTTCTGAAAACACACCACAGATTAGCGTAACGTTAATGCTACTAGCTGTAAATATTGTTGAATATCTAAATTCTGACAGCAATGCAAGTTGATGAGTCATAAAAAAAAATGTCCCAAAAACACACCATAAACTAGCATACATGTAATGCTAAGAGCAGTAAATATTGTTAACTTGTGTATTTTTGCAAAAAAACCAGCAATCTAGTCAATTAATGTAGCATTAATTAGCAATATTAATACAGAAATGTACAGAAAACGCACCACAGACTAGCGTAGCTTTAATGCTACAAGCTGGTACTATTGAACACCTGTATCAGCTAATTATTCAGTTAATGTGGGTTTTAAATGAGAACGTCACAGTACAGACACACATCTGAACTCTTATAGTAATACAAGGTGATAATCATAAAAATGTCCTGAAAACACACCATAAACTAGCATAGCGTTAATGCTACTAGCTGTAAATACTGAACACCTGTGTTTAATTGTATGTTTCTTCGTCTTTGCGCTCATGTCTGGTGATGGTGTCGTGTCGGTGGGCGTCTACTCACTGTCTAAACACTGTGCGCAGACCGTCTGTTTGGCGCCACACGGCTCACCACGCCCTCTCCGGGCGGACACTGTTTGCAGCATTCTCCGTCGTCGGTGTACTGACCCGAGTCGCACGGCAGCAGCAGCGCCCGCTCCGTCTTCGATGACGCCGCCGACGCCACCTAGAAAACACAGCAGCACAGGACGACGTCAGAAACACGAACAGTCAGTAAATCAGTGCGACCACGCCCCCTACTGGTAGTTTTTGGAGCTTCATCTCCTGCACTGGGATCGTCCAAAGTGACTGGACAGCCTTTTGTCCACTATTGGCCCGTCGTTGTATGACTGTCTTTAAGCAGAGGGAACCTCTGCCTCCCACTTCTGTGCAACAGGTGCATGATTTACTTTTCTTTTCAAAGTTGGAAAAGATTAAGTTTTCCGTTTGTGGACAAATTAATTTGTTTTAGCAACAACGGAATCCTTTTTTCTCTACTGTTACAAGCGTGTCCTGCTGTCTCCGACGTCCTTTTGATAGAGAAATGTGTTGTTAGTTTACATTAAATTAATTAACTCTGAATCAGCCCTGAGCATTGGAAAGAGGAGCTGATAACATTATTTATCTTGTTTTTTTTGTTGTGTTTTTTTGGTTTGTTTTGGGTTTATTTCTTCTTTTTTGGGGGGTTTAATAGGTTTGTAGGTTTGTTGTATAATTTGTTTATTTTTTTTATACTGTGTCTGTGTGGCTCCTTATCTATAAGTACACATTTATGTAAATGTATAATTTGAAATAATTAAAAAAAAGAAAAAAAAGGAACACGAACCATCACACAAACACTGAACTAATGGATGGAAACCACTGCCAGGTGTTGGACCTGTGCCTTCAGTCTAACCTTCAGGACGGATCATAAATCATGGTGTCTTTACGAACGTCGGACCCTCGTTGGAGGCCGCTCGTCTAAACTGCTGTAATAACTGCCCTGAAGACACATCAGCTCTAATAGTAAAGCGACGACACGACCCACAGGCTGACGTACGAACTGTCGAAGCGGAAACCAGCTGAGGACGACAGCTTCAACACAAACACAAACCCGACCGTTGGGTTTCTGTCTGTAGGTGGGGCTGTGTACCGGTAAGACTGCCCATACAATACAAAGCACAATACTAAGATCACAATACCATGTATCACAATATATCACGATACTGTTAATAAGACGATATTTTTCGTTTTGTTTCTGTTTTTAAAAGATTATTTCCTGGAAAAACCTATAGTGCAGCATTTGGATTCTCACCTAAATTTAATCAGTTCCTTGTGCCAGTATCAACGTTTCCTGAAAATTTCATTAAAATTCTTCCATAACTTTTGAGTTATCTTGCTAACAGACAAACAAACAAACAGACAAAAAACAAACAAACAAGAAACAAACAGACAAACAAAAAAGAAACAGACAAACAACATAACAGACACCAACAACAAACAAATGAACCTCTATAAAAACATAACCTCCGCTGTTTCTTGGCGGAGGTAAAAAATAATAACCTGTGTACATGCGTGACGACATCGGAGTATTGGCGACAAATCTAGTCATTTAATCCGATTTGTCATCATCAGATAAAGCCGATCAGATTCACCTGCTTACACGATCAATAATAATCGTGTAACTGCAGACATCCTTTAATGACGGCAGTACTGGTGTGGATGTAAACGGACTCAGTGCGTCTATAATCGTTCGTTTCTGTCGTAGTTGAACCGTCGTCTCTACGTCGACCTCCACTCGGATGTGAACCAATCAGATCGTCTGACGGGTCGAACATGAGCCACTGCTGTCGACAGGTGGTTATCTCACCGCCGTTAATGACCTTGTTTTACCTCGGTGTGATTTAACCCCGGGGCTTCATTTCGAACCCGTCGGACTCCTCTTTCATCCGCCGTCACAAATCCCATCTTTGTCGAACCTTTAACCTAAACTTAATCGACTGAAATCTTTGTTCCGCCTTAAAAACGCCGTCTCAACCGTGTCCTCACAAAGACGGAAACGCTGCTCGTCACACTCTTCTTTCCCACAAATCCAACCTTCTGTCTCTGCAGGTTCACAGCTCCGGGTGTGGAATCGATTTCATGTCGTTTTATAATAGACTTTTAAGTTTTTTCCTGCAGCCGTGGCCTGATTTGCATATTAATTACACCTGTGTCGCGTAGACGTGTTCTGCTGATACACTTTACTGAAGGTTCTTCTCTTTCATCTTCAGATAAATACATAATTATCGATATCGGATGGTGAAATTATTTTTTGGGGCACAGTTTTCGGATGCGCTGTAACCACATATCACCACTAGGACACGCCAAAGCACATGCACTACTATTTTAAAATACAAATAAAAATACACCGTATATGTTTTCAGTCGTTTATTTTATTTATTTATTCGTTCCTCATTAGCATAGTCACCTATGTCATCTACTATCTGTCCAAAAGTATGTGGACACGTTGAATCCAGGTGTTTCTTTTCTAACAGAGTCTGGGATAGAAAGCAATGATGACTAATGTCAGAATAGTTTTATATTATGGGATAATATCAGTGCTTTGGTTAGTTTTCTTTATTTCTAGTCCTGGAGGATGGATCAGAGATGACTAGGCAGGGGATCCTGGGTGAGTCAATGAGTAAAAAAACCAAAATAATCAACAAAATGAACTAACAAAATCAACAAAAATGAACAAAACTAATCAACAAAATGAACAAAAATAATCAACAAAATGAACAAAAATGACCAAATAATCAACAAAATGAACAAAAATAATCAACAAAATGAACAAAAATAATCAACAAAATGAACAAAACTAAACAACAAAATCAACAAACAAAATCAACAAAAATGAACAAAATAATCAACAAAACTGAACAAAATAATCAGCAAAATGAACAAAATAATGAACAAAATGAATAAAAAAATCAACAAAATGAACAAAAAATCAGCAAAATTTACAATATTAACAAATAATCAACAAAATGAACAAAGTAATCATCAAAATGAAAAATAATCAACAAAATGAACAAAAAAATCAACAAAAATGAACAAAATTAATCAACAATGAACCAAAATAATCAACAAAACTGAACAAAATCAGCAAAATGAACAAAATAATCAACAAAATGAATTTTTAAAAAAATCAACAAAAAAACCAACAAAATTTACAATATCAACAAAATAATCAACAAAATGAACAAAGTAATCAACAAAATGAACAAACAAAATCAACAAAAATGAACAAAATTAATCAACAAAATGAACCAAAATAATCAACAAAATGAACAAAACTGAACAAAATAATCAGCAAAATGAACAAAATAATCAACAAAATGAATAAAAAAATCAACAAAATGAACAAAAAAATCAACAAAATTTACAATATTAACAAAATAATCAACAAAATGAACAAAGTAATCAACAAAATGAACAAGAAAATCAACATAATGAACAAAAATGAACAAAATAATCAACAAAATGAACAAAAAAATCAAAATAATCAACAAAATAATCAACAAAATCAACAAAAAATCAACAAAATAATCAAAATCAACAAAAAAACAACAAAATGAACAAAATAATGCAAAAAAAATGAATTAAAAATCAACTAAATTAACAAAAAATCACAAAATGAACAAATATGAACAAAATAATCAACAAAATGAACAAAGTAATCAACAAAATTAACAAAATAATCAGTACAATGAACAAAAAATCAACAAAACGAACCAAAATTTTTTTTTTTAAAAAATCAACAAAAATGAACCAAAAAAACCCCAAAAATCAACAAAATGAATGAAGTTGCTCACACGCCCTTACACTGTGTTCACCCCTGGTTCATGGTTCTTCTCTGAGCGCCCTCTAAAGGGTTAAGGGGTGATGGTGGGTCCTGAAGACCAGACCAGTTGAGAACCACTGGACTAAATGAACCCAAACCTGTTTAAACTCCACTTAAATCCAGATTATACACAGTACTGACAGACTATCATGTACGACTGGTTTTTTTTATTCCTGTTTTCGTAGATCCTTCTTTGATGGGACTCGTAGCGCCCTCTGCTGTCGTTCCTCCACTGACGCTGACTCTGAAACTGTCCTCTTTTTCTTGTGCATTTGTTCCGATCTGCTTCGTTTTATCACCTCGTTGCGTTTTTTCAGACCAGTTTCTGACAGAGACGCCACGCAGCGTCACTGGCAGAAGAACTGAGGCGTGTTTTTCGCTGGTGTCCGACAATGTTAAATAAAAGGAATTCGTTTCCAGACGTTCTCCGAACAAAGAAAATCAGTGTGTGGAAGCTGCTTTTATGTCCTGCGGCTTTTATTAGTCAAGAGAAAAAGCTCATTTCCACTTAATTCACATTTGCTGAGACATCGATTCAATCTTTTCTGTCTTTCTCGCTCTGGTTTGTGCCCCCCCCCCCGCCCCCCCCCGCCCCCCTCCTCTTTCTGCCGTCCCTGCTTTCATTCAGAAACAGATGTACTGAGCAGCCAGCAGCTCTTTTTTCATTCTCGCTGCTCCATGTTCTGCTCATTCCGTCCTAACGTAGCGCTTTTATTAGTTTTTGCAAATTTATCTTCGGACGCTGCCCCCGAAAACCTCACAGAGCAGAGGGAGGATTCACGTCCATACTCCCTTTTCCTGTGACATCTATCTGGAATATCGCTCAGTTCACAGTTTAACCCTTTAACCCCTGACGTGTCACGGTGAGCGTCCTGAATGTACGGTTTATTTTAAATATTCATATAAATTCAACCTTTTACTCAATGGGAAAAATTCCAAATGGTGCTGAGAGAATAGACTTAAAATAAAAATAAAACCAAAAATATGTGACAGTCACAATCAGCAAAATGAACAAAATAATCAACAAAATGAACAAAAATGAACAAAATAATCAACAAAATGAACAAAAATGAACAAAATCCACAAAATGAATTTATAAAATCAACAAAATGAACAAAAAAATGAACAAAATGAACAAAAAAATCAAGAAAATGAACAAAAAAAAAATCAAAATCAACAAAAATCAAGATGTGTTAAACAATTCAACAGCTTCCCCTTCACTCATGTTTAACTCTTTAACCCCCGACGTGTCACCACTGACACGTTTGGAATGTAGGATTTATTAAATATTCATAGAAATTCAACCGTTCGATCAATAGGAAAAAGTTCAAAACGTGCTGATAGAATAGACTTTGTTCTTTCCATTGACATCTGAGCATGCTCAGTTCAGCCCCCATCACCACCTGTGGAATGGAGGTAAAACCCAGAGCAGTGAGTGAGACCGACTCAGTATAAAAATAAGGTTGATATTTGTCAAAAGCAAACTCCACACTGACATTTTAATCTAGTTTTTAACAGGGATGTCCCGATCCGATCTACACATCGGTATCGGCCGCCGATCTGGCATCTTTTAGAAGATCAGATTTAGTCACGAGATCGGGCTGATCCAGACCCAGTTCTGGGGCGGGGCTAAACACATGTCCTGCCCCCTCAAATTAAAGTTTCCAAAAGCAGAGGAAAGGAAAATTAGCTGCACAACAGCGGGAGGTTTAGAGGAATGAGTAAAACATCACTGTAACGTGATGCACAAGTCGGGTTTTTTTCAACCCACGGGGCTTTTGGGGAATTATTTGACCCGACCCAACGCGACCCCCTGAAAACTGTCCTGATCAAGACCTCACAGACATCAACGTGTAGGATTCAGATCAGATGTTACTTATATTTTCATAGTTTATAGCTGTATTCTGTTTTTGTTTTTGTTTTTTTTTTTGGGGGGGGGGGGGGGGGGGCTGGCCCACCAAAGGTTCGAAATTGTCCCACAGTCCAAATTTGGAAAGAACAAAAATACTAAAGTTATTAGGAGTCAAATGTGTCATAGTTGTTTTAGTTCAGGTTCCACATTCAGACCAACTGGGATCTACAGTCAGATAATAGAATAATAACCTAGAAAGACTCATGTCCATATGGCAAACACTGACCATAAAACTGACTTTGACTTCTGACTTCAGTTTAGTGGTCAGTGAAATATTAATCATACAGTATTACTTCATAAAGGCTGAAAATGTTAAAAACAGACCAAAATTTACATATTTACACTGAAATGGTACTTGTCCTGTTGGGTTTAGGGTACGAGTCTGATGCATAAACCAGTCAAATGTGATCTGTGAAGCTGAACCCACATGAAGGGGCTGGACTTTATAATATATGTGGAGCCACAGGATCCAGAAAACAGGTTTTTGGGCCATTGTGTGAAGTTTTGACAGTTTTAAACGGCAAATTCAGGTGAAATTCCTTCAGCAGCAGCGTGGACACATGTATTAAAAAAAAAAAAAAAAAAACCCTGTGGTGCTCCAGCTGTGACACGCTCAGTTTGTACTGTCCCTAATTTTACGGCCAATTGGAGGGTTTATTTGTAAATGTAATGGTAGAAAAGCCCCGCCCCCCCTTTAAAGCAGCTGTCATAACATAGGCCCCTCCCCCTCCCATCCAAACTGCTGAGGCGCACCGTTAGAACAGCTGCTGTGGAAATGCAGAGGATGAACCCAGGTTTAGAACCGACAACCTCCAACACGACAGGTTCATCCTGTACTCCAGTAGTCCCCAACCTGTGTTCTACTACAGACCAGTTTCATGCATGAACATTGTCTGAGGACCAGGTAGAGGTGGGGGGGGGGGCAATAAGAAAAACCTTTGTGAGTTCAGAGCATGTGATCTGAAACACTTACACTGTGTATCAGGCAAATACAGTGATTCTACAGCAGGGGTCTCAAACATGCGGCCCGGGGGCCAAATGTGGCCCACCAAAGGTTCCAGTCCGGCCCGTGAGGTGAATTTGCAAAGTGCAAAAATTCCAGTCAAGGCTGTGGAACTCATTTTAGTTCAGGTTCCACAGACAGACCAATACGATCTAAAGAAAATAATAATAGCAAAAAAATTTTTAAAATTAAATTATACATATATATATATATAATATATATATATATATATAATATTATATATATATATACATTGTGCACCTCTTTTCCTTTCCCCTACCTTCAGAAACTTGTATTTGGGTATGACATTTGTTGCCCGCACTGGCCCGGCGTTCACTCTGCCCCTAGATTCAAGCGTCGCTAAGTATCAAATCAAATACGTGACATTTCGGTAAATGAGTCACATGCAGCGGACAAATGTTTGAACAGATTGGAGGGATTCCACCCTTTAGAAGAAATGGAAGCTTTGACAGTGTTCCAGTGGACCTGGTGTGGTCTGTTTGGACCTGGTGTGGTCTGTGTAGACCTGGTGTGGTCTGTTTGGACCTGGTGTGGTCTGTTTGGACCTGGTGTGGTCTATGTAGACCTGGTGTGGTCTGTTTGGACCTGGTGTGGTCTGTTTGGACCTGGTGTGGTCTGTTTAGACCTGGTGTGGTCCGTTTAGACCTGGTGTGGTCTGTTTGGACCTGGTGTGGTCTGTTTAGACCTGGTGTGGTCTGTTTAGACCTGGTGTGGTCTGTTTAGACCTGGTGTGGTCTGTTTGGACCTGGTGTGGTCTGTGTAGACCTGGTGTGGTCTGTTTGGACCTGGTGTGGTCTGTTTAGACCTGGTGTGGTCTGTTTGGACCTGGTGTGGTCTGTTTGGACCTGGTGTGGTCTGTTTAGACCTGGTGTGGTCCGTTTAGACCTGGTGTGGTCTGTTTGGACCGTTTCTGCCTCAACACCATGTTGGCTACGTTCTGACCAAAACAATGCAGCGTACGCGTGATGTCATCACGCATGTGCAACGAAGGCAGAATCGATAAGCAGGCAGGCAAACGATTCCAAGGAATCAAGCTACTGGGATCCGGTTCTCTAAAAGAACCGGTTCTCAATCCCATCCCTACTTCTAAATGCATCTTTCTGTTTGCAGGTAGTCTGTGACCCCTCAGTCTGTGACCCCTCAGTCTGTGACCCCTCAGTCTGTGACCCTTCTTCAGTCTGTGACCCCTCAGTCTGTGACCCTTCAGTCTGTGACCCCTCAGTCTGTGACCCCTCAGTCTGTGACCCTTCAGTCTGTGACCCTTCAGTCTGTGACCCCTCAGTCTGTGACCCCTCAGTCTGTGACCCTTCAGTCTGTGACCCCTCAGTCTGTGACCCCTCAGTCTGTGACCCTTCAGTCTGTGACCCTTCAGTCTGTGACCCCTCAGTCTGTGACCCCTCAGTCTGTGACCCCTCAGTCTGTGACCCTTCAGTCTGTGACCCCTCAGTCTGTGACCCCTCAGTCTGTGACCCCTCAGTCTGTGACCCTTCTTCAGTCTGTGACCCCTCAGTCTGTGACCCTTCAGTCTGTGACCCCTCAGTCTGTGACCCTTCAGTCTGTGACCCCTCAGTCTGTGACCCCTCAGTCTGTGACCCCTCAGTCTGTGACCCTTCTTCAGTCTGTGACCCCTCAGTCTGTGACCCTTCAGTCTGTGACCCCTCAGTCTGTGACCCCTCAGTCTGTGACCCCTCAGTCTGTGACCCTTCTTCAGTCTGTGACCCCTCAGTCTGTGACCCTTCAGTCTGTGACCCCTCAGTCTGTGACCCTTCAGTCTGTGACCCCTCAGTCTGTGACCCTCAGTCTGTGACCCCTCAGTCTGTGACCCTTCTGCAGACCCATTGTTTCCTTGTTTCTTTCAAAAAAAGTTCTCCGGTGAATTTTGTTTGGCTCATTTCTTTAGCTCATGTTTCTGCTGGTTCATGAAATGGCACCAGAGTCCAGAGCGGTTCTGAGGCGAGGCCGGAAACAGTCACTTTTCAAAATAAAATCTCTGCAAGACTAATGGAAAAAATTGCTTTAATATTAACCACAATTTTTTTTTCTTTGCGGCCCGGTACTGGTCTGGGGACCAGGGGTTGGGGACCACTGTAGTAGTAGACGATAAAACCACCTGTACCTGCACATGTACTGTAGCTTATCCACATCTGCAGTACTGCAAAAAGGACTGGAAATACGAAAGTAAATAATACTGTGAATAGCACTACAAAAAGTACTGTAAAAAGTACAGTAAATACTACTGTAAATACTACTTTAAATAGTACTGTAAATACTACTGTGAATAGTTTCTATATACTAAACTTGTTTTTCTATTGTGTCTTTGTATCTGTTTTATTATTGGATGGAGGTGAAACGGAACATTTCACTGTGGACTGGACGAAAAAGAACTGTATAGAACAAATATATCTTATCTTATCTTATCAGATGTGGACTGGATGGACTGGACTGTAAATATTGGTCTGTTCATATTCTATATCCATTTTTATTTTTCTTTATTCTATTTAGCTCTATTCTCATTTTACATTTGAAACATTTCATATTTCATTTTCTTACCTTATTTTTACTTTTTGGTAAAGTTAAATTCACTCTGTGTTTTATTATTAATATTGTTTCACTGTCTGGAGTCACACAATGACAATAAAGCCTATTCTATTCTATTCTATTCTATTCTATTCTATTCTATTCTATTTCACTTTTTGACACCACATCCTAACAACATTTATTTTCTGACCCAGATTTCCATTGAAATAAAGCAGTTTCTGTTAAATGCAGAACAGTACAGTCGATGCCGTTTCAGTATCATCCCACCTGTTCATATTCGAACAGAACCAGAACTGTGTCGGGTCGGTTGGTTCTGTTCACGTCTGTTTTATTAAACCACCGCCTGTGGACGTGTGGACGCAGCCCAACACCAACACAAACCTCAGCCTTAAACAAACTCATCCCAGCTCCACTGACAAACTTTCCCTGCATGGATGAGCAGGGAAGAGCGCTCTAGTGGTGAGAACCGAAAACAGCAACAAACAGCTGAGAGTGTTAAAGGCTGCAACAGCTGCATGTGTCTGCAGAAAAAACAGACATTTAAGCTCTAAATGTGAGGTTTTATAAGGAAAGATGACAGTAAAGACCCAAAACACAACTCATATAGCAATGCAAGGGGAAAATAATCTGAAAAATAAGCAAAATAGTATAACTCCACAGCAGCATCGACACAAACAAACAGATATGAAACTGTAAAATAATATAATTTATGTTAATGTGCACCTGCAGAAGAGGACTGAAACTCATTTATCTGCAGGATTTTGGTTAAAATATGAACAAAAACACACAGTATAATGTTCCATCTTGAAGGAATTTCATATCTGAATCTAAACAATGTTGGAAATATCATCAAAACAACAAATATATGCAGATATTTAATGCAACAACTTTACATATTATAGCTTTAATGCTATGAGCAGTAAATATTGTACATTTTGGCAAAAAAAAAAAAAAAGTCCAAATAAATGTCCAGAAAAAACAAAATACAAGCACACTTCAGACCCAGACCAGGATTAAAACACTTTGGCACAAACCAACCAGATGTGAAACTGTAAAATAAGATAATTTATGTTAATGTGCACCTGCAGAAGGAGTTAAACTCATTTATCTGCAGGATTTTTGTTAAATATGAACAAAAACACACAGTATCCTGTTCCATCATGAAGGACCATATCTGAGTCTAAACCGTGTTGGAAATATCAAAACAACACAATATATGCAGATATTTAATGCAATAACTTTACATATTATAGCTTTAATGCTTTTATGTCGATGTTAAGAGCATTATGAGTAAATATTGTACGTTTTGGCCAAAAAAATAATTAATCTAGTCCATTAAAGTGAGGTTTAACACGAGCACAAAACAGTAAAGACACACATCTGAACTCATATAGCAATGCAAGGGGATCATAATCATAAAAAAGTAATGATAATAAAACACACCTCAGACCAGGATTAAAACACTAGCTTAAACCAACCACATATGAAACTATAAAACAATGGATGTAAATGTGCACCTGCAGGACTTAAACCAATGTATTTGCAGAATTTTTGTTGAAATATTAACACAAACCCCAGTATCATGTTTATCATGTTCCATCATAAAGGAATTTAACCTCTGAATCATCTCAGTGCAGGAAATACTGATACACAGATCAACAAATAGCCAATATATAGATATTTAATGCAAAAACTTGACATATTATAGCTTTAAAGCAGTAAATATTGTACGTTTTGGCCAAAAAAAATCAGTAATTTAATCCTTTAAAGTATGGTTTTATGAACATAAACCTGTACAGACACACATCTGAACTCATAAAGCAACAAAAGTGAAAATAATCATAAAAATGTAAAAAAAACACAAACAACAAACAAACAAAAAAACCAGATGCACCTCAGACTCAAACCAGGATTAAAACTTGAGCACAAACCAACCACATATGAAACTAAAAAATAATGGACGTTAATGTGCACCTGCAGAAGAGGAGTTAAACTAATGTATTTGCAGGATTTAAAAATATACATGTATTTATCATGTTCCGTCATAAAGGAGTTTAACTTCTGAATCTAAACAATGCAGGAAATATTTATGCACAAATCAACAAAAGAGCAAATATAGAGATATTCATGCAAAAACTTGACATATTAATGCTTTTATGCTAATGTCAGGAGCATTATGAGTAAATATTGTACGTTTTGGCCCAAAAAAAACATCAGTAATTTAATCCTTTAAAGTGTGGTTTTATGAACATGAACCAGTGCAGACACACATCTGAACTCATAAAGAAACACAAGGTGAAAATAATCAGAAAAAGTCCAAAAAAAAAAAACAAAATCCAGATGCACCTCAGACCCAGACCAGGATTAGAACACTTCAGATTAAACCGACCACATATGAAAGTCTAAACTACCAGACTTGTGCGCGCGCACGGCAGTAGTTCCAGGGGTGCTCGTGCAGGTTCGGTGTGTCCGGTGCTCGGTGCCTTACCAGTGCGCACAGAAGCAGCAGCGGTGCGGTCCGCGTCATCCTGCGTCTGCGGCTGGAGGCACAACCAAGCAGAATGAGTGCAGAGAACTAGGAGGAGCAGGAGCAGGAGCAGGAGCAGGAGCAGGAGGAGGTCCGCTCAGCAGGAGGGCGCATTTTAATTCCACCGGCTCTGATCAGTGAGTCTGTCCGCGTGCACCGGAGACCCTGGACCGGACCACGACGGTGTGTCCTCCACAAGCAACACTAACACACTAACACAGAAAGACGGAGGAGGAGGAGGAGGAGGAATATGAAGAAGAGGAGGAGGAGGAGGAGGAGGGGTCCGTCCGGTCCGGAGTCCTGCTCCACTGCAGGAGGAGGAGGAGAGAGAGAGCAGGGGGCACGTGCACCATCCGTTTATTACCCTGATGATACTCCTGCAGTAAGACTATACCCCCCCACACACACACACACACACACACACACACACACACACACACACACACACACACACACACACACAGCAGGAGCACAGCTGATCCATGAACATTTACAGTAAAACAGAACAGTTCATGTTTAAGGCTTTTATGGGAAAAAGAAAAGAAAGTTTATTCTGTACTAAAAAAAAAACAACTGACAAATCATCTATTCACAGGTGGAACTGTAAGATAGATATAAGATAAAGATAAGATAAGATAAGATAATATAAGATAAGATAAGTAGATAAGATAAGATAAGAGATAAGTAAAAATAAAGACAAATCCAAAATCAAAAAGCTTTATACAATTTACAGCAACGCACATGATTTAGGATCAATAAAGTCTATCTATCTATCTATCTATCTATCTATCTATCTATCTATCTATCTATCTATCTATCTATCATTGACCATTATTATCCATCCATCCACTTTTTTTTTTTTTTTTCCCTTTTTTTATTGTCTATTTGTCAACATTATCAACATGTTTTCTCCATTATTACATTTCTATTTTGTTTATTATTTTGTTCATTTTCTTGCTCATTTTGGTCAAATTTTATCCATTTAATTTCATTTTGTTCATTTTTCATTGATTTTGCTGCTTATGTTTGTGCATTTTTTGTCCATTTTGTTTTCATTTTGCTCATTTTTTACTCACTTTGTTGCTCATGTTCATCATTTGTATTCATTTTGTTAGTATCTATCTATCTATCTATCTATCTATCTATCTATCTATATCTATCTATCTATCTATCTATCTATCTATCTATCTATCTATCCTTTCTGTTCATTGTGCTACTTACTTCTGTTGTTTTTGTCCATTTTCTTTTCTACTTTGTTCTTTTTTTTCATTTTGCCTTATTTCATTCATTTTTCACAGCTTTTGCTACTTTTTTTGTCTTTTCTTTTTTGATGCTTATGTTTGGCCATTTTTGTCCATCTTCCTCTTCTTTTGGTACTTTTTTTTTCATCTATCAGTGTAACATTGTGTGTGACCCTGAATGTATTTATTGAAGTTTCAAGATTCAGTCATTTTTATTGTCATTATGTATGAAATGAAATTTAGGCAGGTATAGTTCTCAGCTAAAGTACAAGTTAAATACAAAAACAAGATAAAATATCAACACATTTATATATTTTTTAATTATTTTTAGTGCAACATTCACTTTCATTCCTGTTGATGTAAATTCAGTCGACACAAAAAGCTCCAAATTGAATGAGGAATCATAATTTTTTAAGAAAATATACAGCATTTTAATCCCATTTCATGCCTTTTTTAAGAGTTTTGGGAGTTCCTTTTGGTTTAACCATTTATCCGGCAAGTGACTGACTATATTTGGTCATTTCCTCAAACATTAATATGGGGCCAATCCAGTCAATTTTCATAAAATTATAGTGATTCAGACAGATTTTACAGACATTTTGAAGCTGTAAATAGTAAATATGAGTGATTTTTGTTTTGATGAGGAGGTAGATGACAATGTCCAATAACACACTGAAGTTGAAATGTTGAATTTCAATGAGTGTCCTTTAAAGGGTTAAGACTCTGCTGATGTCAATTCAGTCGACACATGTCCAAAAAGCTTCAAATTTAATGAAGAATCATCTTTTTTTTTTTTTTTTTTTTTTAAATACAGTATATACAGCATTTCAGTCCCTTTTTGTGTGTTTTTAAAGAGTTTTTGGAGTTCCCTTTGTTTTAACCCTTTTTCGGGCAAGTGACTATATTTGGTCATTTCCTCAAACGTTTATATGGGTCCAATCCAGTCAGTTTTTATAAAACTATAGTGATTCAGACAGATTTTACAGACATATTGAAGCTGTAAATAGTGAATATGAGTGATTTTTGTGCGTTTATGACCTTAGAACAGCTGTTTTATTACATGTGTTTTTTACTACGGATGTTTTACGGCAAGTGGAGGGAGATTGTTGTCATGGCAACCGACAACAAGGTAGATGGTGAAGTTCAATAAGACACTAAGGTTGAAATGTTGAATTTCAGAGTATTTCAGTGAGTGTCCTTTAAAGGGTTAAATAACTGTTGATGTAAATTCAGTCGACACATGTCCAAAAAGATTAAAATTTAATGAGGAGTCATCATTTTTTTAGGAAATGTACATTTCAGTCCCTTCTTGTGTTTTTTAAGTGTTTTTGGAGTTCCCTTTGCTTTAACTCTAGTGACATTTACAGTACTTTCAACACTGCGGTTCCAACTTGCATCATCTTTTCTTGTTTTAACTCGCATTTTCCAGGTACGATTCCAAAAATAACGGTTCTTCCAGTTTGGTTCAGGAGACGTCGACCGGCCTGAAGCAGTGGTGGAATAAATAAGTGTTCAGACACTAATACCACGCTCTGAAAATATTCATACATCTGCAAAATGTGCAGAAGTCAAGTACAAGTGGTTCCTGTCAGTTATATGTGATGCTCTGAGTCGCTTTAGTGCTGCATTTAAGTGTACGGTGCATTTAAGCGTGTTTTATAATGGATATAAGAGGAAAATATCTGTAAAAAAAGTCCATTTTCATGATCTCAGGGAAGTTTAATGTCAACCCATAAAGGAAACAGTTAATTCTTCAAGTAACTCAATTGTAATGAAGTAAAAAGTACAAGTTTGTCATATTAGTGGATCTGTTAAAGCCAAAAGCAGTTACAAAATGAACAAAAACAGTCAAAGTGATAAAAAAATGAACAAAAATGAATAATAAACCAACAAAATATTAAGTAACATGAACAAAATAAGCCACAAACTAACAAAATTGAGGAAAGAAAGAATCAAATAAAAAGCAAAATGTAGAAAAATAAACAAAATAAGCAACAGAATGAACAAAAACAGCCAAAGAAAACAACAAAACGAACAAAATAAGTAATAAACCAACAAAATAATATGTAACATGAACAAGATGAGCCACAAACTGAACAAAATTGAGGAAAACATAATCAAATAAAGAGCAAAATGTAGAAAATAAACAAAATAAGCAACAAAATGAACAAAATTGAAGAAAAAAAAGAATAAAGTAACAAAATGAACAAAACAGCCAAAGTGATCAATAAGATGAACAAAAATGAATAATAAACCAACAAAATAATAAGTAACATGAACAAAATAAGTCATAAATTGAACAAAATTGAGGAAAAAGACAAATGAACCAAAACGAATAAGATATATACAAAATAACATGAAAAACATATGCAAAAAATGGACTAAAAAGAAAATGAATAAAATCAGTAACAAGGATTTGAATTTTTATTTTTAGTTTTGTCTCTTTTTCTCTAAATCAGTCCAGCTGCTTTTAGACACTTGTTTAACTCCATAAAGCAGTTACAAAATGAAGAAAAACAGCCAAAGTGATAAATAAATGAACAAAAATGAATAATAAACCAACAAAATAATAAGAAACATGAACAAATTGAAGAAAAAAATAATGAAATAAAAAAAAAACAAATGTAGAAAAATAAATAAAATAAAGAACAAAATGAACAAAAATGAATAAAATATTTGCAAAATAATAATAAACATGAAAAAGTGCTAAAATTAAGTAAAATTAATAAATAAAATATGCAACTAATATTTGAATTTGGTCCCAGTAGTTTTGTTTTGGCTTCTTCTTCTTCTTCTTCTTCTTTTTTTTTTTTTTTCTAGATCAGTCCAGCTGCTTTTTGACACCTGTTTAACTCCATAAAGCAGTTCCATGGTCAAAACTCAGGAAAAATAACAATTTCATTTGACTTTTTTTGCACCAAAACAAAGAAAAAAAAAGTGTCCCGTAAAGTAAAATGAGTTTGACCCTCCTGATCTAATCACATAAATGAAAAAAAAAAAAAAAAAAAAAAAAAAAAATGTATATATATATATATATATATATATATATCTATATATATATATATATATACATATATATATATATATATATAATATATATATATAATCTGTATGAATGGAGATTTTTGGAATAAAAGGATGAAACTACCAACTGTTTTTACTGATATTTCATGGTAATTTTAAGTTTTTATGTTTGAGTTGAAAAAAAAAAATCATATTTGCAAATAATCCATGATTTTTTTTTCATGTATATGTAAAGTTCTTGAAATCTGTTTTATTTGTCGCCACTAAAGTTGGGTTTTTTTGGTTTATTTTGCTTTTGACACTGTTTAACTCCACAAAGCAGTTCCATAGTTAAGACTCAGTAAAAGGAAAATCACCACAACACTGGAAACAACAGTAAAAACAAACAGTGGAAAAAGAAGAAAACAGTGGGAAAAAAAAAAAAAAAGTCCAAACTGTCTATTTTTATAGTGAGTCGGTTTCACTCACTGCTCTGTTTTATTCCACAGGGGGCGGGGCTTGAACTGAGCATGCTCAGATGTCTGTGGACAGAACAAGGTCTATTCTATCAGCATGTTTGAATTTTTTCCTATTGCTCAAACAGTTGAATTTATATAAATATTTAAATAAACGCTACATTCTGAATGTGTCAGCGGTGACACGTCGGGGTTTAAAGGGTTAAACATGTGTGAAGTGGAAGCTGTTGAACTGTTTCCCACATATTTTTGGGTTTTTTTTCTGCTGTTGTCACATACGTTGCAGTTTTAATTGCTCTCTCTCTATTTTCTGTGCAGATCCGTTGCAGATTTGCGTCCTGTGTTTAATTATGTAGATGTGTGTTTCCAAAAAAAAAAAAAGATGTGTGTTTCCTATTTTCAGTCCCTTCACAAATGGAAATGAAGCACGAAGAACATTAGAAACACCTTCAGCTCAAACCCAGACCACCGCAACCCAAGACCCCCCAAAGTGGACCCACAACTGGAACACACAAACACACAAATATACAAATACAAATAAACACACAAAAAAAAAATACAATCAGACAAATACACAATAGAGTAAAGTAAGATAAGATAAGATAAAGTAAAATAACATAAGATAAAGTAAAATAAGATAAGACAAGGGAAGATACAAAAACTAGATTAAAAAATAGACTATAAAGTTTTACAAAATGTAAAATAAAATTGAAGTAAAGTAGAATAAAAATGAAAATAGACGTAAAATGTTAATAGACACAATATTTACAATATTTACAGTATGTATATCTATGAACTGGAGTCTAATTTAAAATAGTGCATTTATGACTAAAAAATATTGAATAAATATTGAATAAAAAATGAATTGTTTTTACAAGGGAGATGACTGCACATAATTCACATTATACTGGATTATTGTTCATTTTTGGACATGATTGTATGAGAATACATTAAAACTGATGAAATATCATAATAATTTAAACTTCTGTTTGTTTCTTTTAAGTCAAAGCTGTTATAAAATATCCTAATAATATAAACTTCTATATGTTTACGTCAGAGCTGTGGTATTTTCATATTCTACAGCTTCATCAGTTTGTTTTGGTCTGCAGCTGTTCAGTTGAACCCACGTGTTTTTATTTCTACCAGTAGAGGGCGCCTGCTGCAGGTTCACATGTGCAGCTGCTCATGTTTACATCAGTGTGATGAGCTGAGGATTAACTGAAGGATGAGCAAGTGCACCGACACTTCCACTTATTTTTATTTATCGTGTCACACAGTTCCAGTCATTTATACATAACCAAAAGAATGCTCCTTTATTTATAAAACACTGTAATTATTTTTTATGGGGCGGGTATTATGACTGGATGTTATTAGTTTGGGTTTAAATGTAATATAGTTTTATTGTTATATCTTTATGACATAAATGCATGACAGATGTTGAAACAATGAGGAATTTACAGAGAGAGTTTAAAAACAAGTATAAGAACATGTCAAACAGAACTTAAAACCATAGTACAGATAATTAAAGGCCATAATTAAAGATAATTGGTCTTATAGAAGACGACAGTGTCACTACGGAGTCTCTGAACGTCCAAAACACAGATCTGATGTCAGTGACCCGCTGATAAAGGAGATTTAACCTGAATTATTAACATGTGTTGATGGATTAATGGTTCAGAACTTACTGAACATGTTTGATCAGTAGATGTTTTTGGGTGTTAAGGGTTAAGTCCATTTAGAAGATAATATTTACCTTCCCTTAAGTAAGGTTTGAGTGCAGTATTTTCACCCAATTAAAGAGACAAATGTGTTTGATGATAAAGGATGTGTTGAGGTTTCAGTCACATGAATCCATTAAAGAGCAGCTGATGGATCACTGATGGTTTTGAGTCCAGATGTCGTTAAATTTGATGAAACCGTTTCAAAACCACTAATGCACAAGAACGTTCTGACTGTGTTTGATGTTCACTGAGGTCCTGAACCCTGAACACTGAAGGAAAAACAAGATGATGGGAACGGATCTGAGACACTGGGCACGTCACCAAAGGGGTACCTATGTTCTCCAGTACCTATGTTCCCCAGTACCTATGTTCCCCAGTACCTATGTTCCCCCAGTACCTATGTTCTCTGGGACCCATGTTCCCCTGGTACCTATGTTCCCTGAAACCTAAGTTCCCTGGTACCTATGTTCCCCCAGTACATATGTTCATTGAAACCTAAGTTCCCTGGTACCTATGTTCCATGGTACCTATGTTCCCCTGGTACCTATGTTCCATGGTACTTATGTTCCCTGGAACCTATGTTCACCTGGTACCTATGTTCACCTGGTACCTATGTTCCCTGAAACCTATGTTCACCTGGTACCTATGTTCACCTGGTACCTATGTTCCTTGGTACCTATGTTCCCTGAAACCTATGTTCCCCCGGTACCTATGTTCTCTGGGACCCATGTTCCCCTGGTACCTATGTTCCCCCGGTACATATGTTCATTGAAACCTATGTTCCCTGGTACCTATGTTCCCCAGTACCTATGCTTCCCAATACCTATGCTCCCTTGGTACCCTGTTCCCCAGTACCTATGTTCCCTAGTACTGAGATACATATGTTCCCTTGGTACCTATGTTCCTCAGTGCCTAAACCTGACATAGGTGCCAGGGAACATAGGTACCAGGGAACATACTGGGAAACATAGGTACAAGGGAACATAGGTATTAGGGAACATAGGTACCAGGGAACATACTGGGGAACATAAGTACTAGGGAACATAGGTATTAGGGAACATAGGTACCAGGGAACAACTGGGGAACATAGGTACCAGGGGAACATAGGTATTAGGGAACATAGGTACCAGGGAACATACTGGGGAACATAGGTACCAGGGGAACATAGGCATTAGGGAACATAGGTACCAGGGAACATAGGCGCCAGGAAACATAGGTTTCAGGGAACATAGGTTTCAGGGAACATACTGGGGAACATAGGTACCAGGGAACATAGGTACAAGGGAACATAGGTATCAGGGAACATACTGGGGAACATAGGTTCCAGGGAACATAGGTATTAGGGAACATGGGTACCAGGGAACATAGGTACTAGGGAACATAGGTTCCAGGGAACATACTGGGGAACATAGGTACTAGGGAACATACTGGGTACCACAGGGTCCAGTCCGGTCTGTAAACACTGTACGGTTCCTCTGTGTGGAACCGTCCTGTTCTGCTGGTCCTGACTTCACTTCCTCCTTCTCCACCCGTCGTGGTCTCTGGGGGGCGGGGCCACAGGCTGATTCAGTTTCACTGTTGACATCTCAGCGCTCTCCTCTATCGACCTCAGGACACTTCATCAATTCTCCCCTTCCTACACCTCCTTTGAGACGGGCTCTGCAGCACAACCTGACTGACCCCCGTTCACAGGACGCTTCTCCATCAACACGACGGCACGTGTTCGTCATCCCCACCGTGGATTATATTTTTAATGTTTTTATAAATGATCTGCATCACAGATCACATGTGTTCAATCTTACATTAGTTTAATAAGATGAACTGGAAAACACATGGTTTTAAAGTTCTGGTTGGCTGATGTTTCCAACGTATAGGACAACATTTTACACACACACACACATATATATATAATAAAAAATAATTAATTATATATATATATATATGTATATATATTATATATATATATTATATATAATATTATTATATATATTCAGAATCAGCAATACTTTATTCATACTTTATTCATGGCAGGTTGGGAACTGACCAGTTGCAGCATAAACAGAAGATAAAGTTCTAAATAAAAGACATTTTTCTAAACTTCTGTTGTAAAGCAGTAAGTCTGTCTGAATCTGATCAGCTATTGGCTGTTACAGCTGTCAATCACATTTTTAACCCCTGACCTGTCTGTTAACACCTATGAGCGTCCAATCACTGGGTCCAAAACTACCAAACACTGCAGCTTTAAGTGTTTTTTTGTTGTTTTTTTTTTTACAACTGCGGTACTTATTAAAAATAATCTATATTATAACTTTGTTTCACTTGGATGTATTTTGTTAAAATATATTTTAAGTGCAGTTGAAATGAAAATCAAATAAATTATATGTGTACATTAGTCTCAACACATTTTGTGTTAAGTATATATTGTATGAGTTATTAAGATAATAACATAAGACAGTAAGGTAACGTACAAAAAATGAGATGAGTTGAGCTAAGATAAGATAAGATAAGATAAGAGGTAAAGTAAGGTATGGTAAAAAAAAAAATTAAATGAGCTGAATTGAGCTAAATTAAGAAAAGAAAAGAAAAGAAAAGAAAGGAAAAGAAGGTACGTAAGGTAAAAAAAAAAAAGATGAGATGAGTTTAGTTGAGTTAAACTAATTTAAGATAAGATAAAATAAATTAAGATAAGATAATAAGGTAAGGTAAGGTATGGAAAGGTAAAAAAAAGAGTTGAGTTAAATTAAGAAAGATAAGTTGATAAAATAAGGTAAGATAAGGGTAAAATTCAAATGTTTGGCAGAACAAGTAAAAATGTATCCAATACAACAGAAAGATAGGAATATAAAAAGTCTTAAAGTGACTAAAATGACATGAATAATAATAACAGATACAGTCACAGTGTCAGTAGGTGGGATCTACAACCTTGTGTTTTAACAGTTTGAACTGTGACAAACGTCAGTACGTGTCAGAAACATATTATGGGTACATTTAAAATAGAAGATGTTAATTGCGTTAATGGTTTTCATATGGGTTTTCCTAATGAGTGGCTCCCACTCATCTGTCGGTAAACGACCGCTGATTAAGACGACATGTGCACGTTGTTGATAATGTGTGATTGTGTCAACGGTGGAACAGAGCTGTAGTACAACTGAAAGATGAAACAGATCCGTCCCACGTCCACAAATAGACCATGTCCTCTAAAACAGAGTTCTATTACTAGTGTTATGAAGATGTGGAAATGTGCTGACAGGACCTGCAGGACAGAGACATGGAATTTTCACCGTACGTATCAGATTTCCAGCCGTATGATTGGTCAGCGAAAGGAAATGTCATGTCAGTCCGCAAGGTCGCCAATAAAATACAATCTTGATGAAGATACTTGCGGCTCGGCGGAAGTCGTTACGGTGAGTGTTGAAGGGCAGCGACGTCTGCATCGGATCCACTGGAGATACAGTTATTTATGGAGCAGAGACGACGCCCACCTGTGGACAGTCCGCTGAGTTTAAGAGTCACAGACACTGGGATGGATGGATGGATGGATGGATGGATGGATGGATGGGTGGGTGGGTGGATGGATGCGTGGATGGGTGGGTGGGTGGATGGGTGGATGATGGATGAATGAATGAGTGGGTGGATGGCTGGATGGATGGATGGATGGATGGATGGATGGATATGGTCAATGTCAGATTGATAAATGGATTTTTTTTTTAAATGGATAAAATGAGTTTTAAAAATGTACCAACATAAGGGGGGAAATTTACAAAATGGACAAACATAAGCATCAGAATGAGTGAAGACAAAAAATAAACCACAAAAATCTGTGAAAAAAAAATTCACAGAATAGGCAAGAAAATGGACAAAATAAACAAAAATAAGTTGCACTGTTAACAAAATGAATACACAGTTAGAACTTTAATTTTGTGAATTCAATAAGTTAGCATTTAGCATTAGCTCACATCTGACCCCTTGGGCTCCTGTAAGTCCACCCCTTTTGTCCAAATATGGTTACTTTCTGCTTCAAAACGCTAACACGGCAATATACAAATCACAAACCACTGTGTGCGGAATGGAAAATCAGAAACAAATGAAGTTATAGACCCGATCCCACCTCTCATTTTCACCCCCCCCACCCATTTTTTTTTGCGTCTATCAACCGCAAACCGCAGAAATGCGATCTATAACACATTGAAGCGGCATTGAACAGACGATCAAATGATTAAGTTGTTTACGAAAAAATATGTACATTTGTGTGTTTCTTTCGTCACACTGGTGCACTTTTTTGCTGTGTTTACTTCCATTTTCACAATGACCCCTCCCCCCCGACTCAACGAGAATCGGGACACCCCTACCCCTTCACGTGAACGTACAAAATGGAGGGGGAGGGGCCAAGGGATGAAATGGGATTGGACCACAGTTTAATCTAAAAGCTAGACTCCAATAGTTTTCTAGAGTCACTACATTTTTTTCAGGTGTCATTTTAATTTCAGTTGTTTAATTTAAATATACTCACGATTGTTTTATAAATTACTACTCCGTCAATACAATTTTCGGGTTAACAGAACACGCTAATGTCTGCTAAGTCAGCTTTGACACCTCCTCCACCTGTAAACTGGGACTTTCCAAACCTTTATTTTTATTAAATATCAAGTCTTTTTTTCCCCGACTTACTGGAACGCTTCATGTCGTTTCCCAGTTTTTAGTTCATTCCTGTTTTCAGTTAATTTCCGTTTCAGTTAATTCCAGGTTCAGTTCATTCCAGTTTCAGTTCACTCCAGTTTAAGTTAATTCCAGTTCAGTTAATTCTAGTTCCAGTTAATTCCACTTCATTTAATTTCAGTTTAAGTTAATTCCAGTTCAGTTAATTCTAGTTCCAGTTAATTCCACTTCAGTTAATTCCAGTTTCAGTTAATTCCAGTTTTCAGTTAATTCCAGTTTGCAGTTCATTCCAGTTTCAGTTCATTCCAGTTTTCAGTTCATTCCAGTTTCAGTTCATTCCAGTTTCAGTTCATTCCAGTTTCAGTTCATTCCAGTTTTCAGTTCATTCCAGTTTTCAGTTCATTCCAGTTTTCAGTTCATTCCAGTTTTCAGTTCATTCCAGTTTCAGTTCATTCCAGTTTCAGTTAATTCCAGTTTTCAGTTCATTCCAGTTTTCAGTTCATTCCAGTTTCAGTTCATTCCAGTTTTCAGTTCATTCCAGTTTCAGTTGTCGACCTTCACTCTTCTCGTCCCACCTTTTGGAACACAGTTTCAGAACAGTAGTGGAAAACCTAACAGTGGCTCTGCGCTCATCTTTCCTTCAGTCCGTGTACCTTGAGCCAACAAATCTGCAAACAATCATGTCGTTTTCGGACGTTACTGGCGCCGGCCGACTCTTCTGCGGTACGAGGACGCAGCGAACAAATGATTCTAACCTGGTTGTCAGTGTACGTTTCAGTTTTTTTCCGTCTGATCGTACACGGCCTCGTACTTCCACTGTGTGCTCTTCATAAATCTATTAATAATCTCATTTGTATTCGCTTGTTTTCTGTCCTTTTTTTGATCTTATTATTAAGTTTGACTGGACATGATCCGTTCTGGTCCATTTTAATCAGGTCCGTACGGTTTCCTTTGGCCGCGCATGTAAAGTGTAGAAGATTGCCACATAATCGATCACTTCTTGGCTGTAGTTCACGTCCTGATTGCATCAATAAGACAAACAGTGACCGGCATCGCACCGCTGTACGGAATATGTAGCTGAAGATCTGAGGGAAAGCGCGGATTTGAAGAATGTGCAGCTTTTTCGTGTTTTACTGCACGACTCTGGGAATAAAACACAGATGCTGAACTGTTTAGACACAGCGATACGTTGACCTTTACGTGGTTTTGCAGTAAAACGGTGAATTATTATCATTGTGCTGTTTCGACTACTTCGCCACTGTATAGAGTTGCGTCCCAGCATGCATTGCAGGGAACAGCTGGGGGTAAGGAGCGAGTGGAAAGAGTGGACGACACATGTTATAAACCCACGACCAAGAAGGGGATTGCACTGGGACTGACTAGAGCTGAAACATGATAATTAAACAAATTCATGATATGGATTCAGATTTTTTTGAAGAAAAAGACTTGATATTAGGGGTGTTAGAAAATATGGGTTCTGCAGTATATCGCGATATTTCATTTCACAACACTGCATCGATATTACAAAGTACTGTATTGATATTTTAGGGTATTTATTCAAATGCAGATATGGTGGATTTTCATTTTTGGTTTTTGGTTTTTTTTATTGTTTATGTCTTATTTATTATTATCTATCCCTGTTTTATTAAATAATGGTTATTTGAAGCATCCTAAAAGCACTTTTTACTGTTTTTACTGAGAGTGGCAGATGTTAGTTCCTTTGGAAACTAAGAGAATTAGAAACACGTTCCTGTTCTGATCAAATAAAAATGCGTTTAGTATTCGTACATATTTCGGATGTAATTCAATTCTTCCAGGAAAAAAATCTTTAAAAAAAAAAAAAAGAAAACAAACAAAAAATTGCCTTTTCTAACAGTATCATGATATATCGTGATATCGTATCATGATCGTAGTATTGTGATTTGTATTGTATCGTCAAAGTCTTGCCAGTACACACCCCAATTTGATATACAATGCGATATTATGACTCACGTAAATAGACACACCACGTTCAACTGGCATGTTATCTGTACGCATTATAAGCTTTCCGCATGTATGTTCACGCCGCGTCAATACGTGTATAATACATAAACTGGAGATCTTAGCGTAAACTGACACGCGATCAAATGGTGTTGAATAATACGCGAAAGGTTGAAAATTCGTACGTATAGCACACCAAATGCAATAGGAACTGGGGTGACATACAACACGATTTCATGAGATCAGTCTCTAATGCAAGATAGATTGTGCGTGGGTAAATGTAGTCACTTTTCCATTGGACATCTGCGCAAAACTTTCCCGATATTTACTAAATGTTGAAAAAACAGAAGTATGTAATACCGTTTTTTCCATGAAATCACAAATGCAATGATTTGTTTCTTTATTATCGCGAGATGACACGAGAAGTCATTCCATAAACGTGGCGACAACGTAAATATGGTGTTGATTTTCAGATATATTCATTATTATTATTATATATTACCCCTCTATCTCCTACTAAATTCAAAATGATTCCGTTTCCTGGTGGTCCACACATACCGACACGTTTCTTTTAAACTCTTCTTCTTCTCTTGTTGTAACATCCGTCATCATCTGTTTTTTTTTTTTTTTTATTCGTGTGGCTCTAGTTGTGAAAAAGGGTCTTTCCTTTGCAGTTTTGTGGGATGTACCATTTGTGCTACACCTGAAAAACACCTCTTGCCAGTGCAAAAACTTTTAATTGAAAAACAAGAATTTGGGCAAAATTGTCGTTTTTCCATTAGGTCAATTTTTATGCGCAAGTTATATTCACGCAATTTGAGGGTCAAAGGAAAAGTGACTTGTGACCCCACTGGTGGTTTAGGTGTATTTGTATTAATAAAACATAATAATAGTACTTCCACTAGCGACTAATTTCCTAACAATTAATCTTTCAACAAATTTTTGCATTAGTCAACTAATCTGAATGACTAATTAAAAAAAAGTCAAGCATTTGTTATTTTGTTGTGTCCATTTTATTTGGAATACAACTCAAGGGGGGTGAAGGGGTACGCACGGATCCACGGAACGGAGGGTGGGAGGGTCAACCGTAAGAGTGGGGGGGTGAAACTTAAGACATTTATAAGATGGGGGTCAATGCTAGCATGAATTCCCCAGGTGCCGCCGCCAAAAATAAATAGGCGGTCAATAGTAAAACGACACATCGGCTAAAAAAATTGCCATCAACTAATTTTCATGGTCGATTATGGTGACAAAGTCAACTAACCACAGCAGCACTACATATAAAATAGATACAGATTCGTATGTCATTGCGGAAAATTCACTTTTCCATGAGTTCATGAATGAAATAAAATTAGAAATAACATTAAACAAGTAATCATAAGTTTATTAGTTCAACGTGATATCATGAATGCGTACAAATAAGACGCCACTTTTAATTGGTGTGTTGTCTGTACACATTATAAGCTTTCAGTTTCAGTGTGTATATTTACACCACGTAAAATAGCACATCATTAGCTGATTAGCAGCTAACGCGATTAGTGGTTAGGTTTAGGATTAGCGATTTGCGCAATTTGCTTGGCAGCTAGTGCAATTAGCGGTTAGGTTTAGGGTTAGCGATTAGCGTGATTAGCGGCTAGCGCAATTAGTGGTTAGGGTTAGGTTTAGCAATTCACGCGATTAGTGGCTAGCGTGATTAGCAGTTAGGGTTAGCAATTAGTGGCTAGCGCATTTACATTTCATTAAATGGCGTTAAATAACATAGACGAAGGATGAAAATGCGTACGTATAGAAGGCCAAATGCAATAAACTGGCCTCACATACAACGCGATTTCATGATCAGTCTGATTAGTCATAAAACTAAGATATATGAAAAATTTTAAATGTCTGATTTTGTTGTGAATTGTGATTTACGAAGTGAGAAAGACAGTCATGGCTAAAAGTTTGTGGAATGACAAGTTTTTGTTTTTTTAAATTTTCCACCTATTTCTGAAGTACATTATGTATTCTATAGGTTTCAAAGACTTTTATTCATAAATAAATCACCAGTATGTGAATAAAACCCAGATGTTGAGCTGTTTAGACACAGAGAAGTCAAATCCAGACAAGTGTCTTCAGATACTTTGACCTTCTGGTGCTTTTACAGTCCAACTCTGACTTCTATCACTGCTGCTGAGGTGATGGATTGGACCGGTTTAACACTGTGTTCAGTTGCGTCCCAGCATGCATTGCAGGGAACAGCTGGGGGTACGGAGTGGAAAGAGCGGACGGCACATGTCATAAACCAAACAGCAGCAGGGGGGGACTTCACCTGTGAGTGGTTCCATGTAAAGGCTCAGTTTGGAAGCAGGAGGAACAGTTCACTAATGGTTTGTATAATAACAGAAACCACAGAACGTCCACAGAACGCTGGAGCAGAACCAGAATCTGCAGGGAACGTATGCGCCCCCCCCCCCCCGAAGGCCCGTCTATACGCTGTCATCCTCAGGGTCGGGGGGGGGGGGGGTTCTCTGACAGATCGCCTCCATCGGGATCGTTCAGCTCAAGTCTCAGAGGTTCAAAGACACGAATAAAAGTGGATTTTTCAGCAGATGATCCCATCACAGTCATTTAAGGGAGTTTTATAACTTTATTACAACGACCAGAGGCTGTTTTAGAAGAACCACTGCATATTTCACATGTATTTATGTCAAACAGAGCAGGAAAGTATGTTGGGTTTGTTCAAACTGCACCGAGGTTTAACTTTGGTTCAAACTGGAAGCAGTGGGTTTAGATTTAAAACGGATGTCTTCTATTCTCTTCTCTTCTTGTCTTCTCTTCTTCTTTTCTCTTTTCTTCTTCTCTTCTGTTCTCTTTCCTTCTCCTCTTCTTTCCTTTCTCTTCCTTCTTCTCTTCTCTTCTCCTGTCTTCCACTCTTCTTCTTCTTCTTTCTCTTCTCTCTTTTTCTCTCCTCTCCTCTTTTCTTCCTCTTTTCTCTTCTCTTCTTCTTCTCCTCTACTTCTCTTCTTCTCTTTTCTCCTCTTCTTCTCCTCCTCCTCTTTTTTTTCCTTTTCTTTCCTGTGCCTTCGCTGCAGTGAACAGCGTTTCCTGCTGGTATTTTTAGAAAAACTAGACTGCCAACACTTGCACAAATTTGCAGGAGACATGACAGGGCTTTTTTTTTTTCTTTTTTTTTTCTATCCTGCTTCACTTGGAGCTTTTCTAAGTGAATTAGTCAGACATAAGTGAACTCCCCTGCTAATTACAGGAGCTGAGTGATTAATGACTTCCACCAGATTTGGATCCTCTGAACAGGACGGACTGGGATTCCTCCTTCTGTTCTTTTTCAACATACGTCGCTTTTCCATTGGATAAATGCGCAAAATTTTACCGATATTTAATAAATGTTCGTCAGTCTCAATTTCACTGCACCTGAGAAAAACCAGATGTAAACATTTTAATCATGTAATTTTACTTTTTTCATAATAAAGTATATTTAAAAAGTATAATAAACTAATAACATTTTAAAAAATATTGATGAAAGTACAGAACGAAAAATGAACAAAAACAGATAAAAGTAATAAAAAAACAAACTAATCAGGAAGAATATGTGAAATTGCACTTATTTTTCTTAGTAAAGTTGATTTTTTTTATGGTTCATGCTATTCACATTTTTTAAAGGGTAGTTTGTAGATGTAAGTATTTTCGTTGTTCATGCAATTCTTTCATTAATTGTACTTTTTTTCACTCTAAAACAGTGTTTCCCACCACTGTGCTGTGACATGGAAGGGTGCCAGGAGAAAATCGTCAGGTGTTGCCATGGAAGATTATCCAATTTCACCTGATTGGTTCCACGTTTTAGCGTTAATGAAAACTAACGAAATGACGAAAACTAGAAGATTGTAAAAAACATTTGGTTAACTGAAATAATAAAAACTACAATTAAAAGAAAAAACATAACTAACTGAAACTGTATTGTGTGTTTACAAAACTAACTACGTAAAAAAAACGTATGAAAATTATGGATAAAATTCCCTTAGTTTTCATCTTGTCAATGTCGGATTGATATGAAATCGATTTATTTCCCTCAAGCAATTTTAGCTAGCGGCACTATATGATATTTACGGTCCGTCACTTCTCGTCACGTGTCATTGAGTCGTCTTCTGGTCCCCCACTCTACCTGGAAACATGGAGACTAAAGTTGGAGAAAACAGCAGAGTCCTGTCTGGGATTTATTTGAATACAACGGCAGAGAAGAAGAGAAAAGATATGAAAAAAAGCTAAAACTAAACTAAAACTAAGCATTAGAACAGGGGCGTCAAACTCAATTTCTTTCAGGGGCCACATTCAGTTCAATTTGATCTGCAGTGGGCCAGACCACTAAAATAATAACATAATAACCTATAATTAATGACAACTCCAAATTTCAAATGAAATTCTGAAGGAAAACAAGTACAAGTTTATCAATATTCTGCCTCAACTTATGATTTCTACATGTGCATTACAGATCAGATCTGCCAAGGCACAAAAACAGGCAGAATATTGTTGAAAGTGCACTTATTTTTCTTTAGACATTCCAGATTGTTCATATTTGTTCAGGTTATTGACATTTTATTGTTAAAGGATATCAGAATTTAATGTTCTTTGAAATAAATCAAAGAGAAAAAATTGCTGTTGCCATTATTTACAGGCATAATGTTATATTGTTTTTCTCACATTAAACCAAGATGAAAATTTGGAGTCATTATTTCTAGGTTATTATGCTGTTATTTTGAGTTTGATGCCCTTGACTGTTATATCTTCAGGGTAAGTTTTTATATTTTGCACTTTGTAAATTCATCTTGCGGGCCAGACTGGACCCTTTGGAGGGCTGGATTTGGCCCCCGGGCCGCATGTTTGACACCTGTGATTTAGAAAAATAAGAAAAACTAATAAAAACTAGCAAACCTGCTCTAAAAACTAATTAAAACTAACTGAATGAGAGAAAAAAAAGGTCAAAACTAAATAAAACTAAACTAGAATGAAAAATCCAAACTATTATAACCTTGATTTTACTCTAAGCGAATGGCATGATGTAGATACGTATGACTGCACGCGCCAGTGATCCACTCTACAACAACAGTTTCCCTTTACAAAGGAAAATGAATGTGAAGCGGCCCTGATGCGTGCATTCTGTTGATGAGCCCCCCTGACTAGTGATGTGTGGGACCCACAGATTGGGCTGGTGCGGGGGGGCATATGCCTCTATTATATGGATCTCAGTCCGTAAACCAGGGTTCAGTCTGAGGGGGTCGCTGACCGCACTCCTTCAGCTTTCTTGTTGCAACAACTCTGCATCTTTCTTCAATTCCTGCAAGAATATGAACTTGTGTTTAACTAAACAGGCCCAGTTATTCACACTAAGTAAATTAAGACTATACTTGCATTATATTTCAATTAATATTCTTTTTGTGACATTTTTGTTGGGTGGTGTGCCTTGTGATTTTTCTAATGTAAAATATGTGCCACGGCTCAAAAAGGTTGGAAACACTGGTCTAAAACATAGAGAAAAGTTGGTAGTTGTTATTATTTCTAGGTTATTATAGTAGTATTTTACTGCTTTGACCCATTTGAGATTGAATTGGACTGAATTTGGCTCCTGAACTAAAATGATTATTAGTATCATAAGTGAAAATTTTTGCATTTCACAAATTCATCCCATAGGCCTGATTAGAGTTTTTGTCAGGCCACTTTTAGCCCGTGGGCCGTATGTTGACACCTGTTCTGTATACGATCCATTCTACTGACATCCCATAACCATAAACACATTTACAGTGCAAATATTAGATCTTTGTGTCATTTACAGAGCCCTAACATTACATTTTTATACCTTATATCAGTGTTCCCAACTGTTTTCAGATTGTGACCTTATTTTAACATCACAAATTTCTGGCGACCCCAGACATTCAAAACTGCGACTTGTTTTTTTTTTTTTTTGCTAAAACTAATTTGTTTTGATCATGTAATAGTTTGCGATAGTATGTTGCAAATAAACATTAATTTTAGAGGATATTTAGTCCTATATAATGTATATTATTGTGGACAGAGGCAGTAAATCCAGGTGTAGATTACTGCACAAAGAGAGAATTGGATTTTCTTTGGTCAGGATATGTACAGTCAGTCCAGCTGTGATTACAAGGAGGACAATTAATACTGAACAAACAAGAACTGAAACTATGAATTATGAAAGAGCTGCAGCATCTGAAACTGACCACAATGAACATTTGACAGATAAACAGAACCACAGTGCTGCAGTTTCAGCTTCACAGTTTGTCTGTTATGGATGAGGATTGTCTCTGTCAACTCAACATATATTTTTTATTAGTAAGTTTTTATTTTATTTTTATCAATTACTAGAAATTTCAGGCGACCCCATTTGAATTTCAGGTGACCCCATGTGGGGTCCCGACCCCAAGGTTGAAAAACACTGCCTTACATTGTTCTTATTGTCCTGGTTTAGCCCACTTCAGACCGCTTTGGCCTGAATGTGGAACCTGAACTCCTGTCTACGGTTCCTCATGCATCGTCAGCCTCCTGAACACTGGCTTCTGTTCTCAGGTAAATCAGGGTCATATATTCTGAGAAGTCACACGTTTTACAAGCGGCTGCTTTTGTGCCGTTGCCTCCCTGAACTCAGGCTGCAGGCGACGTGGAGCCCCCATACACGAGCTTTTATTTTAACGACCGCAGAGGAATGTGCCGTTCCACCTGTACGTCCGTGACATCATCAGAGTCTGGCTTTGTCAGGTCGAGCGTTTACCGGGCTGTGTGCGTCGGGTCACCGTAAACACACGCAACCATCGGACTCATATACTTACTGCAGCGACTGCATATCATCAGCCTCCGTGTCTAACACAGGAAATATAGGCTTTCAGTCAGAACACACATGTGCATGGAGGTCAGACTATCACCTGCACACACTGAGTTTACACAAAAGGAGCTTTTACTTCGGAACACAGTTCACTGCACGTCAAAGTCATGTTAGTTCAGGTTCCACATTCGGTCCAATACGATCAGAAACAGGCCGGACCCATAAAATAATAGCATAATAATATAGAAAAAATGACAAATACAAACTTTTCACTACATTTTAGAGTGAAAAAAAAAGGAAAATTACATCAAGAAAATGTTTACATTTACAAACTATCCTTTAAAAAATACGAATAACATAAACAACCTGATGTTTATTAAGAAAAATAAGTGCAATTTTAACAATATTCATTGTAACAGATCATAATTTATCTACAATTACACCAAACATGTAATAACAGACTGAATATTGAAATAAAAAATTGCTTTTATTTCTCTGAGGAGATTTCAGGTTATTTACATTTTTTGTGAAAAGATAGTTTATAAATGTACACATTTTCATGTAAGTTTCCTTTTTTTGCACTAAAACAAAGAAGGATTTGGAGTTGTCATTATTTATCATAAATTATTAATAATAATTTATTTTGGTCTGATCCACTTTAGATCATATTGGTCTGAATGTGGAACCTGAACTAACATGAGTTAAACATTATTGATTATTAATATCATCAGTCTAATTTTTTAAATTTCATAATTCCTCCTGTGGGAGGAACTGGACTCTTTGGCGGTCTGGTTTTGGTCCGCGGGCCGCATGTTTGACATCCTTGTATTGTATTTGGTCAAATTACACTTACTCCCCTATAACATTTCAGGTTGTTCATATTTCTTCAGGTTATTCACATTTTTTGTGAAAGGACAGTTTGTAATGCTGCGTTTCCACTACATGGAACCGACTCGACTCGACTCGACTCGGGTACCAGGTACTATTCTATTACAGGATACTACAGACTTTACAGTACCTGGTCGTCATAGCGACGTTACTTCCATGTCGTCTGCTCAGAGTTGCTGTTAAACTCACTCGTTGTGTGTTGTCCCGTCTAGCTCATGCTGAATTTTGCGTCGGCCACCAAAGACTGAATCTCCTGACTGAATGGTGTAATTTTACAGACTGTCATCGTGTGGATTCACCTACCGACATATTTACTGTAAACTTCTGCATCTGCTTTTGTAAAAGGGCGGGTCACAGAGATGACTGTCTGACCAGTCAGTGGTCTGCAGTGTTTACACGTCACCTTTTAGTATCTGGTCCCCAGTCCTGGAACCTCGGTGGAGGTGAGACCAAAAAACTAGTACCAGGTACCAGATTCCAGGTCCTTTTTTGTAATGGAAACGCAAAACGGCCGAGTCGAGTCGAGTCAAGCTCGGACCACATAGTGGAAACACGGCATAAAATTTCATGATGTAATTTAACTTTTTTTTTTTTTATTTTACACTAAAACAAAGAGAAACGTTTGTAGTTGTCATTATTTATATCATTATTTATATCATGAACTAAATTCATTGCTAATATCTTGAGTGAAATTTTCGCATTTCACAAATTCTGTCTGTGTCACATGAGTTTTTATGACATTTGGTGTTCTATACATACACATTCTCAACATTCGCATGTTATTCAACGCCATTAGATCGCATGTGAATTTCGCCAAGATCTGCAGTTCACATAAACATAACCCTCACCTTCAGTGTGTGCTATTTGATGAATCTATTCAGGTTGGACAGGGGGATAATGACGGCATGAACAGACATGTGGAAAGCTTATAATGAGTGGTGTGTACTGGCAAGAATCTGGCGATACGATACAAATCACAATACTAGGATCACGATACGATATATCATGATCATGATACTTTTAAAAAGGCAATTTTTTGTTTGTTTCTTTTTTAAAAATGATTATTTCCTGGAAGAATTGAATCACACCTGAAATCTGCACAAATACTAAACACAATTTTATTTAATCAGAACAGGATCTAATGTTATATCACCAAATGTTCCTGTGTTCAAACTGAAATTCTGTTTTACAGACATTACAGTTTCAGATCCTGTTCAAATGTTCATATTCTATTCGTTCAGAACTAACATCAGAACAGTATTTTTGTGCGATCCCAAACAAAGGATCTACCATCGGCCTCTCAGACAGTAAAAAGTGCTTTTAGGATGCTTCCAATAACCATTATTTAATAAAACAATGTTAAATAATAATAATAAATAAGGTATAAACAATAATGAAAACCAAAACACAAAAAATGAACCTCCGCCATATTTGCATTTGAATAAATACCAAAAAATATCAATACAGTACTTTTTAACATCAGTAAAGTATTGTGAAATGAAATATAGTGATTTATTGCAGAACCGATATTTTCTAACACCCCTAGGCATGACATCACGTTACCCATGGGCCAGATCGGACTCTTTTGGCCTGCATGCCATATGTTTAGCACTTGTATCCTCAAGAAAATGGCATTGAATAACGTGAAACATTGAAAATGCGTAGGTCTGTTGTGACATACATCATCATTTACTGAGCTCAGTCTCTATAGAACACTTCATGAACCGTTTTTGCAGACAGAATTCGTCATTATGTGCTTTTTTTTTACCTTCTTTTTCTCCTCGCTCTTCACTCAATGCTTGAGTTAAACCACTATAATCAGCCAAATGAATGAACCGCTCCACTCCAGAACCAGGGAACCGGGGAATATCGACGCTTTTGATTGGATGGTTTCAAGCCTCGACATCTATCCAGACATTATACGGAGACAGAAAAAGAAAAAACAAGTGCATGGGTCAGGGGGAGCTCTGGGTACAGCCGTTATTATGAAACTGGAAATGGGATTCTAATGTATTCAAATGGGAGAAGTGCAATTACGCTGTGACTGTTTGTTCAAGTGGAGGCAACAGAACATCTGCATAACAGGCCTTCAGGCAGACACATTTACATTTCACTTCACAACGTCCTCACATCAAAGTGGTGGAATGTCTGCGAAATAGGCAGGACGTCGTCATTTTAAGCTTCCCTTGGTTTGTACGAGCATCCTGGGATCAAAAAAAAAAAAAGAAAAAGAAAAAAACCTGCTGTTCGACTTCTGAAGCAGAGTTGGAGTGGAGCGGTGGCTTCTGGGGATCAAGCCCCCGAAGTTTAGTTTTTCTAAAATAACTTCAGACTTATATAATTTCCCCCTCGGTCTGTCTGACTGCACCCACAACTAGGCCTCCACAAAAAAAAAAACACAAAAAAAAAAACATACAGCATAATTCTAATACTGCAGCGACATGAGCTGAAATGTAAAAACCTTAACATGGTCAAAAGTAGAGCTGTAAGAAAATATTGGCTCTGCAGTATATCGCGATATTTCATTTCACTATCCTGTATCGATATTAAAAGTACTGTATTGATAGTTTTCGGTATTTATTCAAATGTAGATATTGTGGATGTTCATTTTTGTTGTTCTTTTTTGTTTATATTTTATTTATTATCATTTAACACTCTTTTATTAAATAATATTAGTTCCTTTGTTGGGATCGCACAAAAATACTGTTCTGATGTTAGTTCAGAACTAGTAGAATATGAACATTTGAACAGGATCTGAAACTGTAATGTCTGTAAAACAGAGTTTCAGTTTGAACACCGGAACATTTGGTGATATAACATCAGATCCTGTTGGGATCAAATAAAAATGTGTTTAGTATTTGTGCAGATTTCTGGTGTAATTCAATTCTTCAAGGAAATAATCATAAAAAAAAAAGAAACAAACAAAAAATTGTCTTTTTAACAGTATCATGATATATGGTGTATATCGTATCGTGATCCTAGTATTGTGATTTGTATCGTATCATCAGATTCTTGCTGATACACAGCCCTAGTCAAAAGCACGAATGTCAAATATACAAATAAAAACCTATAAATAAATAATAATCTGATTTTCTATTTGTTTGAAATAGGGCTGCGACTAATGATGTCAATTATGTAGATTATTTTAAAAACTGATTGATTCATCGGATGAACACAAAAGGAGGGGGGGGAGCGGGAGGTATATACGTGGGTGGGGGGCGGGGCTTGTTCCATAAATGCGGTAACTGGTGTGAAACTGAAAGTGAAACTGAACTGTGGACGTCCGACTCCCGGCTTATACGCAGCTCTTTTACTCCAGAGTTTACAGGAAATTTTCACAACTTCTACAACGTGATATCACGAATTGCGTACAGATAACACACCACTTTTAATTGATGTGCTATCTGTACGCATTATTAGCTTTCACGCCGCGTAAAATACCACACGATTAGCGGTTAGGGTTAGCGGTTATGGATATGTAAACCAGAGGTCCTAGCGTACATTGACACGCGATCAAATGGCGTTAAATACACGCAATAGGATGAAAATGCGTACGTATACAACACCAAATGCCATAACAATTGTCGTTACATACAACGTGATTTCATGAGATCAGTCTGACTTCTAACTTATATCTGCTGGGCCCCACGGTTTTGGCATTTTTACCCCCTGTTTACGGTGCCCCAGGTTAGTGAGCACTAGCCCGCTACCTAGACTTGCTATGGCTAAAGACTAGCAAGATATAGTCTTCAACCAGCTCCGGTTCTAGGCTATCAAACTAGCGTTGCATGTCATGTCCAGTCAACGGTAGGTAACGTTAGTCTGGTGGCCTGAGAAACAGAAACGGATGAAAATATTATAACTGCAACAATAGTGTCTAACTAGCTAGCAGGCTAAAGTAATCATGACTCGTCGGCTATCTTACGCTAATGTTTACATTATGTTCCTGGTGGCCACTTCAACCCTGTTTACCTGAAACGTACTGCGTCGTGGGAATTTGGCCATTTTTTCATCCATATTCAAGTTTCGTTACATAAGTGGTGCACAATGTTTGGGTTTCATTGTCAACTCTTTTAAGAATCGATTTGGATCTGTTTAATCAATTCGTTGTTGCAGCACTTGAGTGAAAAAAGTGAAACTACTTTATGAAAATGTGAGATAGATCTGTAATTTTAGCTTCTGTAAATCTCAGTTTTTCCTTGAAAAGCCTTATTTCTATTTCTTTAAGGAATACTGTTTTTCACGCCTCATTTTTACTGTTTTCTCAGCGTTGGATAAAAACCTCACAACAGTGATACAACAGAGACCGAATGAAAAGAGGTGTTAAAGAGTGGGACAAAAGACAGAAACAGCAGCAGCAAAAACTAAAGCAGCACTGACTGAGTACTGACGACAGGACACAGAGGAGGGTAATCCAATGATCAGCGTGGATGGAATCGAAAACAAATCACACAGAACCTGATCCTCTACCTCCACCTTCATCCAAACATCCTCTACCTCCACTATCACCTCTGGACTTCCACTAACAACTGCATGTTATTAAAAGAATATGTGACGAAAGATTCCCGTCACAGGCTTCCACACAGAATAGAATAGAATAGAATAGAATAGAATAGACTTTAATGTCATTGTGCTACTCCAGTCAGTGCAAGAATATCAATTTGTAAAAAAAAAAAACTAATACTTCAGAAAATAGAGAATATAAAAGTACATAAAGACTAAAAAGTAACATAAGAAAATAGAATATAAAATTCAGAAAAGTAAAATAATAAAAGAACTGAAAGTAAAACAAAATAAAATAGGCATAAATATGAATACACGCAATATTTACAATATTAACAGTATGTATATCTATGAATATTAATAGTATTAACAGTGTGTATATATGTGAATATTAATGATATTAACAGTGTGTATATCTGTGAAAGTCTATATAAAATAGTACATTTATATCTGAATAAATACCGAATACATATTGCATTGTTATTTTAAGAACAGAGGATTATTGCACGTCTAATTGCACATAATTCTCATTTTTCAGGGTTAATGCACATTATTAGAACTGATACATGGAGGACAGTGACACCAGAGTTATTTTTTCGTTTCACAGTTCAGTGTGGTGTTGAAAACTGTCGCTATCCCATCATGCTTGTGGTCTGATTGACAGTGATCAAAGGCTGTAACCTTGCGTGGGCGGGTGGTGTTCGTTCATCCAGCGTACATGGCTGACTGCTAATGTCCTGGAACTCCTCCACAGGTTCACTAAATAAACCCCCGCTATGTGTCTGCATGTCCGCCTATGGGAGTCCATGCATTACACCGGCTCCTATAACCTCAAATCTGTATTCGTTTGTCTGCTCGTCTTTCCTGTTCTTGTTTTTTCCATTATCGTGGTTTCCTGTGAGCGCTGTCACATAACCACGTATGCACAACATGAATCCAAATCACCTTTTTTGTCCTTTTTACGCTGTTATTATTCAGGTCGCAGGATTTCCTACTGAACTGTACATTTTAATTTTACAGAAAAAAAGAAAAAAATAAATGAAAGAAGAATGAGTGATGAGCAACTGCAGAATCATAAAGCAATGAATAATTAAATGTACTTTTTTGGTCTTTACTAGTATTTGTACAGTTAGCTAACAGCTCCAATAAACACCCGCTGTTTTGGACGTTTACTGTGTTGACTGTAAAACTGTACAAACAAAAACAAAATGCATATTAAATCACATATCATTTTTTTATGAACAAAGAATATGTAGAGCTACTTAACATTATGTATCATGGCTTTAAATTATGTAAAATATGTTTAAAATTAGCTTAAAGTTAGCTACAGTTCCACAAAAAGGAGTATGTGAATGCTACTAATTAGCGCGATGCTAAAAGACATTGAAAAGCCCATATACATGCTAATGCTATTAGTATCTTACGTTTTTTATACAAAATCAGGTACAAAACAACACAAAGAGCGTCAACTGAGTGTCTAGGGTGAGTAAACATTTTAGTAATTTGAAATACTTACAGACAGGTATTAGTTTTGGACCAAATGAAAAGTAACAGGGTTTAAATAGTGACTGAACTGAGAACATGTCTTTTTATTATGAACAAAGAATATGAAAAGCTATGTAACACAATGCGTTATAGTTTTATATTATGTAAAATATGCTTAATAATATCCTAAAGTGAGCTACAGTGCCCAAAAAAAAAAAAAAAAAAAAAAAAATATATATATATATATATACATATATATATATATATATATATATATATATATATATATATATATATATATATATATATATTGTAGTGGCTTCACCTTTAATCACTACAACGGTGTGGAAGGGTTCAACCTGTTGTATTTCCGACGCGTGAATGAATGAATGTTCGGCTGGGCTTCTTTGTGTTTGGATATGTCAATCCATTTATTTTCCAGTGTAAAAGTCCAAGTGTTCATCGCTGTTCACGATTGTCTTTCTAAATACTCTCGACATATAAACAAAATAGGCTTCTTAACACAAAAGAAGACATTCCAAAAGCCGACCAACTCAGTCTCTTTCTTTCATGTTCCACGGTCTGAAAATTGTTTGGGGCTGTCCTCACACACACCTCGCCCACCTCACACAGCAGGTATATGTAAGTTTGCCACGCCCAAGATGAATTGCACCTGTGGCAATCACAGCCACACCCACTAAACAATTAGTAAACTAAGGTCAAAACAAAAAGAGGAATAAACAAACAAAACTGTATTTTGGCCCCAACATATATGTATATATATATATATATATATATATATATATATATATATGTGTGTGTGTGTGTGTGTGTGTGTGTGTGTGTGTGAATGCTAGTAATTAGCGCGATCCATTGAAAAAAATTCTTTGAAAATCCCATATACATGCTAGCGCTATTAGCATCTTATGTTTTTACACAAAAACCAGGTACAAAACAATACAAAGAGCTTCAACTGAGTATCCAGGGTGAGTAAACATCTTAAATGAAATTCTTACAGACAGATTTGAGTTTTGGGCCAAATTAAAAATAACAGGTTTTAAATAGTGACTGAAGTGAGAACATGTCTTTTTATTATGAACAAAGAATATGTAGAGTTTCAAAACATAATCTGTATCACAACAATGTATCACAGCTTTGTATTATGCAAAGTAGGCTTAATATTATCTTAAAGTTAGCTCCAGTGCCAAAAAAAACCAAAAACATATGTGAATGCTAGTAAATAATGTAATGCTTTGAAAATCCTATATACATGCTAACACTATTAGCGTCTTATGTTTTTACAGAAAAACAGAGTATGAAACAACACAAAGAGCATCAACTGAGTATCTAGGGTGAGTAAAGATCTTAGTAAATTACAGTACTTACAGACAGATATTAGTTTCAGGCCAAATAAATCAGGCCAAAATCTAAACCCTATTCCTTTTTTACACTGGGGTCAGTTTTGACACCTGTGAGATACAGTTAATGTGTATGTTGTGTTAATAATAAGCTGAAACAAAATATTGTTGAAATCATACTTATTTTTCTTTATATCCGGTTGTTCAGTTAATGTAATTTTACATTTTTTACACTAAAACAAAGAGAAAATCAGATTATTATTTATAGGTTACTATGTGACTGTTACTAAATGTTTTGTGTATTTGTGGATCCACTATAAGTTGTGTTACTAATAAGCTGAGATGTAATGTTGTAGAAACTGTTGTTATTTTTGTTCTATTCTCTAAAATTTAACAATATTCTGCCTGTTACCAAATGTGTACATTGTGTCTAATACACAGGTGTAAATGATAAGTTGAGACATAATATTGTTACTTACTTTCCTTATAAAATTCAGTTTTTTGTTTTTGTTTTTTTTGTTTTTAAGTTTTTTTGTGAACAGATAGTATGTAGATGTAAATATTTTCAATATTTAATGTTTTATTGCATTAAAACACAGATAAAAACTTGGATTTGTGATTATTTCTTGGTTATTGTGTTATTATTTTACTGGTTTGGTCCATCTGAGGTCATTTTGGTCTGGATGTGGAACCTGATCTGATGTGACTTCGACCCCCTGTTCTAAACATACATGTGTTTAGCATGTGTTTGATCCATTTCTTATTGAGGCGTTACTGACACTGTGCGCTGATAAAAGGCTGTGAACACTTTGTGTCTGAAGGTGAGATGGACTTCGGGGTCAAACCACAAACCCAGTAAGACTCCATTGATTTACCGGAGGCTCCGCCCCCTTCCCTCGCTGTCATAACTCTTCCGACGGCAGCAGATGGCGTCTTGGTTTTTCCACTTGCTTTTCCTCTTTTGCGGTCTCCTGTCGTGTGTTAATGATTTAACGAGTGAGACCTTCTGAGAAACAGACTCATATTCCTAATGGAGCTAGAATTCGGTCGCACTTATTTCCCTTAATTATTTCCTGAACTTTGCCCTTGAGGTTTTACCCCCTGACCCAGGTGGTTTTTCTGGTCCAGTCCAGGTGGTAACGAGGCCAAATGTACCCGACTGATCCATTAAAATAATAACATAATAACCTATAAATAATGACAACACCAAACTTTTCTCTTTTTTTTAAAGTGTGAAAAATATGGAGTAGGGTTGGTGTCAAAATATTCATGTGCATAAGACAGATATCCTCCTGAGACCCAGTAAGTAAACATTTTCACCATTTTACATTGAATAATTGCCTTAGTTAGAAACAGCATGATGCAACAGTTTTTTCTTATTTATTTATTTATTTATTTATATCATGTCCTTTTCAGTGGACTTTTTTTTCCTTTTTTTTTTAAGTAAAGCTGTGAAACTCTTGTCTGCCACAGAGGACAAAATGCATTGCGCTGTCTCAGGATGTCATATACGTGCATATTAGCCTAAAGTTGTGCAAAAAATAAATATAGTTGTGCAAAAAAATAAATATTTGTAAACTCGTGAAAGAGTTCAGTTGTATAGACTAATATGCACGCATTTCTATCTTATGCACACAACTATTTTGACACCAATCTTACCCCATACTGGGATATTTACCGTTTGAAAATGTGAATAACCTGAACAACCGGATATTTATTAAGAAAAATGAGTAAAATAAAAAAAATAAAAAACAAAAACATAATAACCTAGAAATAATCGCAAATCCAAGTTTTTATCAGCACAAAAACTTTTCATCAAAAAACAAGAGTTTTGGTGAAATTGTCGTTTTTCCATTAGGCAAATCTTTATCAGCATGTTATATTCACGCAGTTTGAGGGTCAATGAAAAAGCGATTATTGACTGTCAATATCCTCCGTGTATTTTTTGTGTTGAAGGACCAGATTGGACCATGTGATGGGCCAGTTTTGGCCCACGGACCGTAAATTTGACAAACCCTGACTGAAGGTATCCCTGGGCCATTCCAGTCCAGTTGTCCCCGTGGACAGCCTTTAATGGGTCCTGATGAGGCCAGAAGCTCCAGCGTTAACGTCTGATTGGCAGGAGCTGGATTCAGACCTGCACAGACCAGAAAACTGGACCCGGATCAGTGTTGGAGGACTGGACTTGGACTTGGCTGCTCTTAAAGTTGACATTACAAAAGACTTGAATCAATAAAATCTTGGCTTGATTTCCACCCGTCCGTCCGTTCTGTGTCCGGTGTCTTTCCCGTTAACTACATCCAGGAGGTTTTTCCACAGTGAAAACGATTTTTATGATGTGGTTCTGAAAAATGCAAAAGCAACAAACCCAAAAAAACAAACAAAAAAACCCAGATCATATGTGTTTTCGTAGCTACACGTCATTGACCTTTTGACACAGACTTTAGTTTAAATAAACATTTCACACATTTACATGTAGAACACAATGGTTTAGACCCTCAGAGGTCCTGGAGTTACAGAAGCACAGCTGTTGAAGTTGGACTAAAACCACATAAAAAATGAGGATTTGATCCTGGACTTTAGTGCTTTAAAGGGTTCAGGGTTTCAACTGAACTCACACAGCAACAATAGGAATTTCAAGACAGTTAAAAAAAAAAAGAAAAAAAGAAACAAAGTCTTGTTTCTGACAAATGATCCATTTTTTTTCTTGTCAAACATGATTTTCTGCAGATTTTTTTTACATACATTTCCAACTATGTCTGAATAAATATTGCGGCTAATATTACACCACATTTAAAGTTCAGTGTATTTAATTTTTAGCAAGTGTCTGATGTTTTATGGAAGGAGACTGTTGTCACGGCAACCCACCCTGCCATCAGTAACGATGAAGAGGAGGAGGAGGAGGATGTCCAAATGTTATTGGACTATGTTTTGTTAACCCTGTAAATCCTGAACCATTAAATCATTGACAGAAAATTCTAGTTCTTTGAACCTGGAGCCTTTATTGGTCCTTCTGAGCAACCAAAAAATAATGTTTTCAATATCAGTTTCCATGCGTGAGTTTCAGTTTTGTATCATATTTGATCCATCGGGTCTCAGTGCTCAAATATTATTATTATTTTTGAACAAACAAAAACATAATAGAACACAAACATGTCTAACAAATGGAGAATTCCTTTTCTAAATGGTCCCAGTTCTTCCTCCTTCCTCATTAATGACAGTCTTGTAGTGTCACTGGAAAGACCTGAATGAACTCCTCCCCCTGGTGGATTATCTGTGTATTGCATGTATCTAATTGTATACATCAGGTTTTTGAAGAAAAAAAAAATCACATTGCTCATGTAGAGGGCTTCAAAACTCATGGATCAAATATGATACGTTTGGAGTTATAGGGTTAAAGCTGTTGGAATCATTTCTAAGCAGTCGACATCTTGGGTGCCTACTTAGCGGTGCTTGTGAATGTAAAGGCAGAGTGAACACCAGGCCGTCATCCAGGCTCAGTTCTGGTTCTGGTGCAGGTCACAAACATCGTACCCCCTCAAATACAAGTTTCCGAAGGTAGGGGAAAGGAAATGAGGTGCACAGCAATGGGAGACGAGCAGAGTCGAACCAGTTCCACCTAGTGGAAATGTGGCAATAGAGGAATTAGTAAAATGTCTTCAGTTTCACTTTCACTGTACCCGGCGTCATCTGTTCTTATTGTTTGTACATACTGTATATGTTATAATTTCTGTACAGAGATGGAAATATAAAAGACAGTTAATGCAAACACATCTGTTTCTACTCTTTTATTCCCTCACCCAATGAAAATCGATAAGAGAATCAATAAGGAATCGGATCAATAAGCAAAATCGATTATGGAATCGGAATCACTAAATTCTTATCGATTCCCATTCCTAGAGTTGGGTCAGACTGCATTTCAATATGCTGCCCCCCCCCCACACACACACACACATGGAATGCCCTGCAAAACAACCTACATCTATCTGAACTTGTTACCGTCGGTGAATTTAAAGCTATTTTAAAGGAGAGTGAAATTAATGAGCTTGGTCAATGTAACTGTTTTTAAACGTGCACAAATGGTCATTTTGTCACTATCGATTGTAATTTTTTTTTTATTATGTGTTGATTATGTCTTGTGTTGTCAGAAACTGTGTGTTCTGCTGCTTTTCTTGGCCAGGTCACGCTTGAAAAAGAGGTTTGCAATCTCAATGAGGCTTTTTTTTTTTACCTGGTTAAATAAAGGATATATATATATATATATATATATATATATATATATATATATATATATATATATATATATATATATATATATATATGTACATTTCATGTAAGATCTGCTGTAAAATAGAGGAATAGAAGCAGGAGTCGGATGTTGAAAGCATGTTAAGTTTCAGTTTCGCTTCACGCCAGCGTTAGTTATGTTAGTTATGGACCACACCCCCACGTATATAACCGCTGCCCCTAGCCCATGTACATACTCCACCCCCGCTTCGACAGATACTGACTTTTATGAAAGGACCCACAATGTTTACCTTTCATGGGGCCCACAATTGCTAGCGGCACCCCAGACAGACATAAACATCATCTCATTTGCATTTTCTCTGGAAATTTGACTGCATGTAGAACTCATACAAACCTACAGAGGTCGAACAGAGCATTTAACGCAGTTATATGTCATCATGTTGTTCCGCGTTGCACCTTTAATATTCATTTTAATGCATGATGTGCTCGACTGACGTTTCCAGGAGCTGTTTTCTGAGCTTGAATTTGTTCTAAATGACATGAGATTGGATTAGTTTTGAGGAATATCCCTTAAATATCCAGCCCTGTCCTTCTGCCTGCAGCAGTACTGATGCCTCCGACTGTTGTTTATCGCAGTGCTGCCCTAAATTAAGTTTCAGCCTCACTGATCTGGATGAAAATATCCATTTACTGGTATCACACAACACTGACCAGACCTGTTCATCTGATACAGCAGTCTGTGCACTGTACTTTCCATTCTAGACACAGAAAAAACAAAACAAAAAAAAAACAGTCATGAAGTCCTGATGTACGGCCTGGTTTATGGACGGGAGGAAGCATGACATAATAACCTTAAATAATGACATAATAACCTTAAATAATGACATAATAACCTTAAATAATAATATAATAACCTTAAACATATAATGACATAATAACATCAAATAATGATATAATAACCGTAAATAATGACATAATAAGTGTAAATAATAACATAATAACCTTAAAAAATGACATAATAACCTTGTATAATAGCCTAATAACTTTAAATAATAACATAATAACCCTAAATAATGACATAATAACCTTAAATAATAACATAATAACCCAAAATACAACAAAAACAAGCATTAAAACTGCATTTAATTTTGCTACAAAATTTCGTTTTTTGGAAAAGGATAGTTTGTGAATGTAAATATTTTCATAATTTAATGTTTTTATTATATTAAAACAAAAAGAAAAAAATGTCATTATTAATATTATTAATGTTATTTTTATTTAAAAAAAAAAAAAAAAAGTTTATTTAACAGGGACATTGTACATTAATTCACATTACTGTAAATGCACCAGAGTTAGAATAATACCTATTAACTAGTAACTGGACACATGTTGAATTTTCACTCTAAAAGTTAGAATAACATTGTAAACATACAATTTTTAAACAAAATTTTAAAATACCTAAACACAGACAAATACAATATATGTTCTGCAATACAAACTTTACAATTAACCACACATCAAAGTAAGGAAAAAATAATTAAAATACACTTGGCACTTATTAAAAAACTACAACAGAGACTGGACTACAACATTTCTAATGTCGGCATCTTTAATTATTAACAGTTTGATTTATAGTTTATTATGTTATAATTTTACTGGAGATCAAATTGGGTTGAATGTAGAACCTGGAAGAACATCCCTGGTTTATTTTGTACAGTGTCCCAGACATGACCCCTGGGGGACGCCACGGTATCAGAGCATAAAGGGAAGAGGAGGAGGGTTGAAGTCTTTACTGCAGGACTGAATCCTCCTTCTGCATCCCTGTTCTCCTCTGAACCAGCTCCTTTCTCTTTCCACCTGGAAAAATAGCAGGCAATGAAACCTGATACAGGGTGGGAGGGGGGTGGGGGAGGGGGTGGGTTTGGGGGCGGGGGGGTCGAGCCGGTGGCTGCGTCGTCGTGCTAATGGAGATGGATGTGGTTGAGAATTGTCTCCCAAACGGCCGCCTCCGTGGAGGAAGAGGGGAGATCCATTTCTCTGGGTTTGGTAATGAGAGGGGGGGGGGGGGGGGGGGGGGGGGGGGGGGGGGTGAAGAAGTGCAGAGAGGATGGGATGGAGAAAAGAAAGACATGAGCGGAGGAAAGGCAGCGGAGGAATGACATGTTGACAAGGGAGGAAGATAGATGATAAGACAGCAGAAGCAGAAGGAACTGAAGGAGTGATGAGGTTCAGACTCAAACAGATAAATCCACCATCAGTGTCTTCACTCTAACGTCCCCACTCTGTGTGTCGTCCAAACGTCTGCGTCCTTTTATTGGACCGTCACTGCGTTATCAGTCATCACCACATTTAAAGAGCTTTGGGCAAAGAAGGGTTCAGCGATAACAGCAACAGCGGCCCCGATAAGACGCAGAAAAACCAGAACCAACGACAACAGGAAGAGACGGAGATGCAGGAAAACCAGAACCTAGAGGAAAACCAGAACCTAGAGACGGAGCTGTAGGAAAACCAGAACCTAGAGACGGAGCTGTAGGAAAACCAGAACCTAGAGACAGAGCTGTAGGAAAACCAGAACCTAGAGGAAAACCAGAACCTAGAGACGGAGCTGTAGGAAAACCAGAACCTAGAGACAGAGCTGTAGGAAAACCAGAACCTAGAGACGGAGCTGTAGGAAAACCAGAACCTAGAGACGGAGCTGTAGGAAAACCAGAACCTAGAGGAAAACCAGAACCTAGAGACGGAGCTGTAAGAGAACCAGAACCTAGAGACGGAGCTGTAGGAAAACCAGAACCTAGAGAAGGAGCTGTAGGAAAACCAGAACCTAGAGACGGGGCTGTAGGAGAACCAGAACCTAGAGGAAAACCAGAACCTAGAGGAAAACCAGAACCTAGAGACAGAGCTGTAGGAAAACCAGAACCTGGAGACGGGGCTGTAGGAGAACCAGAACCTAGAGGAAAACCAGAACCTAGAGACAGAGCTGTAGGAAAACCAGAACCTAAAGACGGAGCTGTAGGAGAACCAGAACCTAGAGGAAAACCAGAACCTAGAGACGGAGCTGTAGGAGAACCAGAACCTAGAGGAAAACCAGAACCTAGAGGAAAACCAGAACCTAGAGACAGAGCTGTAGGAAAACCAGAACCTGGAGACGGGGCTGTAGGAGAACCAGAACCTAGAGGAAAACCAGAACCTAGAGACAGAGCTGTAGGAAAACCAGAACCTAAAGACGGAGCTGTAGGAGAACCAGAACCTAGAGGAAAACCAGAACCTAGAGGAAAACCAGAACCTAGAGACGGAGCTGTAGGAAAACCAGAACCTGGAGACGGGGCTGTAGGAGAACCAGAACCTAGAGGAAAACCAGAACCTAGAGACAGAGCTGTAGGAGAACCAGAACCTAGAGGAAAACCAGAACCTAGAGACGGAGCTGTAGGAGAACCAGAACCTAGAGGAAAACCAGAACCTGGAGACGGAGCTGTAGGAAAACCAGAACCTAGAGGAAAACCAGAACCTAGAGGAAAACCAGAACCTAGAGGAAAACCAGAACCTGGAGACAGAGCTGTAGGAAAACCAGAACCTAGAGGAAAACCAGAACCTAGAGGAAAACCAGAACCTAGAGACGGAGCTGTAGGAAAACCAGAACCTGGAGACGGGGCTGTAGGAGAACCAGAACCTAGAGGAAAACCAGAACCTAGAGACAGAGCTGTAGGAGAACCAGAACCTAGAGGAAAACCAGAACCTAGAGACGGAGCTGTAGGAGAACCAGAACCTAGAGGAAAACCAGAACCTGGAGACGGAGCTGTAGGAAAACCAGAACCTAGAGGAAAACCAGAACCTAGAGGAAAACCAGAACCTGGAGACAGAGCTGTAGGAAAACCAGAACCTAGAGGAAAACCAGAACCTAGAGGAAAACCAGAACCTGGAGACAGAGCTGTAGGAAAACCAGAACCTAGAGGAAAACCAGAACCTGGAGGAAAACCAGAACCTAGAGACGGAGCTGTAGGAGAACCAGAACCTAGAGGAAAACCAGAACCTGGAGACAGAGCTGTAGGAAAACCAGAACCTAGAGGAAAACCAGAACCTAGAGATGGAGCTGTAGGAAAGATGATGGTGTTTCCACGGTAACCGTGGAGCCTCTGAACATCCAAATATGGTCATATTTGATGACCATGAAAAGATGAAGAACTGTATTTTACACCAGTTATTGAGCTGGACTGATAGAATTAGTGGATTTGAAGTTCAATTCAATTATTTTATATCAGTGGATGCTTTCATTTGGGTCTTTGAGGGTTAAAATATGAAGCATTTGTTTTTTCTTACAGTGTTTGACAGTTTTCGTCGTCTCAAACTGTTTAAAACCAACAGTTTGTGGTCACGTTGCTTCACCCCCATAAAAACACATGGAACCTCTGTGTTTATTGACCAGAATATAAAAGTGTAACGACAGTCGGCTCCACTCACTCCTTAATGATGTGATAATAATATTGACTGTCATTCACACACTGGGCTGTTTATCGTCAGGTTTCCTCTGCGATTTTGGCCCCAACAGCTGTCGCTAAATTCCTTCGATCTGTTGTTGTTGTGAGAAATTCGCAGTTTTAGAAAAATTAACAGACACACACGTCCTATGAATGATTTTGTGAGATTTGTCACTGATAGATTCTGATTATGAACATTTCAACTTACACTGTAAAATATAACAGGTTATTTCAACTTAAAAATATGAGTGAAAAGGGGCTGCTTTAAAGTCACAACACATTCTGTTATCGCACATCAAGTTGTCTGTTTATTAGCTGAACTTTAGGGAGAGTTTTTTTACTTAAAATGTTCATTAATAATAATAATAATAATAATAATAATAATAATAATAATAATAATAATAATAATAATAATAATGACGTGGTGATGATGATGATGATGATGATGGTGATGTGATGAAGATGATGGTTATGATAATGTTTATGTTTACGCATTTGGCAGACGCTTTTTTCCAAAGCGACTTACAGGGGAAAACCAATTAAATCACTCAATCAATCAAATTTTATTTATATAGCGCCAGATCACAAAAAAGTTATCTCTTGACATTTTATATATAGAGTTGGTCAAAACCAGACTCTAAGTCAATTTACAGAAACCCAACAGAATGATAATGATGAGGAGGAGAAGGAGGAGGAGGATGATAATGATGATGATCATCATTATCATCCTTATCACCACCATCATCATCTTCATCATCATCACCATCATCATCACCATCATCATCATCTTCATCACCATCATCATCACCATCATCAACATCATCATCATCAATCATTGTTATTATTATTATTATTATTATTATTATTATTAATAATAATAATAATAATAATAATAATAACAAGAAGAAGAAGAAGAAAAGTAATAATAATAGTAATTTTTTTTATATTCTTCTTCTTCTTATTATTATTATTATTATTATTATTATTATCATTATTATTATTATTATTATTATTATTATTATTATTATTATTATTATTATTATTATTATTATAGTTCACCACTGTCATATTCTCTTTGGCTCTAGTTAAATTTTACAAAAGTAGAATCTATTACTTCCAGTTTATTTCAGCTGTTCTTCTGTTCATCCTGCAGAACTTTTCCTTCTTCTTCGTTCTCGTCTTGGTGAGAACAGGCTGTATTTCTTTTCCCAGGATGCAACAGTCAAAGTCATTGCATAAACATAAACATCAGTGAGTCGTGCGTATCCAGCGTCGTCACAATGAGCCCACAGCGTGCGTTCACTTCACTGACCTCACCGTAAAATGATACGCAGGCGTTGAGGGTGAACATTTTGGAGCACTTATCTGTGGACTCCATATGGAGGCAGAGACGCTTTAATAAAAGGAACACAAACACAATCATATCAGAGCGAATACAGTCAGCAGACATCGGCCATAGTTTGGTTCATTAAAACGGTCCGAAGGCTGGTACCGTTCAAACCATGTGGACACCAGAGGACTGGGCTTTACTGTGCAGACCGTATCCTCTGTGTTCTGCAGTCGGACTGTGGGACGCACTGGAAAGACTGCGATAAATACTGGAAAAGAAAAGAGTTTACACTGAAGCCACACAGCGTTGGTCCACTTCCTGTTTTAATAATTATAGTTCAGTCGTAGGAAAAAAATTAAACATTTCAACCTTGGTGTGTTATTGGAGGACAGAACAAGACTTTTTTACTTTTGTGAAATTTTTCTAAATTTTTATTGTTATGTAGAAAACCAAGGTTAATGAAGTTACCGTATTTGGTTTCTTACCCACAAGTGGCAAAACAAACAAACAAAAGAACAAGATGTATATATAAAAATACAAGAAAAACTGTCCTCACTGTAACTGTCGCTGTCACTGTCTTGTAATGTATGCAGAAGTGACCAAAAATAGTCTCTTGCCCGAAAAAAGCCCTGTATAGAATAGTTGTAGGAATACTCAGAAAAAAAAAAGAAAAACTCTGAAATTCAACATTTCAACCTCAGTGTATTACTGGAGAACCTAACAAGACTTTATTTTGTGAAATTGTTTAGAAATGTTTATTGTTATATAGAAAGTCAAGGTTAATGAAGTTACCATATTTGGTTCCTTACACATAAGTGGCAAAAACCACAACAACAAGTATATATAAAAAATACAGGAAAAACTGTCCTCACTGTGACTGTTGTTGTCACTGTCTTGTAACGAATGCGGAAATGACCAAAAATAGTCCCTTGCTCAATAAAGGGTTAACCCTTTATGTGTCACTTGTAGAAATACTCTGAAATTCTAACTTTCAACCTCAGTGTATTATTGGAGGATGTAATAAGACTTTATTTTGTGAAAATTTTCAGAAATTTTTATTGTCATGTAGAAAATCAAGGAGAGATTTTTTTTTTTCAAATATCAATTTCAAGATATAAGTTTCAATTTTGTATCATATTTGATCCATCAGGTTTCAAAGCTCAAATATTGTTATTTTTGAACAAACAAAAACATAATAGAACACAAACATGTCTAATAAATAGTTAATTCCTTTTCTAAATGGTTCCAGTTCTTCCTCCTTCCTCATTAATGTCAGTCTTGTAGTGTCCCTCTAAAGGCCTCTGGTGAATGAACTCCTCCCCCTGGTGGATTATCTGTGTATTGCATGTATCTAATTATATACATCAGGTTTTTCAAGAAAATAAATATCACACTGATCATGTAGAGGGCTTCAAAACTCATGTGTCAAATATGATACGTTTGGCATTAGAGGGTTAAATGTTTTGTGTATTTGTAGATCCTCTGTGATGTATAAGTTATAATGAACATGTATAAATGATAAACTGCGGCAGAATATGGTTAAAATTACACTCACTTTTCTTAATAAATTTCAGTTTGTTCATGTTATTCACATTTTTTAAAGGATAGTTTGGAGATGTAACCATTTTCATACTGTAATTTTACTTATTTTACTCTAAATGATAGATAAAAGTTTGTATTTGTCATTATTTATACATTATTCTGTTATGATTTGACTGGTTCTGATCCACTTCAGATCATACTGGGCTGAATGTAGAACCTGAACTAAAACAGTTCTGACGTCCTCGAGTTTAGTCGTGTTCAGCTCCACCTCCAGGGTTCCATGACGTCTTTCGTATTTCTCCGTCCTGTGTTTAAATCCAGGCCGTTTGTTTGTGTCATGTGGTGTCCAGAGCCGGTGTGGACGCCGCCCTCATGTGGACGCCGTCCAGCAGCTGTAGGACGGACTGAAAGGCTGATCCACATCCAGGCCTTATCAGCCAACATCAGCACTGAGCTCATGGATAATACTGTTCTGGATGGACAGGAAAAAAACCCAGCAGCTAAAATCCAAAAAACTGGAGGAACGCCCGAAAACAGAAAAGTGGAACATGCTTGAACTGTTCAGATGGTGGTTTGTGTTTCTGTGAATCTACAGGAGGTTTTTTTTATTTCTGTGTATTTATGGAAGTGTTCCTTATAAACATGAACACAGTTAAATACATCTGCAGAAGCAGGAGGAGTATACAGGTCCATGACAGAAAGGTGTTAAGAAAAGAAAAGAAAAGAAAAGAAAAGAAAAGAAAAGAAAAGAAAAGAAAAGAAAGAAAAGAAAAGAAAAGGTAAGATAAGATAAGAAAAGAAAAGAAAAGGAAAAAAGAAAAGAAAGGGTAAGATAAGAAAAAAGAAAAGGAAAAACAAGGTACGAAAAGAAAAGAAAAAAGAAAAGGTAAGATAAGATAAAATAAAAGATAAGAAAAGGAAAAGAGAAAAGAAAAGAAAAAAGAAAAGGTAAGGTTAGGTAAAAAAAGAAAAACATCTAAACCATTTAATCCCTGTTGGTCCATTAGTTCTATCAGTCCATGTCAGTCATTGGTGTAAAACACAGTTCTTCATCTTTTCATGGTCATCAGATATGACCATATTTAGACGTTCAGAGGTTCTGTAGTTGCCGTGGAAACACCGTCATCTTCTACAACACTGACTCTCCAGTCAAACCCATGGAGTCGGATCAGTGACAGTGGACGGACTCAGTTGTTTTTTCTCTTCAGTTATTGAAGTTTGTGCTGATAGTCTGGTTCTCTTCAGGTTTTCTGTTTCTAATAGAATGAACCTCAGCTTTAATCTGAGCTTTAATGAACATCTACACGATCAGTGAATTAAATATAGGAAAATACCAGATTTTTACTGACAAAACACAAAATTCAAGGGATGATATTATAATAAATGGACATAAAGCACTTAAGAAAGGTTCAATCTAAAAACAAAGTCATTCAGAAACTGCCACAGAAGTACAACTGGGCCTTTAAGGGTTAAAAACCAAAACCAACCGTATGTTTCCACAAACTGACTCAGTGTCTGAATAAAAGATAAAACTCATGTCTGTTGTGGAATCATCATGTTTTGTGCTTCAAACCCAAACTCAGTTAATGGACCCTGTTTATCGCTAACATCCGAAACATTTGGACGTGTGTTCGATTCACTACAGAGGGATGAGATGAAAGACGTGGACTCTAAAAAGGAACTAAAACTGTCCGAATAATGGGACGGAATAAACAGTTTATTCTGTTTAAGAGGCAAAACAGAAAAAGGAAACAGTCAGATAAAGTCCACATGGAAACAAAAACCATTAAACAGACCCTGAATTTAGGACGAACGTTAAATAGTAATGTGATACCGTTTAATTCATGACAAAAACACGCTGTTAAGCTCAAAAACACTTGTTCCTGTTCTGTCCAGTACCATGTGGTGCCTTTAACTGAAGTGGACACATACTGTAACTGATACAACAGCCCCCCCTGGTGGACAAACACAGGGAGGTAGAAGCCTTTAGTCCCATAAACCTGTCAGAGTCCATACAAGTGTTTACACCAAGGTTCCAACAGTTTTGGATTTTTCATTCTAGTTTAGTTTTATTTAGTTTTGACGTTTTTTTTTCTCTAATTCAGTTCGTTTTAATTCGTTCTTAGAGCAGGTTTGCTAGTTTTTACAGGGTGGGGAAGCAAAATGTACAATATTTTGAGGCAGGGATTGAAAGACAGTGTATGACCAATTAGTTTATTGAAAGTCATGAGAATTTATTTGCCACAAGAAAATGTCCATAATAGAAAATGTTTTTATTCTATGTGTCCTCCTTCTTTCTCAATAACTGCCTTCACACGCTTCCTGAAACTTGCGCAAGTGTTCCTCAAATATTCGGGTGACAACTTCTCCCATTCTTCTTTAATAGTATCTTCCAGACTTTCTCCTAATAGTTTTGCTCATAGTCATTCTCTTCTTTCCATTATAAACAGTCTTTATGGACACTCCAACTATTTTTGAAATCTCCTTTGGTGTGACGAGTGCATTCAGCAAATCACACACTCTTTGACGTTTGCTTTCCTGATTACTCATATGGGCAAAAGTTTGTGAAAAGGTATGGATAATAGTGTTAGGTATGATTATGACATCAGTATATGTTTGGTTTCAAAACAACTGACGTAGTGCCTGCTGAGAAAAAACAACTAAATGTTCATTGTAAATTTTGCTTCCCCACCCTGTATTAGTTTTCATTTTTTTCTAAATGCTTAGTTTTAGTTTAATTTTAGTTTAGTCGTCTCTTTTCTCTTCTTCTCTGTCGTCGTATTCAAATAAATCCCAGACAGGACTCTGCTGCTTTCTCCAACTTTAGTCTCCATGTTTCCAGGTAGAGTAGGGACCAGAAGACGACCGGAAACCACAAGTGACGGACCGTCAAGTGTCGTATGGTGACGACAGAAAAAAGCTAGAGCGAAATAAATCGCTTTTGTATCAATCTGATATTGACAAAGACGAAAACAAAGGGAATTTTATCCATAATTTTTATATGTTTTAGTTTTGTAAGCACACAATACAGTTTCAGTTAGTTATTGTTTTTTTCTTTTAATTATAGTTTTTATTTATTTCAGTTAACGAAAATGTTTATATAATTCTAGTTTTCATCATTTCGTTAGTTTTCGTTAACGATAACCTTAGTTTACACTGAAAATTAACTACATATTATAACAGTATATTTGAGTCTTGATTGTCTTTTCTATTGTTTTAACAGATTCAAACTGTGAGACTTTATGGACACCCTGTAAATTAAAGTTTGACATACAGGGGTTTTTTTGTTTTTGTTTTTTTAAATCAGCGCTGTCAACCTCATTTTAGTTCAGGTTCCATTCTTTTTTTTTTTTTTTTCCTTTTAACTTGTTGGGCGGGGGGGTGGGGGGCGAAGACCCTCACAAGAAAATTTCAACAATACTAACAATAACAACCATGGTGATAATTATACTGGTAATAATAACTAGTTAATAGTAATAGTTAATAACTTGTTCTAGTTCAGGTTCCACATTCAGCCCAATATGATCTGAAATGGGCCAGACCAGTCATTTCATTTCATTTATTTATTTATTTATTTTTAAAGTAGGTCAACTCCAAACTATTCACTATGTTTTAAAGTGAAAAAAGTAAAATTACATCAAGAAAGTGTTTAAATCTACAACCTATCTTTAAAAAAAAACATTTCCTAAGAAAATTAAGTGCATTTTTTACCAATTTTCTGCCCCAGTTTATCTTTTATACATGTTCATTGTAACGTACAGATCACACTGGATCTACAAATACACAAAACATTTAATAACAGACAGAATATTGGTACAATTACATTTAATTTTCTTCAGACGTTTCAGATTGTTCATATTTGTTCAGGTTATTCACATTTTTTATGAAAGGCTAGTTTGTAAATTTACACATTTTCATGTAATTTCACTGTTTACACTAAAACAAAGAGGAAAATTTTGGAGTTGTCATTATTTACAGGTTATTATGATAGTACTTGACTAGTCCAAAGTAAGGCTTTTTCAGTGTACATTTTTGCAAAATTTTTACAAATTCATACTACGGGAGGAAGTGGACTCTTTGGTGGGCCAGTTTTGGCCCATGGGCCGTATGTTGGACACCTGTGTCTTCTATAAAAGTCAATTGTTGTAGAATATATATATGTTTATATGAAACTGCACTGCTTACAGTTACAAGAAATATAAAAACCCTTTGTTTTTTTTATTTGTTGTTGTCTTTTTTTGGTCGTTATAACAGCTCTAAATCGTATTAGCTCTTATTATAAATTAGGTTTTTACATCTACATTTTTTTTTTCCCATAACCTTAAAATGTTTAATAAATGTTGATCCACTAATCCTATTAATACATGTCTATAACTGATGTAAAACACAGTTCTTCATCTTTTCACGGTCATCAGATATGATCCATTTGGACGTTCAGAGGCTCTGTAGTTACCATGGAAACACCGTCATCTTCTACAACATTGATTCACCAGTAAAACCCATGGAGTCGGATCAGTGACAGTGGATGGACACACTGGGTTCATTTATGGATATTTTTGCTGATAAAGTCACTTTTTTTTCTGATATAATAACCCTCAACTTTACTCTGAGTTTTAATGAACATCTACATGATCAGTGAATTAAATACAGGAAAATACACGATTTACACTGAAAAAATGCAAAATACAGAAGGTAATATTAGAACAATCTATCAGTCAATCAAATTTTATTTATATTGCACCAAATCATAACAAAAGTTTTCTCATGACACTTAAAAATATAGAGTTGGTCTAAACCAGACTGAGGCCAATTTACAGAAACCAACAGAATCCTCCAGGAGTAAAGACTAGTGAGAGGAGACAGAGGACGGAAAAAGGACCTTTAACAGGTTTCAACCTGGAGCAGAAGCAGACTGAGGAGGACGGACGTCTGCCTGGACCAGCTGGGGTTAAAGAGAGAGAGGAAAGGAGGAGAAAAGAGAGAGCGATACAGAGAGAGGGGGAGAATAAATGGTGTTACATCACTTAAGAAAAGCTGAATATCCTCCTGAGACCCAGCTGTTCATTTCTGTCCTCTGTGGTGGACAACAATCTCATATCTTTATTTAAAAAAAAACAAACAAACTTGTCCACTGCAAAAGAAACATTTCATTTAAAATAATTACCTGAAGAACTGTGGCATCATAACGTTTCCAGTCAAGACAATTATGTAATTTAAAAAAACCAAAATCTTTTGCTTACAGGGTCTCAGGAGGATCTAGAGAAACCTTCATTTGGGATCTGACTTCAGTTCTGGGTCTTCAGGGTTAAATGAGTCAAAGTGGACTTTGAGGATCCTTCTGGCTGTTTTCTCTAAACTCTTCGATGCTTCTCAGGCTGGTCTCCAGACTTTTCTTCAGTTCTGCTAAATCCAGTCTGATCTCCTCCAGAACGTCCAGCTTTGATAGTTTTTCACTAATAGTCGCCAGAACGTCGTCCCCCCTCTGGTCTGAGACCTGGTCCGGCTCGGGTTCTCCTCCATAACACGACTCCATGGTTTGTTCCCAGATCTGAACGTAGGAGTCGATGAAGGCCTCCAGCTCCTCCAGGCTGGTGCCCCCCTGGTGGTCCTGCAGACCTCCAGACCCTGGAACCCCCCTCAGACCTCCAGACCCTGGGACCCCCCTCAGACCTCCAGACCTCCTCAGAGTCCAGTCCCTACACACAAGCCGCCCGTCGCTGACATTGTCCTCTGTCAGCGTCCTGGTCTGGGCTGGAGGTAGGAACCAAACGGCTGTAGGACATCTGAGGGCTGACCTTTGACCTTCAGGGTCGTCGGACACAAACCAAATGGGCAGGTTTACCCTGAACCCCATCTGGTCCACCTCGGTCCACCACGGCCCGTCTGTACCGCAGACCGCTGAGGCTAAGCGGGACTTGAGGACCCGTCTGTCCAGGAACCTGGTCCAGGTCCCCGTTCGTCCTGAAGGTAACACCGCCATCGGACCAGCTGCATCTGGAGTCTTGGAGCTGATTGGTGGAGGCGTGGCCGGGGGCGGGTCAGATGCTGTGGACGACAAAATACACCAATGGGTGAGTTCAAACAGGAAATACAAACTCCAGCTGTGTGTTCTTATCTGTCCACCAGGGTCTGCTCGTCTTTTACGACATGTGGTCCCTCCCATGTGTCCCCCGATAGTGAAGCTGATGATTCATTTTATACGGATTTCATAATTTGGCTAAAAATATGACGAAGGCAATTACGCTATGAGGCTAACGATATGCAAAAAGAAACTGCACTGCATACAGTTAGTTACGAGAAATGTGGGAAAATATGTGTATTTTTTTTCTTCTTCAGCATAAATATGATCAGGTTTTCACATTCGGAAATACCTGTTTATGACAAATATTTGTGAACCCGTTAACGGTATTAGCGATATTAGCAGTATTAGCTCTGTTAGCAGTATTAGCGGTATTAGTGGTAACAGCTATTCTATTCTATTCTATTCTATTCTATTGTTATCTATTCTATTTTATTTCATTATTTACTATTCTATTCTATTTTATTTTATTTTATTTTATTTTATTTTATTTTTTCTATTCTATTCTATTCTATTCTATACTTTCACTGTAAATATAGTTCTACCACAGACAAGCCAAATATTTCTAAATGTTTCATGTATTAAACAGAACGGAGCAGTTTTATCTCGGTTTGATTTATTCCAAACTAACCAAATGCAGCTGAACGACCATAACTGACCGAGAACCAGTAAACTTCTTAGATGAAAGCTCAGTGTATCAGAATGTCTAATTTATATCATATGCAAAAAAATAAACTGTACATATAATAAACAGCATTTTTTGTCTCTTCTAAATGCATAAATGTGACCTAAATATGATCAGATTTTCACTTTCTGACTCTTAAACTGAACCCAGACTCAACCCTCTTAAATACCTGTTTGCTGCAGATGTCTGTGAACTCATTCCTTCTGGTTTGACCAAATATTTCAGCATAAACTTCAACTAAACGTTTCCAGTAACAGTTCAACTGCTCTGAACTTTCAGTGCAAACACAGTTCTGCTGCAGACAAGCCAAATATGTCTATAAATGTGACCAACTTGTCACGTATTTGACAGAAAAATCTGCCAACGGAGCAATTTTACCTTGGCTGGATTTATTCAAAACTAAACAAATGCAGCTGAGCGACCATAATTGACCTAATGTGGAAAAAAATGCAGGACGAAGATTGTTTTTCCTTTTAGTCAAAAACTAAAGCTCTTCTTCCAGATGTCATTTTTTTTTTTTTTTTTTCACTTTGTTGAAATTCCTGTTTTACAGCGTCAAGTAAAGTCAATTACAAATACCTCAGAATTACATTTAAGCCCTTGAATAAATATTGGGCTTTAAATTCATATTTTATAACAATGGTGTGTGCAGGGTGCGATTTGTCAAAAAAATGGTGGGGGGGTGCTCTTTTTTTTTTTTTAACTATATACTGATATTTTACATATTTCTTTGTTTTTCTGTGTAGATCAGTGGTTCTCTACCTTTTTTGAACAAACGCCCTTTATGTTATCAAACCGGATATTTGCCATTGACATATGCTGCTTGATATTGATACTTATACACAGGGTGCGATTTGTCAAAAAAAACGGGGGGGGGGGGGGGGGGGGGGGGGCCAGTTATATACATGGGGGTGCGGTCCATAAACTAACACTAGCGTGAAACAAAAGTGAAACTTTCCATTCTTTCAACATCCAACTCCTGGTTCTATTCTTCTATTTTTCAGCGGATATTACATGAAATTCTCACAGCTTCTAACCTGTATCCACTGGACACACAAATGCTGGGCCCCATGAATTTATCACACTGACCCCACGGTAAACGATGTAACGATATGAAAATTTCAAATTACGGTTAATGTGACCAAAACTATCACAGTTATTATTATCGCAGTATTGTTGAAACTGCTCAAAATGTTCAAAAAGTACTAATACACACACTGAAAGAATTTAACCAAGTTGTATTTAAAAGAACAAAATTAAAACTAAAAAATAAAATTAAATAACTGGTACAATGTACCTTCTGTTGGCGGAAACATTCAGATATTAACCCTTAGTGGTCTGAGTCTATTTTGTCCGTTTTTCAGTCCTTTTGATTTTGCCTTTATATACTATATAAACAAATGTTTACTATACCCATGTTTGGGATATGTTTTCAGCACAACTTCATCTATATCATCTGTCTGTTATTTTTTTATTTTTATATTTTTAACCTACTATAAAAACACAAAAGGACAAAAAATATATAAAATCTGATCTGAAAAATGTATATAATTTATTGCATAAATAACACACAGATGCTTAACAAAGCTTTTCAAAAACTTTAGAAGTGAATATTGGTTCCAAATATTAGGTATAGAAAATCAAAACTGTAATAAATTAAAACTATACTCAAATATTTGACATTAAAGCAGATCTTTCCATAGGGTTTTCTCCCCTAAAAGTGTGGTAATCAAACATGGTTATCATGATAATTAGAATTTAAACGGTAATACTAACCGTCTGCAATTTTACCGCAGTTTATCGTTATACCGGTAATCGTTACATCCCGAATACTGTGCCACCATAAATGAGCCCCTTTTCCATCAGACTCCCAGAAACTTCTTATTACCAGGAACTTATTGACCTGAGTAAAAGAATCCCTGGTAAAATGCATGGTTAGTGTTTCCACCACACCTCAAACTTCTTGGAAATCAGTGCATCTGAAAACCAAACATAACGTCTCCATCTGCTGCTGCTGAGGATTCAACAGAGGTTCTACTCACAGTGGTGGGTCAGCTGATGTCCACCGTGGTCTTCTGAGTCCTTTCGGTCCAGTGTTAGTTCCTCCATCAGCTGTTCTGGTCTGGATGACACACCTCTGGTCACATGATCTCCCCTGTGACAGACGTCCATCCTGTCGTCCACCATCATCTCCTCTATCAGCTCCAGTAGCTGTCCAACCTGAGCTCCTCCGTCCCTGTGTTTGTTGTCTAGAACGTGGTACCTGTTTCCACACTTCTCCACCAGCCACTGAAGCGCTTCCCCTTCGCTCTCGATTCGCTCTTCCACGCCGGCGTCTCCGAGCCAATCCCCGAAGCTGAACAGAACCAGGGCCCGCCTCCACGCCTGGACTCCGCCCGCCTCCAGCTGCTGCTCCACGGCCTCCCTGTGTTCGTCCCTGAAGGCGGCGCTGGCATTGACCACCAGGAGGACGGCGCTCAGAGGTCGCAGGAGGTCAGAGGTCACGGAGAAGCCTCCCGGCGTGTCCGTCACCGTCAGCGTCCTTCCGCCAACTTCTCCTTGTTTTCGGACGCAGGAGGTCGTCTGGACGTCTGCGTCGAAGCTCTGTCGGCCCAGGACAGTGTTTCCGCAGGAGCTTTTACCGGTTCTCCTGCCGCCGACCAGGACTAAGCTGAGCTCTGACAGGGGGCGGAGCTTCTCTGGAAAAGAAGATGGGTCAAAGGTCACAGGAACAATGAAAATCAGTTCAGCAGTTCGGCTTAATTTCACGCCAGTTCGACACCACTGATCGTTAAAATCTTCAGTATAATTTTGTTCTTTCTAACTTCCTCTGGTGGTCCAGTATCGGACCCCCCTGCGGCCTGTTTTGGCCCCCAGGCCTTATGCTGACCCCCCTGGTTTCCTCACCCATCTGAGTCCGACCCTTCCTCCTCTGCTCCTCCTTCCTCCTCCTCCTCTCCTCCGCCCTCTCCTCCTCTCCTCTCTTCCTCCTCTCCAGCGTCTCCGTCACCCTCCTCTCCACCTCATAGTGCCAGTTCCCGTTGCCGCCGGCGACCGTTTCCTCGATCTTGCCGATCAGTTCCCGGACCTGGAAGCCGTCCCCTCTGGTTCTGTTGTTGATGACGTGGTACCTGTTGCTGCAGCGGTCCACCAGCCACCGCAGGGCCGTCCCCTCCGTCTCCAGGTAACGCTCGGCGGTGGCGGCCCCCAGCCAGTCCCCGAAGCTGAAGACCACTAGGGCTCGGGCCCAGACACCTTCGCCCAGGAGCTCCACGTGTTCCTGAGCGGCTCTGCGGTTGGTTTCGCCGAAGGATCTGTCCACGCGGACCACCAGCAGGAAGACGTGAGGCCCCGGGGGACACCGGGACAAAGCCAGGACCAGCTCCCTCCGGTCCAACACGGGGGTCTCGTGGCAGAAGTAGTTCCTCCACCAGCCGGGGGTGTCCACCACCGTCACATGTCTGCCAAATACCACGCCGTCCCCCACCCGACAGCGGGACGTCCGGCTGAACGGCGGCGTGTCCGCTCTGCCTAAGATGGTGTTGAACGTCGACGATTTCCCACAACCCTTTGCTCCGACCAACACGATCCTGATATCAGTCATGGGCCGCAACCTCTCTGAAAGGTAAGGTAAGGTAAGGTAAGGTAGGGTGAGGTAAGGTAAGGTAAGGTAAGGTAAGGTGAGGTAAGGTGAGGTGAGGTAAGGTAAGGTGAGGTAAGGTAAGGTGAGGTAAGGTAAGGTGAGGTAAGGTGAGGTAAGGTAAGGTAAGGTAAGGTAAGGTAAGGTAAGGTAAGGTAAGGTGAGGTAAGGTGAGGTAAGGTAAGGTAAGGTGAGGTGAGGTGAGGTAAGGTGAGGTGAGGTGAGGTGAGGTAAGGTGAGGTGAGGTGAGGTGAGGTAAGGTAAGGTAAGGTGAGGTGAGGTGAGGTAAGGTGAGGTGAGGTGAGGTGAGGTAAGGTAAGGTGAGGTGAGGTGAGGTAAGGTAAGGTAAGGTGAGGTGAGGTGAGGTGAGGTAAGGTAAGGTGAGGTGAGGTGAGGTAAGGTGAGGTAAGGTGAGGCGAGGCAAGATAAGCTAAGGTATGGTAAGGTACGTTGAAATAAGATAAGGTAAGGTAAGGTAAGATAAGATAAGATAAGATAAGATAAGATAAGATAAGATAAGATAAGGTAGAGTAAGATAAGTTAAGATACATTTTTCCTTAGATATATAAGGTTGTACATTGTTGTTCACACTTTCTTAATGAAATTTTCCTTTTTTTTTTTTTTTTTTTACACTAAAACAAAGAAAAAATTACATTCTTATCTATGACTGTGCTTTCAAACCTACGGTCTGTGGGCTAAACCTGGCCCACTAAAGGGTCCAGTCTGGGCCATGAAACACAGAAATGACACTAAAGATATTAACAAACATTTTTGTTCAGGTTCCACACTCAGACCAATCTGATCTAAAGTGGGCCAGAACCAGTCAAATAAAAACACAATAACCTATAAATAATGACAAATACAAACTCTTCTCTTTGTTTTAGTGTAAAAAAAAAAAAAAAAAAAAAAAATACAATTCTGATAGAAAAATAAGTAAATACTAAATAAATATGAACAAACTGAAATATGTTAATATAAATCAGTGTAATTGTACTAATATTCTGTCTGTTATTAAATGTTTTGTGTATTTGTAGAGCCACTGTGATCTGTGCGATATAATGAACATGTGGAAATGATAAACTGAGGCAGAATATTGGTAAAGTTAAACTGATTTTTTGTTCATAAATTTCAGTTTTTTCATGGTTGTTCATGTTTTTCAGATTTTTTAAAAAAGACAGTTTGTCGATATAAACATTTTCATCATGTAATTTCACTTTTTTCACTCTAAAACACATTGAATCATTTGGAGTCGACCTTATTTCTAGGTTTTTTGTTCCTATTCGTCTGGTGCGGTCCGACTGAACCCAGACTTCCTCTGAGTTCAAAGGTTTATGCAGATGACTGATCAAATCTCATGTTGAATCCATGTTCCTGTGGAATAGATCTGATGGGTCTGATGACCTAACAGCGACCACCCTTCCCTTCAGTAGATAAAACTGGTCCCAAACCTGCAGGGGAAGGACCCCGGACCCATGTCATGTGGTCTACCCTGAACCTGAACCACTTCCATCTGGACTCCACATTCCAGGGTTCAGATGCAAATCCAATGACCCTTTTGTTCCTTTGGTTCTGGAACCGTTGAACTCTGATATGAATAATGGTCTGGATGAAGGTAAGTCATGTGGTTTCTGTTTCACGGCTCAAAAGAAATTAAGCTTATCTGAATCGGAATCTTTTTTTTTTTTTTTTTTTTTTTGGAGATTAACATTTTCAACAAGAACCAGAGTGTGAAGGACAAAGACATTATTTGAAAACTGAACACCAGTCAAATTCAGGGTGAAGACAGAAGATAAAAATGCAAAAATGAGCATATACATCCAGGTCTTTATTTCTGTAACTCCATCAAACTCTCAGGTTTATTGTGTTAATGCTATAAAAACATGTAATGAGTTTGTCTTTGACCCATGAACTACATTTCCATAAAGTTTCATCCTGTTTAATTATATGTAAATATGAAGGAAGGAGGTGAACGTATAAACTAATGCCCATGTCATCATCCTATGTCTATTTGTTTTATTTATTTATTTATTTGTATTTTTTCATTTTTTCATTTATAGCGAACAGGTGCTATATTAATATTGACTGTTTTATGTTTTTTTCCGTCACCTGCCTAAAGACTGCTGATAAAAAGGAGATATTTTGACTGATTCTAGTCATATTTACATGGGTGTATTTTTTTATACAGTAATGTTCATAAATATACATGGTCCTTATTAAATAAACCAATAAAATAGATAGATAGATAGATAGGTAGATAGATAGATAGATAGATAGATAGACAGACAGACAGACAGACAGACAGACAGACAGACAGACAGACAGATAGATAGATAGATAGATAGATAGATAGATAGATAGATAGATAGATAGATAGATAGATAGATAGATAGATAGATAGATAGATAGATAGATAGATAGATAGATCGATAAGTATAAATACATACATACATACATGAATAAATGAATGAATGAAAATAGGTGAGTTTTCATTGAAAAAAATCTAAATCTAACTCAGTGTATTTTTCTCATTTCTAGTCCAAATATCTCATCACACTTAAAATCAGACAGAACCACCTAAAGAGGAACTTTCCGGTGAGATACAAGAAATCTTGAATTAAGCAAAAAAAAAATCTTGAATTTAGCAAAAATAATTAAGCTTCAATTAAGCAAAAAAAAAATAAAATCTTGAATTAAGCAAAAAAATTAAGCTTGAATTAAGTAAAAAATAATAATAATAATAATCTTGAATTAAGCAAAAAAATCTGCCAATGGAGCTAGTAAAAATTATCTTGGTATGGTATATGGACATATGTGCAAAAGTTTACCGAGATTTACTAAATGTTGAAAAAACCAAAGTGCGTAATGTCGGTTTTTCCATTAAATCACAAATGTGATGATTTGTTTATTTATTATTGCGAGATGTCAGTAGAAGTCATTCCATAAACATGAACATAAATATGTGTAGTTTTGAATCTAGAATGCTGGTTCCCCCTCTATCTCATACCAAATAAAAAAAAATGTGGTTTCCTGGTGTGTCCACACACACCCACATGTTTCTTTAAAACTCTTCTTCTTCTCTTGTTACAACATCCGTCAACATCCTTTTTTTTTTTTTTCACGTGACTCTAGTTGCGCAAAAAGGTCTTTCCATTGCAGTTTTGCATGATATACCAATTTAACTATGATCGAAAAACCACCTCTTGCAAGCACAAAAACTTTTCATCAAAAAACGAGTTCTTTGGCGAAATTGTAATTTTTCCATTCGGTAAACTTTTATGTGCAAGACATATTTATGCAATTTGAGGGTCGATGGAAAAGCGACTCCAGATAAACCCAGATGACTGGACAGACTATTAAACTACATCTGTATCCACACCTGCTCTGGTAGGGGTGTTAGAAAATATCAGTTCTGCAATATATCGCAATATTTAATTTTGTGATACTGTATCGATATTAAAAAGTACTGTATCGATATTTTTAGGTATTTACTCAAATGCAGATATTGTGGAGGTTCATTACTGTTTTTTGAATGTCTTTTTTGTTTATATTTTATTTATTATTATTTAACATCTTTTATTAAATAATATTAGTTCCTTTGTTGGAATTGAACTAAAATACTGTTCTGTTGTTCGTTCTGAACTAATAGAATATGAACATTTGAACAGGATCTGAAACTGTAATGTCTGTAAAACAGAATTTCAGTTTGAACACAGGAACATTTTGTGATAGAACATTAGATCCTGTTGGGATCAAATAAAAATGTGTTTAGTATTTGTGCAGATTTCTGGTGTAATTCAATTCTTCAAGGAAATAATCATTTAAAAAAAAAAAGAAACAAACAAAAACTTGCCTTTAAACAGTATCATGATATATCGTGATATATTGTGATATATCGTATCGTGATCCTAGTATTGTGATTTGTATCGTATCGCCAGATTCCTGCCGATACACAGCCCTAGTCAAAAGCACGGATGTCAAACATACAAATAAAAACCTATAAATAAATAATAATTTGATTTTCTATTTGTGTGAAATAGGGCTGCGACTAACGATGTAGATTATGTAGATTATTTTAAAAACTAATCGATTCACTGGATAAACACAAAGGGGTGGGGGGGCTTGTTCCATTAATGCGGTAACTGGTGTGAAACTGAAAGTGAAACTGAACTGTGGACGTCCGACTCCCGGCTTATACGCAGCTCTTTTACTCCAGAGTTTACAGGAAATTTTCACAACTTCTACAACGTGATATCACGAATTGCGTACAGATAACACACCACTTTTAATTGATGTGTTATTTGTACGCATTATTAGCTTTCACTACACGTAAAATGCCGCACAATTAGCGATTAGGGTTAGCGGTTACGGATATGTAAACCAGAGGTCTTAGCGTACACTGACACGCGATCAAATGGCGTTAAATTCAATTCTTCAAGGAAATAATCATTAAGAAAAAAAGAAACAAACAAAAAATTGCCTTTTTAACAGTATCATGATATATTGTGACATATTGTATCGTGATCCTAGTATTGTCATTTGTATCGTATTGCCAGATTTTTGCCGATACACAGCCCTATTGTCTGGGGATGAGCTGTCAATCAACGCCAAACGGACCCTCCCACCACCTCCAAACATTCATACACATTCATACGCCAGTGTGAGTGACACTGGAGGCAAAGTGGGGGGGGGGGGTGAAGTGTCTTGCCCAAGGACACAGTAACACATGACTAGGACAGAGCAGGACTCGAACCCCCAACCCTTGGGTCATTGGTGGACCTCCTGCCCTAAACCTCAGGTGGATGTGGCGGTCGTCTCACCTCTCATCAGAGCTCGGTGTTCTTTGACTTTGGCGAACCTCCGCCGCGCCCTGTCCTCCACCCGCCTCCTCTGCTCGGACACTTCCTGTCCCAGACGTCCCTCCAGTTCAAACTCTCTGTTCCCATTGGCTCTCACCAGTTCCTCCATCTTCTCCAGCAGTTCCTGGACTTGGGCGTCGTCGTCGTTGAAGGCGACGCTGTGACACCTCCGGTCGCATTTGTCGCTCAGCCAGCGCAGACCCGCCCCCCCCCGCTCCACCACGTCCTCCGCTTTGACCAGTCTGCGTTTGTCGTTGAAGGTGAACACCACCGTGCAGTGAGCCCACACCGGGTCCCCCAGTAGCGCCACGTGCTCCTCCACCGCCCGACGACGCTTCTCCGAGAACGCCGATCTGGCTTTGACCACGATGAGCAGCACGTGAGGGCCTGGAGAGCACATGGACACGCTGCCCAGGACCTCCGCCTTCACCAGCTCACATGAGTCCTGGACGCCGAAGTCGCACCACCACCCGGGAGAGTCCACCACCGTGAGACGCCGTCCACACCGGACGCCCAGTCTACGGCAGCTCCACGTCCTCTCCTTGGTGACAAACTCCTCTTTGCCTAAGATTAGGTTCCCCACACGACTCTTTCCAGAGTTTCTGCCTCCGAGGAGGACGATCTTTAACTGAGAAGAACAGCAGACGTCCCCTGAAAAACAGAGACCAGTTTAGGACGGGGGTGTTCCACTCACTTTAGTTCAGGGGTCACATACAGACCAGTAAAATAAACTTCTGGGATCCGGGTGAGCAACACTTTACACTTCATGTTATATGTCAGAGTTAAACTCCTACATTAACACCCAAGTGAGTAGAAAATACACACTGACACATTTAACCTTTAACACTTGACTAGAACCCAAAATAACTAGAAAAGCACTCGCAGAGCGCAGACCTCCACCAAGGCAGATCAGCCCCCCCCCCCCCCCCCACGATCAGCACCAAAATTTTATCATTTGTTCCTTGTGCCAGTATCAACATTACCTGAAATTTTCATCAAAATCCTTCCATAACTTTTTGAGTTATCTTGCTGGCAGAAAAACAAACAAACAAACAAACAAACAAAAAAACAGACAAACAAACAGACAAACCAGATGAAAACATAACCTCCTTGGCAGAGGTAAAAATGGATATGTACCAGTGTTGGTGTAAATCTCTGACATATGACAAGATGGAAAAAAAAGGTAATCCAATTTTTATGCAGTATATCAGGAAAAATACAATTTTTTTTTCATCAAAAAATATGGTTTGTTTACATTACAAACATGGCGTTTAAAGGGATAAAAAAAATTACAATTACTAAGTATTTGGTATTTTTGGCTCAAGGTGATGAATTACAAATATATATAAAAAAGTAAAATAAATATTTATGTGTGTTTTATACATTACAACTGTATTGTGCAGATTATGCACTAAAACAAAGAGAAATGTTTGGAATTGTCATTATTTATAGGTATAATCAAAATTATAATTTTTTCACATTAAACCAAGAGGAAAATTCCGACTCATTATTTGTAGGTTATCATGTTGTTATTTTACTTTAGTTCATAGTGGTCTGAATGTGGAACCTGAACTAAAAACCAGTTTAACACCATTAACCGTTAATATCTTCAGTGTAATTTTTGCACTTTGTAAATTCCTCCCATGGGCCGGACTGGACCCTTCTGTGGCCGGTTTTGGGCCACGGGCCACATGTTTGACAGCTCTGGTTTAGAAGAAAGACTACAGTGAGATGGGTTGAGGGTTTGACTAAATTGGCCACAAAAATCTAATTATTTTGCAAAATAATTCATTGAATCTCATTTTAGGAGCTGAAAGAATTAGTCTATGAGTCACTTATAGGTTAATTAATATCTGAAATTATCATAATTAGAATGAAGGTCATTATTCTTTTTTAATTAAAGTATTTTGTATTAAATAAAAGAAATCTGACAATGTGGTAGGAAAAATAGGCTTGGATAGGTTTATTAAAAATAGAAAAAAAGATAATATTAGGTCTTAAAACTAGGGGGGAAAAAAATCACAATTTAATTAAAATGCACTCATTATAAATAACCAAAACACATTTATTTAAGACTGACATAACTTTTTGGTTAAATTTAGAGTATCAAAGTAGATCTAATATATTTTTAATGTTCTTTTGGGAAACCTGTTTGGTAAGATTATTTTTCATTTATCTTCTAAAGACTCATTTCCCAGAAACAAAGCTGCTGTAACTTGAAGATCATTGATTATTGGTCAATTATCAGTCAGTGTCAGTTAATCAGTCACTTATTTGTGTAAAAAAAACCTGATACTTTTGTCTTTGTTCATCACGAATGTGTTTGTATTTTATTATTTATCGTCTTTAAATCTTGAAATTAGAGCAGTACGAGACTGTAACTTGTACAATGTAGAAGAAAATAAAACAAAATACAAATGAACCACAACAACAACAACAAAAAAAAACACTAGATACAGAGCTGACACCGACATTAACATTTTAAAGGTTAAACAGTCAACAGGAAATATACGGAACATAAGTTAAAAGAATTCAACACAATAATTAAACATAATATTAGTACATGCTGTTGACATTACCTGGTTTTATTAAATAGTAAAAATCAGAACTTACATGTGGACAGTTCACTGGTCGCCATCTGGAAAATCAGCTAAAAACTATGTTTTAAAACAAACATATTTTATTCACGTGTGTGTGTGTGTGTGTGTGTGTGAGATCCTGGAGAAAATGGACAAAGCTCAGTGGTTTGAGTTTTATGGGTTTATGAGTCTGAAGGTTGAGTTTAATGAGTGATCAGACAGAAGGAAGGAAAAGAAAGGAGAGGAAAGGGAAGGGAAGGAGAGGGAAGGAGAGGGGAGGGGAGGGGAGGGAGGAAGGAAGGAAGGAAGGAAGGAAGGAAGGAAGGAAGGAAGGAAGGAAGGAAGGAAGGAAGGAAGAAAGAAAGAAAGAAAGAAAGAAAGAAAGAAAGAAAGAAAGAAAGAAAGAAAGAAAGAAAGAAAGAAAGAAAGAAAGAAAGAAAAGGAAAGAGAAGAAAAGGAAGTGAACTTCTGCAGGAAATCCACCGTTCCGTTCCATAAAACCTCATTTTCCAGTGTGACTGGTGTCTTTCTCTTTCAGTCTGCTGACTGTGACACAGACAGAAGGAAACAACAGACTTCCACTCACATGTTTCAAATACACTGATGCTCATGAAGTTGGAATCTTTGTTTTTTTTAAAGGCGCCGCTCAGTCATATTGACCCATAAATGCATTTGGACTCGTTCACAGACAGTGGGATAAAAGCCTGAAACACTGCAAAACACTTCATTCATTTTTCACAGGCTGATGAATCACTCAAACAGAAGTCAGTTTGTTATTTACAGTAGAACATTAATATCTGCAGAAAATGTCGCCATCGCCGGTGGCAACAGCGGTGCGATGCAGACGGCAGAGACACTAAACCACACCCACTCCTCAGTTCAACCTGAACACGCCTCAGGAAAATGATCAGACTGGGATTTAACACCCAAGTGGGTCCACAGAGTCTGGAGTCTGTCCAATACACCAGGAGGAAGAAGGGCATGGGGGTCAAACATGAGGCCCCTGGACCACACCCAGCCCACCACAGGGTCCAGTCCAGCCCCTTTTCATTTATATGAGTTCAGGTTCCACATTCAGTCCAGTTCAACCTCAAATGGGTCAGATCAGCAAAATACTATCATAATAACCTGTAAATACTGACAGTTTCATTTCTCTTTGTTTTAGTGTAAAAAAAAGAACATTGCATGAAAATGTTCTTATCTTTTCACAAAAAAATGTGACTAACCTGAAAAAAGTACAACGGTGTATTAGGGCCACATAAAATAAAAACACTAGTCACTACAAGAATAAAGTTTAAAATACTGAGATAAGACACATAATTTTAAGAGAATAAAGTCGAATACAACAATAGTCATAATTTTTATGAGAATGAAGTCATAATATTATCAGAATAATGTCGTCATATTTTGAGAATAAAACCATATTACAGGAATAACGTTATAATTTCAATTTAAACTTTATCATAACTTAGGAGAGTAAAGTCGTACCCACTCGTCGCATAATGGAGAACTTGGAATCTTTTGTGAGGTTCTACTTTCATTTGGGATTTACGTACGAAGGCCAAATACTGAGCCTGTAAGCCCCGCCCACCATCAACACATTAGCATTAGTCGTCGTATTTTAGGAAATAAAAAGACTATGTCAAGGATCTAATCTTGTTTAATTTTTATAGCTTCTATTTTTATACCTCGAGCTTTTTTATTTTATTATTATTATTATTAGTAGTATTATTATTGTTATTATTTTGTACTTACATTTGTATCTATATATTGGAACTGTATTATATATTATATATATTGTGAAGTGTGACTATTTTTTTTTATCTTACTTTTTTTGTAATATTATTATGTATATATTCTGTTCAATTGTTCATTGTTCAAAAAAAACCCAAAAAACTTCAAGCGCCATCTTACCTGGGGACGTCACAGCTTTTCAGCGCCAACTAAAGGCAAGGCAAAAATATCCTACAGCGTTTTCAGGGGTTTTGTGTGAACACACACTACTTCCCACGGTTCTGAAAATATTTTCAAAACAAAAAAGAGATAGATAGTGTTTGTTTCCGTGTGGTTAAAGCTTCCGTTTGAACAGCCGCCGTACATTAATAAACTATTCTAACCCTGACGCCCCTACTAAGATGGCAGCGCTTTGGTCACATCTCGCGAGGTTTCATTTCCTATCTCCGTTTTTTGTGTATGTTCAAGCCCCGCCCCCTCCAGTACTCTGTTACTTAACACAGAGTCGACTTCAAACCAGTGACGCCGCAGGAGCTACAACTAAAGCGCAACAATGGGAGTGGTGACAATACGAGTCGAATACTGGTAATCACGGCTTTAATTATAATGTTATGTTTTTTGTTTATATTCCACTTGATGCACTTCTGTTTGTGTTTGTCTAAATCTGAGAGCAGATTGACATTAACGCTAGCTTCCATTAGCTTCCAGCCTAGCTAAAATCAGTGTATTAGCATTAGCATGAGTGAAGTTTACAGATGAAACCACTGAATAAAACCTGTTTTTTCTGTGTTTTTCTTTCTTCTAGTGGTAAGTGAGGATACGCTCCCCGCTATCAGGAACTCGCCCGTGTGGTTAAGGGTGAGTTTCCCGATGCGGAGGTGTCAGGCTTCGTGGGAAGATCATGTAAGTAAGGTTTAACGTAAATAATTCAAAGCACTGATGGAAAAGTCATCACATAGGAAGTTATTTTAGCCTTAGCTTTTACACACACACCCCATAAAGTAGATGCAGGAGTAAACAAAGGCAAAGATCATTCCAGAACGCACTAGCCCTAATCTGATGTCATGCTCTTTTGTTTGCTTTAATAGCCAGCTTTGAGATTGAAATCAATGGGCAGCTGATCTTCTCCAAGCTTGAGTTGGGCGGATTCCCATACGAGGATGATGTGAGTCACGCAAACTCTGCAGAAAACACACATCACAACTGGAATATAACACAACACAACTGGACTTTTCTATAGTTAATCAATATTATAATTAAATGTGTCCATTCTGTGCAACTTTCTGCACATTTTCTGCAACTCAGAGGCACCCCCCCCTCCTTACATTTATCTGATAGCTTTAGGTATTTCTCAGATTACAGTTTTTTCCCCATCTTATGCAGTAAATATAGGAATAGTTTGACATGTTATTATTTGTATTTGGACAGGACATTGCACATTAATGAACGTAGTATGTAATGTTAATGTTACTATGCCAAAGTTAGCATAAATGTTGACTTGCACCAGTTAGAAAAAATAAATAAATTCATATCAACATTACTATAGTCAAGGATCAGAAAAGCAGTCCAGTCATAATGATGCTGTTATTGTGTGTATGTATAATTTATACAATGAGACATGAAACACTTAAATATGTATTATTTGATGACATGAAACAGGCTTATTGTACAGTCATTCAAATGAGTAAAAAAAATGTAATTTTTAAGTGAAATCTTTATTTTGAACATGTAGACAGTGAAAGGAAAATATCAGTAACGATACATAAACGGTTGATAATTGAACAAAAGAGAAAAGAGAAAAAAAAACAATAAATAAAATTAAACATGCTCGAAAAGGAGTGGCAAGAAGTAAAAACTTACATACTCCTACCCCCAATCTGTACTCCTTATGATCTCTGTATAAATAATATCAATTATTATTTTATATGAATATCAATATAATAACAATAATAATATAACAATATAACACATCCTTCTTCCTATATACACTAATAATATAATAATATCCATTTACAAATTATCATACCAGTACCAGCAATCTCAGATATTAATAAAAACTAAAATAACAAACAAAAAAAAACCCATGTCTATATATATATATATAATATAAATACATATAATATTCTATATTGTCCTATATAGTAATGAATATATATATAGATGGAGAGACAGACAGACTTTATTGATCCCAAACTGGTAAACTGTTGTAAATATATACATAATGTAATATATAATAATATACACACAAGCGTAGACTGTGATTCATGTGGATTTATTGGTATGTTTTACAAGCCATTGTTAAATGCAGTGAAAATATTGGCCTAAAATCCAGTCAACATTCACTATTTATTTATTTGCACATCACAAACAACATGAAAAAATAAAGAAAAGAAATTATCCTCCAAGTAACACTGTTGTGCAGGAGAGGATAAATACCTCCCCAGAAATAAACAATACACAAAAAAGAAATAAAGAATAAAAATATGATACAACTGAAATAATAATTAAAAGTAAAAACTTCAAATCAAATGATATAAAGAACATCTATTGAAAACCTGATGCAACACGAACAGACCAGATGCAATGATGTTTGTACAGACTATGGTTCGTAGAATTGTTATGAAGTAAAACAGGTTGAGCCTGAATACTCCAGGTGATAATGTCCCACAGTTCTGCACACATGGAAACAAACTGCACCTGAGAATAGAAATGCACTGTTGTGTTCCAAACACAAAGTACACACTCAGCCAGGTTGGATAGAGCTGTTGTTTACACTGATATCACAGATTAGACATGTCCCACATCAGAGATTAGACATGTCCCAAAGTGACCCTCCTTTACCCAGAGGACAGTGGGGTACAGTGGGGACTGAGTGGGCCAGCTGTGTCTGATGTAGGACAGACGGTACTGTTTACTGTCATGAGTGTCAAAGATGAGACGAGTAAATATGAACTCGGCATATGATTGTGATTTTTGTGATTTAGTGATTTATTCCGAATATGCAATGAAATTTAACATATATGCACTTGCAAAACATAGATAATAATACAAATATCAAGAATCATAACACTCTTAGTCAGAAGAAAAGCACAATAATTCCATTTACATGCCCAAAAAGGGGTGGGAAGAAGTATAACTTATTTAATCCTACCCCCTCTCCCTACAGTATTATTAATAATAAATGTCCCTCTTCCTTTTACATTACTCTTCTATATTTATATATCTATTTACACACACAAACACACATACACACACACTCATTCATCCATATACACATATATACGTTTATACATATACACACATACAAATACACATATAATCTTTTACCAATGCCTTTCTTAGTTGTGCTGGCGAATAAATAAACAAATAAGAACTAACTCAAGGAACTAAATATATACATAAACAACAGTGAACATATGGTGACAATTAATAACCCTCTTCCCTATATGTTGTGATAAACATGTTCTTCTAAGTGTTTTTGAATTGTCTTCTGTTTGAACATTCCTTGTGCTCCTCCCTCAGTCTATTCCAGACTTTAACACCACACACACATATGCTCAAACTTTTCCTAGTAGTGCACACCCTCTGAATTTTGAAATTAAATCTACCCCTAAATTAAAACTCCCTTCCCTTTCAGTGAATCATTTCTGTATGTTTCCTGGTCGTAGATTATTTTTGGCTTTGAATATCATTTGTGTTGTTTGTATATGATTTGTGTTGTTTGTATATGATTTGTGTTGTTTGTAAGATCAAATATGATCACAATGGTTTTTCACATAGTGATCAGTATAACGACCAATAACTAGAAAAAATACCCATAACTATAAACCTGTGCCATCTATGGAACTATAGAATAAACACTATCAACTATATATATATATATATATATATATATATATATATATATATATATATATATATATATATATATATATATAGATAGATAGATAGATAGATAGATAGATAGATAGATAGATAGATAGATAGATAGATAATAAACACTATCAACTATATGGATTATAGATATATGCACAGATACATCACAGTATAGTTACATTGGAATTCTTGTGCGTCTCCCTGAGCCATGGAATCCAAAGGAAAAAAGACATGAATAGAAACAAAAGTTAAACACATCAGACATATAAAAACAGTTATTGCACAAACAGACACAAATACACACTTGTAAAATAGAGTACAGATCAGAAAAAAGTAATAATAATAATAAAAGTACTGGAAAGTAAAAACAAGTAATGGTACATTTGAATTAAAGTACTTACAGATGCATTGAATGTTTTTTTGAACATAAATTAAGTCCAGTGCTCCAGTTTTAAATGAACTCTGCTCCAGTTGAACTTTAAAACAAACACATCTGCTTTAAACTTTGTCTACCATACATTTGCATCCATCTCTTCACTCATATAAAAACCTGTTGCTCACTGTGTGGTTTGTTTTCATTGGTTGTTGTGACTCCGCCCCCCTCTCTAACCCATGTGACCCCTCCTTCAGATAATGAACGTGGTGCAGAAGGCCCACGACGGTCAACCTCTGCAGAAGATCAGCAAAAGCCGCGCGCCCTGCGTCATCATGTAAACTCCTTCGTGTCCGCCGCGGCCTCCAGCGTCATCAGGAACGGCCCGCCACCACATCCGGTCCACCCCGGTCCTGGTTCTGGACCGGGGTTCAGGCCTCGTCCTAAAGTCCACTCCCACCAGAGACGAGAGCTTTGAGCAGACTCCGCCTCCTGTCGTTGTTGCCGCCGTGGAAGTCCAGGCTGTTAATGATAACCGTAGCCTCAAATATGAAAATATGGTTACGGTTTGACGAGAGAACGCCGGGTTTTCCCTCCGACGGAAACAAAGAGCAGGAGACGACGCAGCAGAAGAGTCCAACGGAGCTCCCTTTGGTTTTACTGACGCCTCATTGCCTCCTGTTCTCTTTTACTGCCTGATCTGTGTTGGGTTTTTTTTCATATATATTCATTTCCTGATTCTGCTTGCACTTCTGCCACTTCCTGTGCAAAGAAAATGCAAACTAGAAGTAAAAGGAGTTTTTCAGCTCCTGCTTCTGCACCAGGTCTACGCTGAATTATGCCGAATAATGTTTTAAAGCAGGGACGTCAAACTCATTTTAGGTCAGGTTCCACTAATTCCAATTATAACATAATAACTGATAAAAAATAAGGACAACGACAAATTTTTCTGTTTGTTTTAGTGCAAAAAACCCCCATTAATTTATGAAAATATTTACATGTACAAACTATCCAAAGAAAAAAGTGTAAATATCCTGAAATTTCTTAAGAAAAATAAGCGATTTTTAACAATATTCTACCATATGTGCATTTCAGATCAGAAATACAAAAGCACTAAATATTTAATAACAGGTAGAATACTGTTAAAATTACACTTGAGTTTCTTTTTCATATTTGTTCAGGTTATTCACATTTTGTTGTTAAAGGATAGTTAATGTAAATATTTTCATCATTTAATGTTTTTTTTTTTTTTACACTAAAACAAAGAATTTTTATTTTTTTTGTCACATTTGGCGTAATAACCTTTAAATAATGACAACTCCAATTTTTTTGTTTTGTTTTAGTGCAAAAAATAACATTAATATATGAAAATATTTACAAAGTATCCAAAAAAGAAAGTGTAAATATTCTGAAAAAAAACTGAAATTTCTTAAGAAAAATAAGTGATTTTAACAATATTCTAACGTGATTTTCAGATTGGAAATATAAAAGCACTAAACATGTAATAACAAACAGAATATTTTTCAAATTATACTTAATTTTCTTTTTCATATTTGTTCAGGTTATTCACATTTTGTTGTTAAAGGATAGTTAATGTAAATATTTTCATAATTTAATGTTATTTTTTTTGCACTAAAATGAAGAAAATTTTGGAATTCTCATTTTTTTCACATTTAGTGTCATTATTTTGTATTGGTGTTTGTGGAACCTGATTTAAAACCAGTTCGATGCCAGTAACCGTAAGTATGTAAGTATGTTTGACACCCCTGTTTTAAAGCATTAAATTCTGACAAACTGGAAAAATGGAGGTACTGTTGAATAATGTGTAATCGGTGAATGCAAAAACTCAGTCTTATAAAATAAACGTCTGTCTTCATAGTGGTTAAATCTATACAATAGTCTTAATCTGTCTTTGTCGCAGCATTTTTCCCCCCCAAAAAAATTAAGACATTTGATTTTAAGTCGGGTTGATCATGTATTTTAACGTCTGTGCAAAAGTCGTGTTTTTCCAGGTTTGAAATTATCACATATATTTGTTTCTCATTCTTTTTTTCTTCAGATAAAACAACAAAATACAAGAAAAATATGTGCATCGGCTTAAAAAAACAACACAAATAACTGAACTAAATGGGTTTTAAAGGTTAAAGTTTTTATCTGATGTGACCTTTGACCCAATGACAAGAAGCAGCACAAACAGAAACATCTGACGTGTGTTGAATGAAACCTGGCGTAAAATGTCAGAAAATTAATGTGATAAACTTAATTTTAAGGTGAAAGAGACTGAGAAATCCATATGTGTGGTCGTTCAAACGTGACTAAACCAACCGAACTATCGGACTTTGACCCAGAACCGTCTGCACAGAACGCCTCAATGTTCTGTCAAATGTGAAAACTGACCATGAAGACTTTGAATAAATGTAACGTTTGTGTAAATACGGTGGATCTGTGTTTTTTTTGTTTTTTTTTATATCACCGACTGATGAGCTGTTGTGTTCATTTTCGTTAGCGAACATCTACGAAACTACCGGTCAGGTTCATTTCAATTTTTTTATGTATCTTTCTCGGGACGATTTCTACAAAGTTTGCTCACAGTTTTAAGAAATTAAGATTTTTGATGAATTTTTGAAATATAAAAACGTTCTTTTCCTTCTAATGGTCCATATTTAGATTACATTATTATTATGAGAAAAAAGACCAAATTTTGACTTTAATCTTTGAATTCTGATTTTTTTTTTTTAAATTCTGACTTTAATCTCAAAATTCTGACTTTTTTTCCTCAGAATTCTGACTTTAATCTCAGAATTCTAACTTTTTCCTCAAAATAATAATAAAAAAATATACATTGGACTTACATTTTTATTAATTTTTTCCCAGTGGTCCTAATCCTTTTCCGTATAAAAGTCCTCACAGTTATTATCAGTGTTCAGTTCACAACTATGAGGATAAAAAATAGTCTCCTGTTCACAGTTCTTTAAACTAGGGGGCGACAAATTCAACAAAGTCTGTTCAGTTTTTGACCTTTGGCATCTGCTAATTTAAGATTCAAGATTCTTTATTATCGTTTAACATCGGTTTGATGAAAGAAATTATGACCCAAAGGAATGATGGTGAAATAGACGCTTAAAAACACACACATTTCAAATAGAAAATAAAAACAGAGTAAAATGCAGACAATAATAATAATAAATACATCAACACAGAAGATGAGCACAAATGACTGAAAGGTAAACAGATTATTGCACATTAATGGAATCAGAATACTTTATAATAATAATTATTGTGTGTTACAGTCGCACCAGTCAAGTAAAATAAAAGTAGCAGAAAAATATACTATCAATACAACAAAAAAGAAAGAAAGGGTTTACATCTTATTTTTCTACCAGACTGATTTTATTGTAGAAGTAGAAAAAACTTGTTAAATATTTGTGAAAAAAATAAAATAATTAAAAATAATAATAATAAAACAAAATTAAATTCACTAGATATTTTCAACAAATATGAATTTAGGCTTTAAATCTACTAAAGCTACATGTAAATTTTACCATATTTTAATGCATTTTAATAATTTTTCAGGTTGTAATGTGCATGTGTTACCACTAGAGGGCACAAAAAACACCCAGTCATATGAGGAACATGTTAGTTTTTTCAGTTTACCTTCCTCATATGTGGATGCAGGGTCTCAGAATGTTAATTTATCACATGTGTTCATTAGAAAATCAGAAAACATCAGTAAAACATCATGCATTAGTACTTTGTGTCTGTTTTAGAGTATGAATTCTGGATAGTTTTTGTCAAACTGGGAAAAAAAACAAATGGACTGTGGTGTGATTTAAGGGACGTTCATTAAAACTATACAATTATAAACTCATAGATAGATGTAAAATAACGATAAAAACACTAAACAAATGTAGTGAAGTGTAGTGAACCAGCATAAATAGAATATAGGTGGTCCCACAGTGGGTTATAGTGGGCCCCAGTGGAAGAAGACGGAGTCAGAGGACTGTTATCTGTGGTGTCCATGTGTCTGCACATACATTAGACTGACACTCCCTGTCATCGAACGCTGGTCACAGACACACAAAACTGCACAAACGCAACAAACGACACACAACACACAACGTAGGACAAATGGGATTGTGTTTGTACAGAAGGCTCCGAATGCAGCGTCACAAAGAGCAGCAGGAAATACACGTCTGAAGTGAAAAACAGGGGATTTATTTGGATTTTATTGTGGAAAATAAACACATTTGAACAGTTTTGCTGTTATTTTCATGATCAGGTTTGAAGGTCATGAACAGAAGCAGAAGGCAGCTGGTTTCATATTCAGTGTTCCATGTCGTCAACTTCTTCAAATAAAAGCCGAAGTCATGATTTTCAAGTAAAAAGTAAATAAATTAAAAAAACTCTTCCAAATATACAGGGTGGGGAAGCAAAATGTACAATATTTTGAGGCAGGGATTGAAAGACAGTGTATGACCAATTAGTTTATTGAAAGTCATGAGAATTTATTTGCCACAAGAAAATGTCCATAATAGAAAATGTTCTTATTCTATGTGTCCTCCTTCTTTCTCAATAACTGCCTTCACACGCTTCCTAAAACTTGTGCAAGTGTTCCTCAAATATTGGGGTGACAACTTCTCCCATTCTTCTTTAATTGTATCTTCCAGACTTTCTGGTAATAGTTTTGCTCATAGTCATTCTCTTCTTTACATTATAAACAGTCTTTATGGACACTCCAACTATTTTTGAAATCTCCTTTGGTGTGACGAGTGCATTCAGCAAATCACACACTCTTTGACGTTTGCTTTCCTGATTACTCATATGGGCAAAAGTTTCTGAAAAGGTATGGATAATAGTGTTAGGTATGATTATGACATCAGTATATGTTTGGTTTCAAAACAATTGACGTAGTGCCTGCTGAGAAAAAACAACTAAATGTTCATTGTACATTTTGCTTCCCCACCCTGTACAAGTATATAATCTTTTTTTTGTTTTTGGAAAAACCTGCATAAATGATGTCATTAGTTAAAGAAGGTGATGTTATTTCAGTTACTTCTATTGATTATGATCATATGGAATGAAAATGCAGAACTGAACCCTCAGTACCCTTAACCCCACCCCCCCAAAAAACAACCCCTTTATTTAATTTATTCAATATTGAAATAATTTTTTATCATAATTTCAAAAGTTGTAGCTGTTGATTTCTGAAAAATCTTCCAGATGCAGTTTCTTCAACTCATACTCAGGAAGAAAAATCAGACTTTAAATGGTGATTAGATGTAGATGAAAACACGTTGGAACAACAGCTGACATGGACTATTGTTTATTTTGTTTTAATCCTAATACACTGTCACCTGTAAAGTTGAAATAATTTTATTTAACTATTATCAGCATTAATTCTCATTATCTATTTTGTATTCAGTACATGATGACTTATTTCATGTATTTTTCTAAAAAAATGTCAAGTACCCCTGGGGGTACAGGTACCCCCCTTTGGGAACCCCTGCTGTAGACTAAAGGAGTGGACGGTCCATCCATAACCTCCTCAGACCCAGCTCTGTGTTTTCTGTCCACATTTGTGAACAAGAGTTTCACAACTTCATACAAAAAAACAAAAGAAAAGTGTCCACCACAAAGGACATTCCATAAAAATGTGAAAAAAACTGCATCTGAAAAAACTGTTGCATCATGATGTTTCCAATATATGCACTGATTTAATAAAAAACAAAAAACGCTGGTACTTTGCTGACATTTCCTGGGTCTGAGGAGGTTAAAAATAGGATTATATCTGACGGACTGATTTTTTTTTTTTTTTTAATCTTTATTTCGAACATGTAGACAGTGAAATCAAAACAAAAATCAACCAACAAAATATCAGTAATGATACATAAAAGGCTGATAAGTAAACAAAAGAAAAATAAATAAAATAAATGAACATAAATTAAACATGCTCGAAAAGGAGTGAAAAGAAGTAAAAACTTATGCACTCCTACCCCCAGTCTCTGTTCCTTATGACCTCTATATGAATAATAGCAATTATTATTTTATATGAAGATCAATATCATAATAATTCAATTCAATTCAACTTTATTTGTATAGCCCAATATCACAACAAGGTTATCTCTATAATAACAATAATAATAATAATCAAACAATATCACACATCTTTATTCCTATATACACTAATATAATAATACACATTTATAAATTATCATACCAGTATCAGCACTTTAAGATATTAATAAAAACTAAAAAAACAAACAAAAACACATATACATATACAATATAAATAAATATAATATTCTGTATTGTCCTGTATAGTAATATGATGATGCTTTTATTTAATTCCGTGGCATTTCTACGTCTGTAAAATTAGGTGATCCTGTCATAAATGAAGAAACGGGGAGTGAGGTGTGAGTTCAGAGAATACAGGATAAAACAACCAACGAGAAACGGGGACTTGAATTTCAAATATCTGCGCCGACCAATAAGAAACGGCGTCTTCAGAGACCGGCTCTATCAGTGTCCGAACAACCAGACTGGAGGGTTATCAACGAGAACCAGAGCTGGGACCCCCAGGACCCGCCCACTGACTGGGGTGACGCTCAAACACACAAACCAAGTCCACCGACTGTTAGGGTTTCTGAAGAAGTTTACACATTAAAACTCACAAAATCTAACTGAAGTCTCACAGAATGTCACAAAGCACTGGTGTCAAACCTTTTTTACTCCTGACCCTGTTTTAACATCACACATTTCTGGCGACCCCAGACATTCAAAATGGAGACTTTTTTTTTTTTGCTAAAATTAAATTTTTTTTGATCTTGTAATAGTTTCCTATATGTTTCAAATAAACATGAATTTTAGAGGACATTTAGTCTATATAATGTATATTATTGTGGACGTAGGCAGTAAATCCAGGTGTAGATTACTGCACAAAGGGAGAATTTTATTTTCCTTGGTCAGGATATGTACAGTCAGTCCAGCTGTGATTTACAAGGAGGACAATTAAAACTGAACAAACAAGAACTGAAACTATGAATTATGAAAGAGCTGCAGCATCTGAAACTGACCACAGTGAACATGTGACACACAAACAGAACCACAGTGCTGCAGTTTCACAACCACAGTTTGTCATGTCTGTTATGGGTTGGGATTGTCTCTGTCAACTCACCATAGATTTTTTATTAGTAAGTTTTGGGGGTTTTTTTGTCAATTACTAGAAATTTCAGGCGACCCCATTTGAATTCCAGGTGACCCCACATGGGGTCCCGACCCTAAGGTTGAAAAACACTGTAATAATCCCGAACAGCCAGAGATTAAAAATACTGACAGGAGGTTAAAGCAGTTCTTCCATCTTAGTTTGTTCATGCTCCTCCATGTGTCCAGACCTGGTTCAGTTCGATTTTACTTGGACTCTACAGTCGTTTTCACTCGTCTGGTGTTTGAACGATGGTTTTAGAAACACAGTCCACATCCGTAGGTTCTGTGGCCTTTCCCCAGAGTTATCAGGGTCATTCTGTTACATTTCACCGACAGATTTAATGTTATTGTTGGAAAGAATCGCAATTTTTACACCCAATAGATACGTAATCTTTCTGTGCGATCCTACCTTCAAAGACTTCGTACAATGAACAAAAGATATAGTACGGAATGAGTTAAAAGCATCAAAATCTAAATTAGTTTACATTAGTGAAATAAAAAGTGAACTTTTGTCAGTTAAATAAAGGTTGGATTGAATGAACAAACCACAGATTGATGGTATCGTATTTGTCATTTCCATCTTTACACTTTACACTGTTTCTTGTAGTTTTTCTTATGTTTTTCTTTGTTTCTTGTAGTTTTTCTTGTGTTTTTCTTTGTTTCTTGTAGTTTTTCTTGTGTTTTTCTTTGTTTCTTGTGCTTTTCTTGTGTTTTTCTTCCATATTCTAAAGGATCCTGTGTTGTTTCCTGCCTCTGGTCCATCTGGTTCCAGTATCTGTGGTCAGACTGGGTCAGACCGGTACTGTCCTCCTTCAGAAGATGCTGAACCTGATCCTGGACCCGGGATCACCTTTCATTTTTGTTCTTTTTCTGCAGATGAAGGACAGAGGAAGTCCTGTCCTCCATGGGGGGGGAATCCCTGTTGCGTAACAAGATGACGTGTGTTGATGCTTTCCACCTGATATTGAACATTACCCCCCCTTTGCCCCCTGTTTGCCCTCTTTGCCCCCTTTGCCCCGTCGGTGCCCCCCAGCCTGGATGAGGTCTTCTTGGACCTGGTCCTGCCTGAGGGCGGGGGCTGGGGTATCCCCCTGTTAAGGTGTTTGGGACTGATAGGCCTGTTTGTCCGATACACTGGCCTTATCTCCTTCGCCCGCCATCTTGTTGCTAAGCAACCCCAGGTTCTGAGGGGTCGACGTAGTTTGGTATGGGTGTTCCCACTCCCCCCCCCCGTCCTGCCAGCGCTGGTCTTTTCGTTAGTTCGGACTCACATTATCATCATTCGGGCCAACGGGTCGGAGGTCGTCCTGTTCCAGGTGGAGCACCTGCATGCAGGTAAGGGGTGTGGCTTCAGCGGACCAGGGTTCAGAGGTCAGGACGCATAAAACAATGGACCTGGACATGAGACAGAGGCCGGACTGTAGGTTATTTTCATATGTATTAATAATATTCCTATGAAGGAGCGTTAACATTTACAGGTTAAACTGTTAATTATTACTTTACGATTATTCGTGAAAAAAATCTGAACAATATTAACAAAAACTAAAACAAAAAGAACATGATTGACAAACAAAAACTGACCAAATTAACCAACTAACAAATATGCAAAATAAGAAAGAATATAATCGTCAACAAAATGAACAAAAATGACACAAATTTGAACAAATACTGCTCAAACTAACCAACAAAATAATTAAAATAAATACTAAAGACTATGATAGTCATTACAATGAGTGAAATGGGCAAAAATGAACCAAAACTGACCAAAATATAGAAAAAAAAGAACTTGACTGTCAAAAAAAAATGACAAAAGTAAACAAAAATTGGTCAAATTAACCAACAAATCAATATTAAAAGAAAGAAAGAAGACAGTAGTCGACAAAATGCACTTTGTTGTTAACACAGATGGACAAATACTGGACAAACTAACAAACAAATGATAAAAAACTGAATCTTAGTCAATATATAAAGTCAATGCCATGAAGTTTTAACATTTACTGGTTAAACTATTTGTTAAATATTACTTTACGATAACTCAAACACACGGTTTCAGATGTTGTTTTTTTTAAAGAGATGTAGGCAACGAAACTAATATTAACAATTTTAGATAAAAAGTCATGAATTTCAGGTTCAATATTTAAAAAGCATTTGTAGCCTTTAAGGGTTTTAACAGTTCAAGTTCTGAAAAGTCCAGGTCCAACATTAGTTCAGTTCTAATGTCTGCACATGTGTTTGTATCTGTTTAGATCTAATCTGATGTAAGTGGAGGACGAAAAAAAAAACAGCAAAAATAAACAGCTTCTGTGCCAAATAAAGTGAACAAAAATCTGCAAAATGATGCACACATTGAAAAAAAATCAACATGGAGTAAAAATTAAAAAAAAAAAGAAAGAAAGAAAGAAATTGAACAAAAATTAATAAAATGGAAAAAAAAATAAATAAAATAGTAAAAAAAAAAATTAACAAAATATTTAACAACAGTTGGTTTAGTAAAGTTCTGTTGACCCTAGTATGTGTTTGTCTCTGTGTTTAGATCTAATCTGTACATATTTAAAGTACGAACAGCAGGAAAAACAAACATTTAAGTTAAAAACAGTTTCTTTAAACCAACACGCTCGTATTTGTTGTGACCTCCATTTACTTTAACATGTTTTTGTGTGATTTTTTTGTCATTAATACTGTGTTTTATACCAGGTTTCATTCACCTCATGTCAGATGTTTCTGCTTGTGCTGTTTCTGGATGTTTCTGGGGTCAAAGGTCAAACTAAACTGAACTTAAATTGAACCTTTTCAACACATCTAGTTCAGTTTTTTTGGGTTTTTTTTAAGGCTTTGAACAGGTTTGGTGTGTTTTCTTATTGTATCTTAAGAAAAGATAATGAGAAACAAACATGTGATCATTTCAACTCTTAACAGCATTATGGGTAAAGCAGTGAACTGAAGCCCCTCCCACAAATACTCACATGGATTATTGTTATTATGGGATGGAAGTCAGTGGTCTTCAGGATGTAATTTTCCATGTAATTTCAACATACGGGAATACATATTTCAAATTGTCTGAAATTATTTTTTGTGAACAAATTCTAGTAGAAAAAAAAAATCTGTAAATAAATGATTGAAACATTTTAGTACAAAAAAAACCCCAATGTTAATACAAAATAATAAAATCTACATAAAATGATTGATTCTTGTACAAAACGAATCTATAAATGAACGATTGAAAATTTTTTTGTACAAAACAATAAAATCTTTATAAAAGTGATTGAGATTTTTTTTTTTTTTTTACAAAATTTTAACCTTTTTTTAAATGATTTAAAAAAATTTTAGTACAAAAAAATACATAAAATGAGAAAAATAAAAATGAAAATAAAATGACTGAGATATTCTTGCACAAAATAAAAAAAAGTGTAAATAAATGATTGAAACATTTAGTAAAAAATTTTTTAAAACTAAAAAAAAAAATTTAAACATTTTTGTACAAAATAATAAAATATTTATAAAATGACTGAGAAAATTTTGTACAAAAAAACTGTAAATGAATGACTGGAACATTTTAGTACACAAAAAAAAAAAAAAAAAAAAAAAAAACTGAACAAAAAAAAATATTGAAAAATTTTAGTACAAAATAATAAAATCTACATACAATGAGAAATTCTTGTACAAAATAAATCTATATAAAAAATGTGGAAATTGTACAAAATTAAAAAAAAAAAAAAAAAAAAAAAAAAAATTTAAAAATCAGAAAATAGCTTAAATTAGTAACTATGGAAGTAAGTCTAGGCCTTTGAGGGGTTTGTGTCATATATGACACCAGGGGCATTAAAGGGTTAACATACTCAGATTAACATGGGGCCCATTAGGTGGTGGGTAAACCCAGCCCTGGTGCACAGATCCAGATAATAGTCACCTCCATAACTTCTTCTGCTCATATTTGGACATTTATTTGGTCGTCTGGGTTTGAAGCAGATACATAACATTAAATTATCATATATGTCTTTATAACATAATATATATAATAAAGGTTTAATTTCACAGAAGTTTGTAACTTTTATTCAGTTCCTGTAAACCAGAAATTGCTTTAAAAAACCTATGTAATCTAAATATAGCAGCTGTTGGGGTTGAGAGGTGCATTGTGGGTAATACTGGAGTTTTCAGTGTGTGGCTGATGAAGGGTGTGACGTACAGATAAGACGTCGTACGCCTTCGCTGAGCTGCTTTAACGTAGATCGCACTCTCAACGGCAGATCGTCTATCTGTCGGAAGGTCTTCAGTCTGACTTTGGGCGGAGTTTATTATCTACTGGAAAAGACGTCACAGTCCGAACGACAAACGAAGAAGAGTTAACGACGTTAAAAAACAGACAAACAAGGAAGATAGGATGGAAACAATGACAATAGAATACAATACAATACAATAGCCTTCATTATCATTGTCTTCCTGCACTATGAATAAAACACCAGTACAACAGAAATAAGAATAGAGCAAAGATAAAATTACAAAAACTAAAAATAAGATAAGAAAATAGAATATAAATTTTACAATTTTACAAAGTAAAATAACAATAGAGCTAAGTAGAATAAAAGATAAAAATGGACAAAATATGAACAAACGAAAATTTACAGACAGGATCAACATTGTGTGACAGTACATATATATATATATATATATATATATATATATATATATATATGAACAGTATGTATATCTATAAAATGGTATATACATCTGAAAAATAGTGCATTCATTTTTGATAAATATTGAATACATATTGCTTTGTTATTGCAGAACAGAAGATTATTACACAGCTTATTGCACATACTTCATATTTGTAGAATTATTGTAAATTAATGGAAGGGATTTTGACGAAACACTGAAGAAACATCTACATGATCATTGAATTAAATATGAGAAAATATGTGATTTTCACTGAAAAATGAAAGAATATTAACAGTATGTATGTCTATTAACAGTTTTAACAGTTTGTATACCTCTGAACCAAGTCCATATAAAAATAGTGCATTTATATTTGAATAAATATTGAATAAATATTGCATTTTAATCGCAGAACATAATCCACATTTGTAGGGTTATTGCATATTATTGGAAGTGATTTGGAGGATACATATACTGTCGCCTAAAGCAGAGGAGTCTGCATCCTTAAATATGATGAATAATTCTGTGTTGATGATGCGTTTGTTTATTTGTTTTTGCAGTTAAATGTGTTGACTGTGTCCTTTTATTCCTTCTGTTTATAGGTTATGCATAAGAATCCCTGAGAGGAAAAGGACAACACCTGAAAACCATCCATGGAAAACCCTTTAAGTTTTGACGAGGTTGGTTTTTACTGATTTCAGATCGAATATAAAGTATTAAACACTGACATTTCCAGGTTTGTTTTTTTTATCATTATTCTGTCATAACACACTTCAAATATTAAAATAATGTTGATTTTTTTTACCCATAAAAAACAAAATATGTACTGATGTAAACAGTTTAATACCTGTTGATCCACTAATCCTACTGATACATGGAAATAATTAATGTAAAATACAGTTCTTCATCTTTTCATGGTCATTAGATATGACCCATTTGGATGTTCAGAGGCTCCGTAGTTACCATGGAAACACTGTCATCTTCTGCAACATTGATTCACCAGTAAAACCCATGGAGTTGGATCAATGACAGTGGATAAAGTGAACAAAAATAAATGAAAAACCAACAAAATAATAAATATTGTGGGAAAAAAATAAGCAAAAAAATGTACTATAATAAAGTAAACAAGAATCAAATAAACAAGAAAATGAACAAAAAAAGCCAAAATGATGAATAAAATGAACAGAAATTAATAATAAATCAACAGAATAATGAAAAAATGAGCCACAAACTGAAGTGATTTGGAGAAAAAAATAGAAAAGGAGCAAAAAAAAAAAAAAAAAAAAAAGATCAAAAACAAGTAAAACAGTAAGTGAAATAAACAAAATGAACAAAAGCGAATAAGAAAATTGACAAAATAATAAATAACATGAAGAAAATAAGCAGCAAAATGAATAAAATGGATACAAAATTTGAATATTGATTCACCTGTAAAACCCATTAAGTTTAATAAATGACAGTAAATGAGAGATTTGACTGAAAAACTCACCTTTTCTTCAGTTTTCTCTGTTTTTATATAATAACCTTTGATTTATTGAATTACTCTAAGCTTTAATGAACATCTATTTGATCAGTGAATTAAATATAGGAAAATACAGGATTTATACAGACAATGCAAAAATACAGAGGATAAAATTAGAATAAATGGAGATAAATTAATTAATAAAGGTTAAATATAGAGAAGATTAATTTGTGGACTGTTATAAAAGTAGAACTGTGTCTTTATGAGTTAAAGCAAATGTTTTTGACAATTTAATTCACCATTAAAGACTGTTTTATACAAACCACAGTTCATAAATGATATGGTATGTCTTTTTTTTATACTAATTTAACAATTTGTCTGTTTTTTTCTTTGTCCAGGGTAGTGACATGTCGTATGAGGATAATGAGTTCGTCCTGCCGTCTGCACTGACACTGTGAGTTTATCAGAAAATTCTACTTCCGGTTTCTGTTCAGTGATGAGAGAAACGACAATGTGACCGAAGGGTTAAACTAAAACTCTGCTGCCCTCTGGTGGTCAAAAATAGAACAGCACCATCATTATTATTATTATTAGTAGTAGTAGTAGTAGTAGTAGTAGTAGTAGTATTTCCATCCCTATCAAATTGAACTCCAGCACACACATAATACGAACAGTCTGTGTGATAAAATAATATTATTAATATTCGTGTTCATCCAGGACTCCACCAGACAACAGCATCTTCTACAGCGATGAGATGAAGAGGAAGGAGGAGGAGGAGGAGGAGGAGGAGCCGATGAAGGCCATCGTAATCCCTGCTGATTCAGAAGGTAGAATCAGAATCAGAATCAGAGTCAGAATCAAAATCAGATTATATCTTCCACGGTTGTAACTGCTCAATACTAGTCATTTAAAAACACATGATCCTGTTTTATTTCAGCCTTTTTCAACCTGAACACTAACGCCACCACAAGAGGAGACGCTCAGGTCAGTTCACCTTCACTACTATACACACAACACACACACACATATTATATATATATATATGTATATATATATATATATATATATATATATATATATATATATATATATATATATATATATATAAAAACCCCTCCCATACCACACCACATGCCTGTACAAATATATATTAATATATTTAATATTTAAATTTAAATCTAAATCTATATGAATATTTATAAAATAGCAAATTTTCCTTTTTTTTCTCTTTATATGTTCTGTTTTCTATCTTTCCTGAACTTTATTTTTGTATTTGCTGCTGAATGAATTAAGACAGACTTACCTTACCTCACCTTACCTACTTTATCTTATCTTATCATATCATATCTTATCTTCCTGTCCCTTATCTTATCTTATCTTATCTCACTTTACTTTACTTTACCATACTTTACCTTACCTTATCTTCCCTTCCCTTAACTGTCCAGGCTTACGTGGAGTTGAATGAGCTCCAGGGCAGCAGTTGGCAGGAAACAGCCCGATGGGTCGGCTACGAGGAAAATCTGAACCCGGCCACCGGAAAATGGAGCTCATCTCATGTGTCCTATCTGACCTTTAAGAGTATGATCCAGCTCCGCAAAACCATGTCCACAGGTAACCATGGCAACCCAAACCAAAGTCATATCTGTGTTGAATGAACAGGACAAACTGTGGGTCAGTGTCAGTGTTTTTATTCTGAACTCAGGGAAAATACATGATTTACACTGAAAAATGAAAAATACAGTTGATACTATTCTAATGAATGTGGGTTGACCACTTAGTATTGGTCATCTCTCCATATTCAATATGGAGAGAAATATTCAGTTGGAAGTCTCCACTTAAACAGTTCTAGGACCATATTTGTCAGAAAAAGTGCAGTTTCTTCAGATTTTTTCTCTGTTCTAATATAATAATAATAATAACGATAATAATAATAAGAATAATAATAATAATAATAATAATAATAATAATAATAATAATAATAATACTAATAATAATATAATAACCTTGGAACTGACTCGTCCAGGTGCCGTCATCTTCGACCTCAACGCCAGCAGTCTGTCTGCGGTGGCTGAAAAAGTGGCTGATGAGCTGCTGAACAAAAACGAGATCCGTGCGACAGATCGGGACGCTCTGCTGAGGGCGCTACTCATGAGACGAAGGTAACACGTGGATGCCGGTTGACCATATTTGATCATTTAACCCTTTGGTGTCCTGCCCACAGAGGCCCCTTCTGAACCAACAAGTGTGTGTAATAGGCGCAGGAGTGGAATAATGTCCCAAAAAAGTTCATACAGTTGAGTTTTTTAGCTTTTTTTTTTTTTATTTCATCAACTTGAGCCCTTTAAATGACATGTTTTAACAGGGTTGTACAAAATTCACATTTGAATTGAGAATGATCCCTAAATTCCAATTCAATTCTTGAATTTGAATTTTGATTACAACAAGATGTGGAATTGAATTCAATTCAGTTTCAAATTGCAGGAAGGAGAACTAGAATTCCATGAAATTCAAAGAAATTCATGAGACATAATTAAGGTGTATTTAACAATCAAGCTTTACCGTATATATTATATATGATTTACACCTAGATTTCATACAGATGTTATTGTGATGGACACAATATTTATTACAAATAAATATTAATAACATAAATAGGCATATATATATATATATATATTATACTATATATATATAGATATATATACACACATTTTTTAACCATGAATTAACTGTAAAACATACTCTATAAACTATTATTAAAAGTGTAATAACTTTCAAATTGTGGAAAATGATAAGAAAGCACTTCATTTCCCAGAATACCTTGCTGTATCCTTCAAAATGATTGCTAAACATTTAAGACATTTTGTGTGGAAGCGTATTGCATTCACATGGAAAAATAAAAATAGGCTGTTTTTCTGAATTAACAAGATAATTAACTCATAAAAACAGAGCCGATTTTTTTATTTTTCAGGTGAATGCAACACGTTTCTGTATTTTTGTTTGGAGTACACTCCAATGAAAAAGCTAATTGATACGTGATAAGAGTGAATTTCTCTGAACTGGAATGAATTATATTCCATTTCCTGTTATTCCAATTCAAATTCAATTCAACATCCTGTAGGGTGGAGTCAAATCAAATTCAAATTCATGAATTTAATTAAATTCTGAAATTCTGAATTTTGTACAACACTGGTTATATGTAAAGAAACAAACAAAAAACAATATATCTTTTTGATGCAAAAAACACAAAAAAACATTTTTTCCCAATAAACTCCATAAAAATTTGCTTAATTTTTAAAAATGTTTTTGCAGCCTCACACACTCACACTACATTAAACACACTCTCTCAGAACATTGAAGAATGGAGCAGGGAAACCGTACACTGCCATCTAGTGGGGAAAAAAACATGTGATTTCCTCCTTCCAAATATGGAAAAGTGATGTCATAGAGTAAAAAAAAATGGTTGATGTCAGAAGTATAGAGCCACGCCTCTGAAATGAAGCCCAGATATCAGTAAAAGTATGATTTACAGTTCAAACACAGCGGTTATAATGGGAGCATAAGTGCATTTTTGCAGATGGACAGGTGCTAGTGTTGACATTTTCCATTGTTTACAATGTGTAAATTTTAGTTGCTGACCAGAATTTTTAAAAAATAATTAAAAAATGAAAAACTTTTGAATTAGAACCAAATACAAATAGTGAAAAAGAACATGACCTTTAGTTCCATGAAGTGCAGAGTGTGTATAAAAGGCTCACCTGGACACCGGAGGGTTAAAGCATTTAAACTCCGTCTGTTTACGTTTGTTCATGTGTCGTTCCAGTCAGGCCGAGGGTCCGGAGGTCACCCCACCGGAGACATTCAGATGCAGACCTTCTCCGTTTCACAGAAGGTGAACTTCTACAGCTTCTACTCTGTTTTCCATCTGTGGAACTGCCTTCCCCCTTTGAGTGACGTAGTGTCACAGATCTGCCGTTTGTAGAACAAAACTTCAAACTAACTGTTCAGAACGACCTGTAACACCCAGATCTGTGGTACTTTGGTCAGCTTTGGTTGTTGGATTGATTGATTGACTGATTGATTGATTCTTTGGTTGGTTGGTTGGTTGGTTGGTTGACTAACTGACTGACTGACTGACTGACTAACTGATTGGTTGGTTGGTTGGTTGGTTGGTTGGTTGGTTGGTTGGTTGGTTGGCTGGTTTTCCATCAGTCAGGACTGTATGACTGGTTATTTCATTCTAAGTTTTACGTTGATGAATCATTTGTACTTAAAAATGTCCGAAATTATGAACTTTGGATTTGTCAAAGCTGAATATTTGTCATTTGATCACATTTCAAATACATGAAGTTGGAATAATCCCATTCCTCTTCTTATTCCTATTTTTACACATCAGTAAAGGTGTATGATCACAGACTGAGTGACAGGAAAACTTCATTTGGAACTCACTGTTCTTTAAAAAAAATGACTTAAGAGTTTTGGTTATTAATTAAATAGCTGAAAATGAAAATTATTTATCTATTAAAGTCTGCAGCTCCAGTCTGAGTGGACACTTTTAACGTTCTATTTGAATTTTATTTTTTACAGAGGACAGTTCTGACAACGTGGAGGCTTCTATCGTTCTCTCAGGTACGTTCACATGATGCAGTTTAAATTAAAGCATTTAAACACACATCATTAGAAGGTTCTTTTTTTGTATATGTTCATTGCATTTGAATGTCTTAGTGAATCTAAATGAGTTTTTTATGAAATGTTCTGATGAATTCATCATATTTAAACCATTTCTTCGTGTCCTGTTGTCAGGTTGTGGTGGACGTCCTCCAGAAGCCGGTGGTGGCCTTCGTGCGGCTGCAGGACTCCGTGGTGATGCCGTCGGTCCTGGAGTCTCCGGTCCCCGTTCGCTTCGTCTTCATCCTGGTCGGACCGAGTCAGAGTGAGTCGACTACAGCGGAGTGGACGGGCCATGGGCGCTCTGATGGCCGACTGGGTGAGCAAATAGAAACAAAAGACCTGGAGTTTAACCAGAGACAGCAGACTGATGCACCTGGGCAACAGTCTTACATTAACAACAGATAAATGCACTATTTTATATAGACTAGAGCTTGTAGCTATATATACTGATAATATTATTAATATAGTTCATAGATATACATACTGTTTATATTATTAATATTAGGTTTATTCATATTTTGTCTTTTAATTTTTTTCTACGTTGTTCTATTCTTATCTTACTTTTGTAAAAAAAAAAAAAAAAAAATTGTATATGAAAATGACAATAACAGCTATTCTATTCCATTCTGTTCTAGGTGTTCTGTCTGGAGGCATTCTTGGCCCAGACGGACAAAGACCTGACCGACGCCATCGCTGACTTCATGGACTGCAGCATCGTCATCCCTCCGACTGAGATCCAGGACCAGACCATGTTGGCCCCCATCATCAGGTTCCAGAAGAAGATGCTGCGAGACAGAGTCCGCCCATGTGACACCCGCCTGGCCTTTGGGGACAGGGTCAAAGGTCAGCGCTTAGTCCTGTTTCTACACTGCATGGAATCGTAGACTAAGTAGGAGGAGCATAATTGAATGATGTTTTTAAGATTAAAATTTGGAGTTGTCATTATTTATATGTCCTTATGCTGTTTTATTGTACTTGAGTTGACTCAGTCTGTCTGTGTAACCTGAACTAAACTGATTTTTAACTCCATTGATTGTTAATACACTCAGTGTAATTTTGTGTATAATTTTGGAGTCCTTGGTGGTCCGGTTTTGGCCTATGGGCCGTATATTTGCACCCCTGTTCTAAACTAATGAGACCATTTCCTGTTTTTTTTCAGTTGAGAAGCCTCCAGAGGAGCCCAGGGAAGACCCTCTCGTCCGTTACTGGATACCCCTTTGGTGGGATGGTGTCAGACATTAACGCCGCTACCGCCACTACATCAGCGACTACACCGACGCCCTGAACGCTCAAGTCCTGGCAGCCGTCATCTTCATCTACTTCGCTGCCCTGTCTCCGGCCATCACGTTCGGAGGCCTTCTGTGTAAGAACTCAGAGCAAATTATTAACACTCGAAGCTAGAATGTCCTCCGAATTTGTGCGTATTTTCTTGTCTTTTTAGCTGATAAAACAGAAAAGATGATGGGTGTGTCCGAAACTGATGATCTCCACTGCCATCCAAGGCGTCATCTTCTGTATCATTGCCGCCCAGCCCGTCCTTGTAATCGGCTTTTCTGGACCACTACTGGTGTTTGAGGAGGCTTTCTACGCTGTACGTACAACATCTACAAAGATATCACTCACTTAAACGGTACCTGGTGGGCAATTTTTAATGATAGCTATTTCCAAAGATCATGTATCATGCTAGCAGTTCCGTCAGGTAACTTTCGTTATAGTCTGTTGTCAAGTATGTCCGAGTGCGAGGCCACTGCTCTGTCAGTCAGTCATGGTCAGAGACATGTTGCCTCCTTCATGGGCTGTTCCAGCACTGGTACTGACCCAGACTGGATGTAGTGTCCCATTACCTGGTCTGGCATGGACCGGTCACTGACCCCGTGTGGCAGACACCGGTCTAAAATGATACTTTATCGGATCGAATAAGTAACCACGAACACCCATTTCCTCAAAATTGCTAGTCATAGTTTGCTTCTTGAACTTGTGCTTTCCACTCAATCATGCCCACTGACTGCTGCTTGTTTGCTCGCCCTCCATCACCCACAATCAACAATGGTACGTTACTTCTGGTCGGCAACAGCGGCTCAACCATAAGTTCTGCCATTGTAGGTACACACTTTACACAGTCTAAAGTGTACCTGCATCACACTGGACATTTGGGGGCAGAACCTAAGGGAGCAGCCACTGGCGGCCTGAAGTGGAGTACCTGTTGTTGATATCCGGGTGATTGAGTGCGAGTAAACAAGCAGCAGTCATTCAGCGCGATTGAGTGGATTTGTGAGATTTCTGATTTCTGTTTGTTTAGTCGTAACCTTTCCGCTCCACCATTGTCCTAGAGATGCGACCCAGCACTGGACCGATAAAGTGTCATCTTAGACTGGTGTCTGCTGCACAGGGTCAGTGAGCAGTCCATCGCAGCCCAGAAAATCGGACAAAACAACTAATGTTCGTGATGGAGGCAACATATCACTGACCATGACTGATTGACGGAGCAGTGAATTAGTACTCACAAGTACTTGATAATGGACAATAACTTAAGTTACTGACAGAACCGCTAGTGTTACACATCATCTTTTGAAATAGCTAGCAATGAAAATTCACTACAGGTACCCCCTCTGAGGTTTCTTAGTTCCTCATACAAACATACTCATGTTCCTTTGTTTGTTCCACACTAGTTCTGCAAATCCCAGGGCATTGAGTACATAGTGGGTCGAATCTGGGTGGGGATGTGGCTCATTGTGATCGTGTTCATCATCGTGGCCGTGGAAGGTAGCTTCCTGGTCCGATTCATCTCCCGCTTCACTCAGGAAATCTTCTCCATCCTCATCTCTCTCATCTTCATCTACGAGACCTTCAATAAGCTCATCAAGGTTCCATCCATTCCTTCATTTCACGCCGTCGGCCTTGTTCATCCTTCGACCTCTGCGCTCATCCATCTCATTTCATTTTTCAGATCTTCAAAACTCACCCTCTGATTCTGAACTACGAGCATCTCAATGACACGATAGACAACCCCTTCCACCCGGTCGTGACGAAGCACACTGAGGAACGCGATGACGGCAACGTAACCATTACAGAGCTGGAGATCGAAAGGCCCTTCCCCAACACTGCCCTGTTGTCCATGTGCCTCATGTTTGGCTGTTTCTTCATCGCCTACTTCCTCCGCCAGTTTAAGAATGGTCCATACCTTCCTGGTCCGGTAAGGTCCCATCACAAGATCCAGAGACTTTGTTGGCTTATGAATTGGAAGACTCAGTGATTTTAATCTTAAATATATTACATTATGTTTTTTCCTCTCTAGATCCGTCGTCTGATTGGAGATTTCGGTGTCCCCATCGCTATTTTCTTTATGATCGCTGTGGATATCTGCATTGAAGACGCTTACACTCAGGTAATGGCCGTTTTGACTCATTACAAACATAGAAACACCAATCAACTTATTGATCATATATAGAAACTCCCCAGAAATCAAAGGTTTTTTTTGGCTTAGTTGGACTTTTATTGCATCTAAAACAGGGGTCTCAAACTCAACTTACCTGAGGGTCGCTGGAGGTAGAGTCTGGGTCAGGCGGGCCACATTAAGTATTCCACAAAAAAGGGGTTCTTTACTTGCAACTAGTAGCATGCATTTTTTGATGAACTCGCCTTCTTTGAATGGATTTCCGGCCCTAGCAATCATCTCACTCACCACATAGTTAGCTTCGACTGCTGCTTCATTCTCTTTGTATGCTTTCTTGAATAAATCTTGTTGCCTCAATAGACATTTTTTAAGATTGGCGACCCGGTTCTTTCTCTCATCTCTCTGGTATTTTGTAAACTCCTCAGTATATCTAGTTGAGTCATGAATGTCAGATGTATTCCTTATACACCACAACTTTCTCTGTGCATATGAGACACATAGGGGTACCCCTGGGCTCCACAAACAAATATTACGTCTCCCACTTTTTCTGAAATTGCCTGTACTTGCTGCCAACCTTTCTCTTCACGGCATGTTTTGAGAGAGACATGACTGGAACTGGGTAATGGCAGATATTTTCCATCCACTTGGTGTCACTCCGGAATATGTTTCAACAAAGTGGCTAGCATTCATACTTCCCCAAGTACTTCACGGTTGGCTACCTTGACAACTGTTGAGAACAAATGCCGCCAGAAGCTGTCACCAGACTATCTATTATCTATGGTAGCCAATAAGTGATAAAAATAAATAAAATAAAAGCATGGCAACACTCAGCAAAAAGGTACGTCTGAGAACTTCGTGTGGTCCACACTAACACTAAACTTTGATGTCAAGTAAGGGACCACAGAATATCATCCCACGGGCCGCATTTGACCCCCGAGCCATGAGTTTGAGACCCCTGATCTGAAACAATGATTTTTATTAAGATTTACAACCCATTTCCTGGTCGGATAGATTTAGGCATGAGACATGAGAAATGTCCCATAATTCTGTTCAAATCATCGGCAAGATGGATTTAAACACAGCAAAAAAAGTGCAGCAGTGTGACGAAAAAAAAAACCCACACAAATGTATGTATTTTTTTCGTAAAACAACTTAATCATTTGATCATCCGTTTAATGTCATTTCAATGTGTTATAGATCGCATTTCTGCGGTTTGCAGTTGATTGGCGCATGAAAGATGCCCAAAGCCCATGGAACAGAGACGGTTACAATTGTTGACGGCATGGGGGATTTTTTCGGCAACAAAGTTGTCGTGTTTATGTATAGCAGCATCGATGATGTAACAGGTCTCGAAGGGTTGTCCCATTTCATAGGGGAATGTTTCAGCCCCTACCCCTTACAACTCTGTTTCAAGGGGTAGGGCTGAGTGTGAGGGGTATGGGGGAGGGGCCAAGGGGTGAATTGGATTGGACCTTAATTTATTTGTTTATTTTCAGGAGCTAGTACCTCTTGCTGCATCCATACTGTGTAAAATTAGTAGTGTTTTTTTACATTGGATGACAAACCTGAGTATTTACATCTCACTGACATTGTTCGTCACATACATACAACTGAACAGCAAGTACGTAAAGTAGAATCAAACTACCTGTTCGCCTTTTTATATTGCATTATAGCCACTAGCTGGGCTTATTAAACAGGCTTTTACCTTTATTTTGGCGTTTACAAGTAAAAAAACATGAGTAAAAAATAAATCTGTCATGTCAGTTTAATTATTTTGATCTTATTACGACAATGTTTACTCAAAATATTATGCTAATTCTTAATTTGTTCGCATAAAAAAAGAGAAATTGTACATTTGCAAGGAAAATACTACGCTATTTCCCTAAAGTTCAGTTAGAATATTGTTTTTAAGTGTCCTCTAATGTGTAGGTGAAGTCATCTGTGTTAAATAGAACAGAGTTAAAAAAATGAAGATGTTTGTATCTTTTTGTAGAAACTGGTGGTGCCTAAAGGAGTCCAGGTGACCAACCCCAAAGTCCGAGGCTGGTTCATTAACCCCATGGGGGAACATAAGCCCTTCCCCATCTGGATGATGGGGGCATGTTGTGTCCCAGCGCTCCTCGTCTTCATCCTCATCTTCCTCGAGTCCCAGATTACGACGTATGTGACACTATGAACGCTTTTCTTCCAGCTCCTTTGTTTGTACTGAATATGTAAATAGTCCTTAGAGTTTTCTTATTATTATTATTATTAGTAGTAGTAGTAGTAGTAGTAGTAGTAGTAGTAGTAGTATTTATCATGTTTGTCTTTACACTATCCTTATGATGCACATTTTTCTTGCACTTTATTCTGGTGCTGCCTTGACCAATGAATTTCCCCATTATGAGATCTAATCTAATCTAATCTAATCTAATCTAATCTAATTGAATCGAATCTAGTCTAATCATCTTGTCTAATTTAATCTAGTCTAGTGTACTCTAATCATCTAATCTAAATTAATGTAGTCTAGTCTATTCTAATCTAATTTCATCTCATCTAATCCAGTCTAATCTAATCTAATCTAAACCAGTCTAATCTAATCTAATATAGCCAAATTTAGTCTAATCTAATATAATCTAGTCTTCTCTAATCCAATCTGGTCTAGTCTAATCTAATCTACTCTAATCCAGTCTAATATAATCTAATCTTAATTTTATCTAATCTAATCTAATCTAATCCAGTCGACTCTAATGTAGTCTAATCTAGTCTTGTCTAGTCTAATATAATCTAATCTGATCTAGTCTAATCTAATCTAATCTAGTCTAGTCTAATCTAATCTAATCTAATATAATATAATCTAGTCTAATTCAATCTAATCCAATGTAATCTAATCCAATCTAATCCAGTCTAATATAATGTAATCTAATCTAGTCTAATCTAAATGTCCTTTGTCTCAGTCTGATTGTCAGTAAACCTGAGAGGAAAATGGTCAAAGGTTCTGGTTTCCACTTTGACCTGCTCCTCCTGGTCACCATGGGCGGCATTTCCTCCATCTTTGGCGTTCCATGGCTCAGCGCCGCCACCGTTCGATCCGTCACCCACGCCAACGCTCTCACCGTCATGTCCAAAGGCCCCAAACCCGAGATCGAGAAGGTGATCGAGCAGCGGATCAGCGGCATCCTGGTGGCCATCCTGGTTGGTAGGTGGTCCCGTCTGCGGCAGCGTTAGCGTGGCGTGGACGCCGGTGTGGGACGTGTCACTGACTGACTCTGTGTTTTCCAGGTGTTTCTATTTACATGGAGCCCATTCTGAAGATGATTCCCATGACCGCCCTGTTTGGGATCTTCCTCTACATGGGTATCACTTCGCTCAGTGGAATCCAGATGTGGGACCGGATGCTTCTGCTCATCACGCCAAAGAAATACCATCCCTCTGATGCCTACGCCACCAGGGTATCCACATCCAACCTCCGCATGGCGCCTTCATTTCACTCTAATTTTATTTAAAATAAAACTGATTAAAGACTGGTTAAACCTATACTTAACCAGTCTAATCTGATCTAATTTAATCTGATCTAGTTTTATCTAATGTAGTCTAATTTAATCTGATCTAGTCTAGTCTAATCTGGTCTAATCTAATATAATCTGGTCTAATATAATCTGATCTAATCTAGTCTAAAATGATCTAACCTGGTCTAATCTAGTCTAATATGATCTAATCTGGTCTAATCTAATCTAGTCTGATCTAATATGGTTTTATCTAATCTAGTCTAACATGATCTAATCTAATCTAGTCTAATATGATCTAATCTGGTTTAATATAATCTAGTCTAATATGATCTAATCTAATCTGGTCTAATCTAATCTAGTCTAATATGATCTAATCTGGTTTAATCAAATCTAGTCTAATATGATCCAATCTGGTCTAATCTAATCTAATCTAGTCTAATATGATTTAATCTAATCTAGTCTAATCTAATCTAATGTAGTCTAATCTGGTCCAATCCCATGTCTTGTGTCCTGTGTCCAGGTGAGCACCATGCGCATGCACCTGTTCACCCTCATCCAGCTGGTGTGTCTGGCCATCCTGTGGGTGGTGAAGATCAGCCCCTTCTCTCTGGCTCTGCCCTTCGTCCTCATCCTCACCATCCCTTGCGCATGTTCATGACAGGAAGAGTCTTCAGTGTCATGGAGATGAAATGTGTAAGTGTCACCTGCACCTGTGTTCACAACCAGTGTGGCATCACTGCTCTTATATATATATCATATAATATATATCTATATATATATATATAATATCTATATATATATATATATATATATATACACACACACACACACACACACAAGATATTATATATATATATATACACATACTGTACATTACATATACACATATACACACATAACTGTACATATACACACATATATTGTACATACACCACATACATATACATATGCATGTGTTGTGTTACAGCTGGATGCAGATTGACGCCAAAAGTGAAGTTTGAGGAGGAACCTGGGTCAGGACATGTACGACGAGTCTCCACTGCCCTAGAAAATTACATTCAACGATTCAACATTCCAGATGAATGATGAATGTGAAACTACAATCCACAGGATCAATAGTGAATGAAGATTTAAAAACACACGTCTTTAAAAACAGAGAAAATAGGAAACAACAGAGCAAAGTGCAGATAATAATAATGATATTCATGTTATTTATTTACTAGGGTTTGATTCACAACCATCGAATCAACCTGAACGTAGCATCTAAACATCTGATTGGACCAGGTTCCACATTCAGACCCATTGATCTGAAGTAAAATAATAATACAATAACTTATATAATAATAACTCCCAAATATTTATCTTTAGTCCAAAAAAAAAGAAATATTTACATTTACAAACATTATTTATCATTATTATTACATCACTATTTGTTGGTTATTATGATATATGTTAGATCATATTTGTCTGAATGTGGAACCTGAGCTAAAATGATTTTAACACCATTGATCATTAATATCTCAGTGTCCTTTTTTCTTTTCATGGGGACGGATCGGAATCTTCGGGCCGTTTCGGACCACGGCCGTATGTTTTGACACCCCTGCTTTAGAGAAAAAACTGACACAGAAACAAACGAGAATGTTTGCTCAAATTCTACGACTATTATTTGTTTGCTTTTATCGCAAGTTTAGTGTCGACTATTCATTCAGGAAACACATTTGAATGATAAAGATAAGAAATATTTGACCTCAGATGACAAAGTAATGCAATTTATATGAATAATTTATGTGCCCTTATCTTTCCCTTTGTTTTTATTGTTAAATTTTACATTGTGTTATTGATTTATCCTCAGTTATTGATCATGTACGGATCTTTAGATTATTAGACAGACTATGTTAAAGTGACATATCTTAGATTAAACCAGTGTGTCGGTGCTTTGGTATTGATCAGCAGTGTTTAGTAGATAATGGAAGAAATATCGCATATTCCAGGTGATGATGATGATGTAACCACGGAAAAAAAAACAACTTGTGTAAATGTATCTTAAGCCTTTATTGTGATGTGTTTGTGCTTAAACACTGTACATGCTTTCAATTTCCACTTTATTAAAAAGTAAAAAAAAACAGGTTTAAAATGTTGGACTTCATGAATACACCACATCTGACACCAGTCATAGGAATACAGTCAGAAAATTATTAGACCACCCTTGTTTTCTTCGGTTTTTTTGCTCATTTTAATGCCTGGTCCAACTAAAGGTCCATTTGTTTAGACAATATAATGACAACAACAAAAATAGCTCATAGTAGTTTAATTTCAGAGCTGATATCTATCCATTTAACATGTTTTCTTGATAATAACCAAAATCACTTCAGTTCTTCCATCCCATATCTATGGCATTGTACTGACAAAACAGAGCTTTTAGACATTCCATGTTTTCTTTTCTGTCTGTTTCAGGCACATGACACACACAGGCATTATTACTGGATGCATAACCATTGTTTTTCGATGACTAATTGATCGTCGAATAATTTTTTCCGCAACTGGCCCGTTTTTTTTTTTTTTTTAGCAAAGTTTGAAGTTCTTACAGGATAAAAACTAAAAACAGATGATGATTTACATTTAATGCAGCATAAAAATGTCATCTATGACATTATGTATAATAGTAAAACGGTCACAATGACATTCTTTTACTGAGGTTAAAACTTCAAATGGAGAAATTTATTTACAATAAGAGTTTTTTTCAGTTTTATTTAAGTAAAGGATCTGAAAATGTCACAAATATATGAATAATTATACATAGAATATAACATTTTGACCAAAGACTATCTTAGAAGCTACAACCATCCAGTATTATGACTTAATGTTTCTTATTAGACTACTTTCAGACAGCAGGTCTTAATGCACAATTCGGATTTTTTTGGGTGCTCATTCATATTCCACATTAAATGCGACTTCTATCAGTTTTGAGTCTGAACTGAATGCGACCCTGAAGTGACCCACATGCACCAAAGAGGTCCTGACGTCATACGTGACCACGCAGACGCACACTGTGTTTACGATAGGAAATATGGAAGGATGCAGAAATGTGACATTTGTCGCGTTTTCAATGATGTGAAAGTCAGATAAATGCGACCTGGCCGTTCAGACTGAAGTCACATTGTAAAATATCAGATAAGTATCAGATTTAGGACCACACCTGAAAGTGGTCTGGGTCAGATTTAGGACCACATATGAAAGTGGTCTGGGTCAGATTAGTGCTGTTCAGTCTTTAACAGATCAGATACAGGTCACATATGGGCCGGATTGACCTGCAGTCTGAACGTAACTTTAGTGACACTTTTACTTGTAGACCGGTATTATAAGAACATGAAAACATGAAAGCAGAGCCTCTGTGTTCTGCTTCATAAAACAAAATTTTAAAAAACCCATAAAGACCCAGTGCTGCTTTTGTGTCAGTTCCCAAATGAATTATTCTCTATTTTTAACCTTTCCTAAGTGATTTATCCCCATTTATTCCAATGTTTAGTTCTGTATTTTGCACTTTCTAGTGAAAATCCAGTGTTTTCCTATATATAATTTACTGATAATGTAGATGTTCATTAAAGCTCAGATTAAAGTTACATGTTATTATATCCAGAACAGAAAAAAAAACCAAAAAATCAAGTTTTCAGCAAAATCTATCATTAACTCAACATAAACCCAGTGTATCCGTCCACTCATTGATCCAACTCCATGGGTTTTACTGGTGTATCAATGTTATAGAAGATGGCAGTGTTTCCATGGTAACCACAGAGCCTGTGAATGTTCAAATGGTTCATATCTGATGACTATGAAAAGATGACTGTCCTATATTTTACACCAATTATTTAGATGGACTTATAAGTTTAGTGGTTCGGAAGAATTAAACATTTTATAACAGTAGATGGTTTTGGTTAAAGGTGGACGTTTGGGTCTTTATGGGTTTAAAAAACAGTCCAAATCAGACCGATACATGAGTATGACAGTGGATAAATCCTACAGGTGGAGGTGAACATCCCAGATGGAAGAGAACGGATGAAAACACACGGTTTGAACCTGCTGCGATAAAAGCCAGATTTCCCACAGCAGGAGAACGCAGCACAGTTTAACAAGGCTGAGTGCCTGAAAGTCATTTGTTTTCCCTGAATCAGACGGACTGGATTGGCCGAGCGGGGTTCCGCCCACAAACACACAAGGTGGAGTTGAAAAGAAAAAAAAAAAACATGCACAGGGCCAAAATGAAGCTGTCAAACAGACGCACACAATTTGCTAAAGAGTTTGGAGCAATGTTCAAAACAGACATCTGGCAGCGAGATTCCAATTAAAACCTACTTTTTTCTTAGAGAATTGCACGTTGTATTAATTAAGAGTGAATAAGTTGCGCTGTATTAATAACATAACCGCACTGACAACTTTAATCTAAGTTGCAACTACCGGCGGCATTGAGACGCAAACTTCGGCCGCGGATCAGACGCCGCGGTCGGTCAGTCAGTCGGTTGGTCGGTTAGGCCTCCGGGACTAAAAACAAACAAACAACAAAACAAACAAACAAACAAAAATCGGTACCGAAACAAACGCGACGAGATAGGGGGTAAAAATGTGGATGATGTCTCGGCGTAGCGAACTGGTTGGTTGGATGGAGAGAGGAGTGGAGGGAGACGGCGAGTGAGAGATGGAGGCGGGGGGGAAGGACCATCTCTGCGGGGACTGGAGCCCAGGACGGACGGCGCAGTGCTGGCTATCGTTCAACCCTCCCCTTCTTCCTCCACAACGAGGACCGACAACACAGGTAAGCCGACACAAACAGCCCGCTCGGCTCCACGAAACGAACAACGAATAAACACAGAAAATAGCGACGAAAAAATAAACATTAAATGAGCTAACGTTAATGCTAATGACCGTTAGCTTCTTTGTACCGTCGTTAACGTTAACCGACCGCTGCGGGCTCCGCCATAGCCGAATTTCTTGTCCTCTACAGCGGGGGGGAAGGACCTGGAAGAGACACCCTTGTAGGTAAAACGCGATATTTTTTTTTTTACTTTTAAACCGAGTCACACAAAAATAGCGACCGAAAAGAAACGACAAATGAGCTAATGTTAATGCTAATGACCGTTAGCTTCTTTGTACCGTCGTAACATTAACCGACCGCTGCGGGTCCGCCATAGCCGAATTTCTTGTCCCGTACAGCGGGGGAGGAAACTGGAAGCGACTACCCTGTAGGTAAACGTTGTAAAAACATAAAAACGACAACTCAAAACACCGAGTCGTTTATGCTAATCCCTTCGCTTCATCGAAACTCAAACCGCTCGTGCTCGTTGAATCTGCGTACATGCGGGGGGGAGGAATTAACCGGTGGCTTCCGCGCGCCGGAGACCTCCATGCGGCCTGACGGCGGAACAAGCCTCGGTTAGCCATCAGGGATCTCGGTTTAATATCTCACCCGTTGCAGACTGAGACTCGCCCTCTCTCACCCCCTCTCTCTCTCACTGACTAGCCCAGAAACCAGCGACGACCGACCGAGCTTTGGGAAGAACCCGCCTTCTTGCTTCTCCGTTTATGCGCTTTTTGGAATCGAGAGAGAAGAAGGGAGTCCGTTCCGCCCCGGCTTTTTTAGCTCTAAGCTCGGTGTTCTCCGTTCGCAGTGCGCCATTGGACCTTGTCACGGTAGGTTTTCCTTGTAGAGCTGAAGCATGGCGGACCTGGGGCTTGTTTTTGTCGCCTCAGCCTCGGATCATGAACCGTGTTTTCTTTTTTGTGTGCTATTACGACCTCAGCCGCCGGACTATTTTTTTTCAGCGGAAAAAACGATAAAATGCGTTATTCTTACAAAAAGTACCACCGATTTTCACGGCTCCGAATTGTTTCTCCATTTTCTTCGTTCTTCCTGCGCCTCCGCAAGTCCTTCCAACCCACCACCGTGACATTTATTTCGGACATTTAGCTAATTTTTTAAGCTAATTCCTCCACATGATAGTTAAGATTATACATCCAACCGTTATTTTATGCTAGTTAATATTATTGTGCTAATCGTATATGTCTGTATACATCCGCGGAAATGTGATTTTTATTTTTTTTGTGAAAATTATGATTAAATGTTTACAGATTCGATTTCTTTATATAGCTTGTTTAATAAAAGAAATGTTTATAAATATGATGTATAAATGTAAATTTTCTGGCGTTTGTCGTGCCGAGCCGTCCTTGGCAGTCGTACCCCCAGCTCAGCTCCACATATGCTGGTAAAAGTCAGCTTAAAATACACGGTAAATTCGGTGTCGTAACCCCGTTAACCGCTTCAATGTTCACCCCCGGAGCGTGTTGGAGTTAGTTTAAGGGCGAGGATCGATATTTTTGGCTGTGGCTGGGTCACTGTGGACGCCTCGGTGAGCTGGGGCCATCAAGGACACGACGAACAACGAGCATCCGCCATCATGGAGCACACGTCGGCTACGCCTCGTTAAAGAATGCGCTGGGTTTTGCGCTTATATTGCCACATTAAAAGCCAAAAACCCCGGGTGTAAATGTGTATGGAAGGTTTATTATTACGGTAGATACTAGTTTTCCTCGCTCCGGTTTTTGGGGGTAAACGGTTGAAGGGACGGTGATATGTGTGGCTTTGGCGGAGCTAGATCCGCGTCCTTCGGTGATGAGGCGCCTTGTGCCGAAGTGGCGCATTTGGCCGCAGTGCTTCCGAGCCACCATTCCCCCGCTCGTCGGAGACCAAAAGCAGATCCCCGCGTCCGTGGTCAGCTGGTCGCCTACAGCTGCCTGTCCGTCCACGTCCATTCGCTTCCTCCTTCCGTGGATCTCCCCAACCTCCGCTCCCGACACAAATATCCTCCATTACCGAGCGACAGCGGCCGAGAAAATGGTCGCTGATGTTGCGTCCGCCGGACTTTTTATTGTAGAAATAAATACGACAAAATTCCAGCTCTGGCGGGTGTGGAAAATAGTGTCGGCGGAGATCTCCCGTTGTCCCACCGGTTGAAGCCCTCCGCAGTGTTATTTGAGATTTGAAGCCGTCACAAGCAATAGCCTATGTCTCACCATGTAGCGTAAACGTTTAAGGGGCGGTGTAATGAACATAAACCATTATGTCGAGGCAAATTTAAATTCCAACACTGGAAAACAACACTACGACCGGACTTTTAACACCGAAACACGACACTTTACAGCAGAAAACTGCAAGGTTATCAGGATTTTACTAAGAAATCCAACATTTTGACTGAATGCTTGTATCAGCTGTCTGCATTTTTTTTGTGCCTCAGGGATTTAAATGTGCAAACTTTAATGAAAAGAACTGGAAAACAAACTAAAAAAGTGCTGATGTTTTGAATCCGTATGATAAAGTGCTGTTACGCATATATATAAATATATAATCAGAAACACTTTATTAAAGTAAATATGATTATTAAAGAGAAAAGTGCTGAACAATAGTTATATATACAGTAATATAATACCATAGACAGAATGAGTCCAAATGAATAAATGAACAGCAGAGATGGCTCTTAAATGTACATTTATACGGTTTATGTACATTTATACAGTAAAATGTGGTAAATCTTACATACATTAATGATAGGAATTGGAAAACAACACTATGACCCGACTTTAACACCAAAACACGACACTTTACAGCAGAAAACTGCAAGGTTATCAGGATTTTACTAAGAAATCCAACATTTTCACTGAATGCTCGTATCAACTGTTTGCATTTTTTTAATGCCTCAGGGATTAAATGTGCAAACTTTAATGAAAGGAACTGGAAAACAAACTAAAAATGTGCTGATGTTTTCAATCTATATGATAAAGTGCTGTTACGCATATATAAAAATATATAATCAGAAACACTTTATTGAAGAAAAGATGATTATTAAAGAGAAAAAGTGCAAAACAATAGTCATATATGCAGAAATATAATACCATACGCAGAGACGGCTCTTATATCTACAAACAGTTTATGTACATTTATACAGTAAATTGTGCTGAATCTTACATACTTTAATGAAAGGAATTGGAAAACAAACTAAAAAAAGTGCTGATGTTTTGAATCTATATGATAAAGTGGTGTTGCGCATATATATAAATATATAATCAGAAACACTTAATTAAAGAAAAGATGATTATTAAAGAGAAAAAAGTTCTGAACAATAGGTATATATACAGTAATATAATACCATAGACAGAATGAGTCCAAATGAATAAATGAACCACAGAGATGGCTCTTATATGTGCATTTATATGGTTTATGTACAGTAAAATGTGCTAATCTTATATACTTTGATGAAATGAATTGGAAAACATGAAAAAAGTGCTAGTTAGTGGATGTTTTCAGTCTATATGATAAAGTGTTGTTATGCATATATATAATCAGAAACACTAAAATAATCATCTTTTCTTTAATAAAGAGAAAAAGTGCAAAACAATAGTCATATATACAGTAATAGAAAATCATACACAGAGAATGAGTCCAAATGAATATGTCAGCTGCAGAGACAGATCTTATATGTATGTTAATACGTGTTATGTTCATTTATACTATAGATTTATGAAGTCTCAAATGGTGTGCTTTCATCCAAATTCCTTTTAAAAAAAAAAAAAAAAGAAATGTCTCGGAGACACAAATGTGCTAAATCTTACATACTTTAATGAAATGAATTATGAAACATGAAAAAAGTTCTGGTTAGCTGATGTTTTCAGTGTGTATGATAAAGTGTTATTACACATACTGTATATAATCAGAATCTCAAATACTTTTGATGGGTTGCATCATATACATAAAAAGAGTAATATAATAAAAAATAAATAAATACGGTAATATAATACCATAGACAGAGAAAGAGTCTAATGAACCATTAACTGTTATGAAATCATCTGAAGATTAGTTATTGGTTTATGTGCATTTATATAATAGATAAATTAATCTTCCATTAGAAAGAACCTGCCTTTTATCTCAACACATCAGGTTCAAACAGTGTGTTTTCAATCACACTGGTCGACAAGTTTTTAGAAATGATCTGCCTCAGATTAAATGTAGTAAATGTTATGTACTTTAATCAGATGAACTGGAAAACAAATGACTAAATGGCTGATTAGCTGATGTTTTAAATGTGTATGATAATGATAATGTGTTATTACACATATACATTGGTTCATGGACATTTATATAATAGATTTATAAAACTATCATTAGTAAGAGACAAAAAAGTAAATGTATTTTATCATAGTGACAGTGTTTTGAAGTCGATCTGGCAGCTCTGACACAGATATTCCTTTGGAGTTTAACCCTTTCTGTCATTAATTCTCTTAATTTCACACTTTGACCCTGGACTGGATCATGGAAACTACAACCAACCAGCATTTAGGACTTCATGTTTATTAATTAGTGACTCAAATTCAGTTAAATCTGGAGGCATTTTACTTGTAGACCTGTGTATTTTAAAAAGAGTCTTGTTTGACTGCATTAGACTTTTTACTGCTGTTGTCTTCCTCTTCTTATAAATACTATGAATGTGTTTATTTTGTAGATCTGAAATAGTTTTCTCACAAATGAATGGAGAAATGGAGGCAGCCACCCATGACCAAGGTTTGATCCTGTTTTCACATTTTTATCATGTACTATTTTCTCACATTAGAGCAGAAAACTAAGCTGTAGAACTCTGTAGGTTTTATTTTCATTTATAGGTTTTGAAGAGTACAGTAATGTTAGAGTATTATATAAGTACTACTAATTGATTTCACCTTTTCTTTTTCTTTACATATGTGATATAATAAATAATTGAAGTGACAGTAAAGAAATTGTTGGGTTGCATCAATAAATTCAATATTTTTAGATTTAATTATACAAGTTTTGAAGACCTGTTGTACTATTATGTATATTTTATTATATTTTCACAGACAGTCATAACTTAAGTTGTAAAATTGTATTCTACATCATAAAAATAACATTTTAAATCATAACCTGCTTATTCTTATAGGTGTTCTCTATATCCCAGTGTAGCTCCTTTTACCTCTAAGTTTTAAGAGTCCTTGTTTGATTCATTGACTCATTCTTTCTATTCTTACAGTGTGGGCACAGGATGACCTCTTAAAACTACTGGAGGCCATGAAAGTGGCCCTGCCGCAGAAAGATCTGACAAAATACAAGACATCAGAGTCCCACCTGGACTGGCAGAAGGTGGCGTTCAATTCCTACACAGCAGAGATGTGTAAGCAGAAGTGGCAGGAGGTCTCCAAAGAGGTGAGCTAGTGTTTAGGTTAAGATACGAACCCTTTAACCCTGAGCCCTGATTCAGGTAAAGGTTCATATGTGAACCTTTAACCCCTGAGCCCTGATTCAGGTAAAGGTTCACATACGAACCCTTTAACCCCTGAGCCCTGATTCAGGTAAAGGTTCACATCTGAACCCTTTAACCCCTGAGCCCTGATTCAGGTAAAGGTTCACATCTGAACCCTTTAACCCCTGAGCCCTGATTCAGGTAAAGGTTCACATCTGAACCCTTTAACCCCTGAGCCCTGATTCAGGTAAAGGTTCACATATGAACCTTTTAACCCCATGAGCCCTGATTCAGGTAAAGGTTCACATATGAACCCTTTAACCCCTGAGCCCTGATTCAGGTAAAGGTTCACATATGAACCTTTTAACCCCTGAGCCCTGATTCAGGTAAAGGTTCACATATGAACCCTTTAACCCCTGAGCCCTGATTCAGGTAAAGGTTCACATCTGAACCCTTTAACCCCTGAGCCCTGATTCAGGTAAAGGTTCACATCTGAACCCTTTAACCCCTGAGCCCTGATTCAGGTAAAGGTTCACATATGAACCCTTTAACCCCTGAGCCCTGATTCAGGTAAAGGTTCACATATGAACCCTTTAACCCCTGAGCCCTGATTCAGGTAAAGGTTCACATATGAACCCTTTAACCCCTGAGCCCTGATTCAGGTAAAGGTTCACATATGAACCTTTTAACCCCTGAGCCCTGATTCAGGTAAAGGTTCACATATGAACCCTTTAACCCCTGAGCCCTGATTCAGGTAAAGGTACACATATGAACCCTTTAACCCCTGAGCTCTGATTCAGGTAAAGGTTCACATATGAACCCTTTAACCCCTGAGCTCTGATTCAGGTAAAGGTGCTGCTGTGAGTATGTGCGTCTGTTCCTTTTCTTCAGTGGTTTTGCTTTACTATGTGTTTTATGGTCAAAACAGGTGGAACTAGAAAAGCACTTGGAGGGCGCAGACCTCCACCAAGTCCTCCCCTGATCACCACCAAAATTTACTAATTTGTTCCTTGTGCCAGTATTAACATTTCCTGAAAATGTCATCATTATCCCTTCATAACTTTTTGCGGTATCTTGCTAACAAACAAACAGACAAACCCCGATGAAAACATAACCTCTTTGGCGGAGGTAATAACAGAATAGGACAAAGAGAGGAATTGAAGTTTGACAGGTTTGAACTAAGTAAGGCACTAGAATGTACATCAATAAGAGATTTAGGTTGTTGAACGTCAACTGTGAACTGGAACACGCTGAACAACAACAAGGATTTTAATTTGGTCCCAGTAGTTTTAGTTTTGGGCTCTCTTATTTTTATTATTTTTTTTTTTAATAACTCAGTCCAGCTGCTTTTTGACACCTGTTGGAACTCCAAAAAGCAGTTACACAGTTAAAACTCAGTAAAACCGTAGTAAAAAAAAAAACATAAAGGAAATTCACCACAACACTGGAAACAACAGTGAAAACAAAAAACCACCAGGAAAACGTTAAAAAAAAACAAAAAAGCCCAAACCACAGGTGGTGGGGGGTGAACTGAGCATGCTCAGATGTCTATGGAAAGAACAAGGTCTATTCTATCAGCATGACTTAATTTTTTTTTTCTTTTTTTTTGTGCAAATGGAGGACTTTTTATGAATATTTAAACTAAATCATATATCAGAATGCAGGGGTTGAAGGGTTAAAGCACAAACAGACATTCTATGTATTTTTTATGCCTGACTTTGTGTTGGATTGTAACCAATGATGTGTCTTTGTCTTCTTTTAGATCCGTAAATTCAGGACCTTAACAGAGCTGATATTTGATGCTCAGGACTACATAAAGAACCCCTATAAGGGCAAGAAATAAAGGTAATTGAGCATCAGTGTGTATGAACAGTTTTATGAAAGTGTGTGTGAAAGTCAAGTCTAAGCTTCCGTTTTCAACTCAATGCTCAGAAACACCCGGACTTTCCCAAAAAGCCCTTGACGCCATACTTCCGCTTCTTCATGGAAAAGAGGGCGAAGTACGCAAAGCTGCACCCAGAGATGAGCAACCTAGACCTGACGAAAATCCTCTCCAAGAAGTACAGGGAGCTTCCTGACAAAAAGAAGGTCAGCTCAAAGCCTTTCAGCGAAACTTGGTGAAATCAGTTCTGTGACATCTGGAGCTTTTGTGATAGTCAAATTCTAACACGCAAACTGTTTTCTTTTCATGACGACAGAAAAATATGTGGACGACTTCTTACGAGACAAAGAATCTTTTGTGCAAAGCATGATGAAGTTCAGGTGAGACTTTTATTGCTAGTTTCAAAAGCTAATGAGTAATGGGGATAACAGATGTGTGACAAATATACATTTTTTGTTTTGTTTTGTTTTTTTAATGTGTTTGTGTCTAAATTCAGGGAAGAACACCCAGATCTTGTGGAGAGCATGACTAAGAAAGGGTCAAATGTACCAGAAAAGCCCAAGACACCTCAACAGCTGTGGTACAACCATGAAAAGAAGGCCTTCCTCAAGTCACACCCTGATGTAAGTTTATATGGAGCTGCTAGTCCTTACTGAGGAAATAGGACTGTATATAGTTATTCTATTGATCAATGATTCATTAACCCATAAAGACCCAAATATCCACCAGCGACCAAAAGCATCTACTGATCTAATATGTTGTATGTATCTGACATTGAATGATATTCAAAATAATGTCATTTTTCACTCAATATATTGGTCAAAACATTTGCACTGATGAGTTGTTTTATTTGTTTTTTTTTGTTTTGTTTTTTTTGGTCACGGTGTCTTTGAACTCCAAAAGAGGCTGTGTACGTTTACACAAAACACAACAGCTGTAACTTCATTAAACCTCAAAGCCCCTAAACCATCTACTGATCTAAACTGTTTAATACCTGTTGATCCACTAATCCTATCAATACATGTAAATAGTTGGTGTAAAAATACAGTTCTTCATCTTTTCATGGTCATCAGATATAACCCATTTGGATGTTCGGAGGCTCTGTAGTTACCATGGAAACAACATCATCTTCTACAATAAAATGCAATGAACAAAAATGAAGGAAAAATGAATTTTAAAAAAAAAATGAAATAGGCAAGAAAATGTTGAAAGTCAACAAAATAATACAAACATTGAACAATAATGAAAGAAAATTAAATAAAAAGGCAGCAAAATAAACCAGAACAGCCAAAGTGATCAATAAAATGAACAAAATTAATAAAAAAAACATAAATAAATAATCAGCAACAAGAACAAATAAGCCACAAACTGAACAAAATTGAAGAAACATGTTGAAATAACTGGTGTAAAATACAGTTACTCATCTTTTCATGGTCATCAGATATGACCCATTTGGATGTTCAGAGGCTCCATAGTTACAGTGGAAACACAGTCATCTTCGACAACATTGATTCACTAGTAAAACCCATGGAGTTGGATCAGCGACAGTGGATGGACACACTGGGTTTATGTTCAGTTAATGAATAAAATCAACAAAAAGGAATAAAAAAACCTGGAAAATATTCATTAATGTGGAAAATGTAGGCAAAAAAGTTCTTAAAATAAAGTAAAAACGACCAAAAATTAATAATAAATCAATACAATAAGAAATAACATCAACAAAATAAGCCACAAACTGAATTAATTTGAATTAAAAAAAAATATTTTCAATTAAACAAAATTAACAAAAACAAGTAAAATGAATCTCATATTAACAAATGAACAAAAGTTGAATAAGAAATTTACAAAACAATAACACGAAGAAATAAGCAACAAAAGTAGAACTGGGTCTTTCTGGGTTAAGTCCAGGTTATATCACAGTCTGAAATGTAGTTACATGAGTCCAATAATGGAAGCGTTGTTTGTTTGACCCACAGGCTACCACCAAAGACATAAAGGACAGTCTTGGCAAACAGTGGACGCAGCTGTCTGACAAAAGAGACTGAAGTGGATCACCAAGTCCTGGAGCAGCAAAGCAGTATGAGGTTAGACCACCCGTAAACTATTAGCATGTCTGTCCTCTCACTAATGATGAATAACCACAATAACCTGACGCATTTTAAGAAAAATAAGAACCTGAACTAAATAATTAAGGCTATGTTCAGACTGTGGGCAAATGTGGCACAAATAAGATTTTTTTCACCCATATGTGACCTGTATCCAATCTGTTAAAGACAGTTTGAACAGCACTAATCTGACCCAGACCACTTTCATATGTGGTCCTAAATCCGATACATATCAGGTCACATGTATCTGACCTGTACGTGATTGAAATGCAACAAACATCACAGTTCTGCGTCCCAGGAGGAGGAATGATGGGAAAAACATATTTCTTCTGTGAACACAGTGTGTGTCTGCGTGGTCACGTATTCCATCAGGACCTCTTTTGCACATGTGGGTCACTTCAGGGTCGCACTCAGTTCAGACTCAAACTGACTGAAGTCAAATTTAATGTGGAATTTGAACGAACACACAAAAAAATCGGATTTCACCCCAAAAATCCTAATTGTGCTGTGAGACCTGCTGTGTGAACGGAGCCTTTGATTGTGAATATTTTTGCATTGCGTAAATTCATCCCACGAACCAGATCGGATCCTTTGGTGGTCCGGTTTAGGCCCACGGACCGTATGTTTGACACCCCTGAGTTAAAATAAACAATGCACAACTGACAGAGCGTTTTCCTCAACTGTCGTCTGGTTAGGAGACGATGCGGGAGTACATCCAACAGCATCCGGAGGTAAACATAACCCAAGGGGACATCGTAAAGTCCACCCTGACCAAGGCTGAAAGACACCTGAAGGACAAGTCTGACGGCCGACCCGACAAACCGCCTCCGTGAGTCAAAAACACACAGACAGAAACACTCCAGACACACGTTTAAAATGCATTTTTATTTAACCCTTTAAAGACAGTTGTTTTCCGGTGCTACATTTTGCACTTTATTGCATTCAAATGACCATAACTCCTGAACTGGTTAGCGCAATTCACAAAATTCAAATGGTGTCGGAAAGCTGAGATCCTGAGCTTTTTGATGCTATATAACACTTTACGGTAGAGGCCCGCAGAAGTGATTGGAGGGGGAACTATTCAGAACCTGGTTAAAGCCTGTGGAAGGTAAACATATATATAAAACTACATATAGAAGTGTATCTGCAGTTGGACAGGGGCATTAAATGTGTTTTAAAGTGGCATTAAAACACATTAAATTAGATTTGCTGATATCAGCAGAAACCCTGGGTTAAGTTCATTTGACATATAGTTGAGTGACAGTTGTATTTGATCTGTAAATATTCTATAAGTGTCTGTATATTTGTGTATATATGTAAATCTATATGCAGATCTGTCCAGGGCATACACGGATACAGTGTCTGACAGAGAGTGAACACAGACTATCACACAGGATCCAAATGACACGAAAGAACCAAAAAGAAGAAGAACATGGACACACAATGATCTAAAACAACTACAATATTAGAACACATGAAAAACAGTCAAAGTTTATTTCTATAATCTCATAAACCTTCATTCTGCACATTTACAGTTGTTTTTCATAATAAATATGATAAAAATGCAAGTCTGTTTTGAGCATTTATTACATATAATAATGATAAATAATGGACAGATACTGAAAGTTAAGTTCTTCCTGACAAAAGGTGCAAAAGAATTGACCAAGAAGACATTTTCTGACTCTTTTATTGCAGAAAAAAAAACTAAAGAAATCTAGGCCTGTTTATAAAGGTAGTGGTTAAAGGGGTAAAAGCATGGTGATTTCTCTGATAATCGACTACCACGTTAGCACGTTATTGATGAATAACTGCTGTGTTTATGTTTCTAGAAACGGTTACTCGATGTTCTGCGCAGAGCTGATGTCGAGCATGAAGGATGTTCCCAGCACCGAGCGCATGGTGATGTGTAGCCAGCGATGGAAGATGCTGAAAACAGGGCGAGAAAGACGGATACCAAAAACGCTGTGACCAGGTGAGACTAAACCACTGAACTGCAGGGTTGGTCTGTTACGAACTGTTCTCCAGGTCATACTACATGTTCACCATTGTTTTATTTTTCCAGAGGAAGAAAGAGTATGAAATTGAGATGAACAGATTTCTCAGTGTGAGTACTGTTTTTTTTTTTTTTTTTTGCATCGCGTATGTTTCTTGTTGTGCATTTTGTTTTACGTAGTATTTTTCTATGCAGAGTTTGTCTGAGGAGGAGCAGCAGAGGGTCTTGGGAGAAGAAAAAATAGGTTTTAGGAAGGGCAGTGGAGCAGCAGTCCTGCCTCCAAAAGAAGAACTCTAAAGCAAAGGTTCGTGTTTTGTTTTATATCCTGTAACAGCTGTCAAATTCCTTGGACTTTGTTAAAAATGTGCCTTTTCCTTCTAATGGTCCATATTTGATGGTTTATAACATGTAAATGGTTACAGATGTCAATATAGTTACTATTGATCACTGATAGAAAGGTCAGATCAAGCGGTCACGTAGGCGCAAAGTTGCGTTCAGTAACCTTTAATTTTAACTAAATGACACAAATAAGTTATTTAATATTTCTGTGTGGTTATTAACAAGTACTTTAAAATGGTTTGTGTGATAATTTGCCCGAGTTTGCTGTATTGTGTGAAAATTACAAAAAACCTGCTCAGTCACGTAGCTGCTGAAAAAGTAAGTGAAATAAAGTGGATAACATGCTGTTCCTGTTCAACAATTGTTCTAAATGGACATTGGTATTTTAGAGAACATGTTTATCTACAAGACTGACCATTTTTGTTGCAAAATATTGATTGCCTTATGAATTACAGCGAAAACATTCAGTTATGTTGTCACCAGGCCTAATAGCCGACATTTAATGGACTTAAATACCAAATAAAAATTCACAAATCCTTGATCACTTTTATTTAGTATATATTCATTCTTTCATTTTTTTGAACCCGCTTTATCCTCACTAGGGTCAGGGGGTCACTGGAGCCTATCCGACCTACTTAGGGCGAAGGCGTTTTTGGTGTTTTTTATTATATAAAAAGTAAATATAACGATAACAAATATACTTTGGTCATAATTTTGATGAAATAATGAACATATACACTAACAAAGCATCAGTGTTCCAACTGTGCTTTATGTTTCAAAGGTTTATCCACAGCATTATGATCATTTCAAATGTTTACATACAGCATGTGATTGGCTCACACAGGTTTTTAATTGTTCATGTTCAGTCTCATGGTTTTAACCTTATAACATCTGAATTTCTGCAGCACGTTCTTTAAATCAGCTGTTGTTAACTTCAGTCGGTTGGTTCTGGTTGAGAGGACGGTGCTAGGGTCTCAACTTCAGTGAACACAGACTGAATGTTTACTGGTTCAGTGTCTTTGGCAGGAGGAAAACCATTAGCATTAGCAGATGTTCACTTTCCCTTGATCTGACCCAGAAGTCATATATGGACTTTAATTGGATGAGTTGAGTTCTCCTCCAGTGAATGTCCCGCCTACATCTGTAGTTAGATTGATGTGCATCCAGACCACAGGACTGGAACATAGACAGAACCTGACAACCTCACACATTCAACTGGTTCTGATTCACATACAGTACAGGCCAAAAGTTTGGACACACCTTCTCATTCTTCGCATTTTCTTTATTTTCATGACTATTTTCAGTGTAGATCCTCACTGAAGGCATCAAAACTATGAATGAATACATGTGGAATTATGTACTTAACAAAAAAGTGTGAAATAACTGAAAACATATCTTATATTCTAGTTTCTTCTTCAAAGTAGCCCCCTTAGCTCTGATGACTGCTTTGCACACTCTTGGCATTCTCTTGATGAGCTTCCAGAGGTAGTCACCTGAAATGGTTTCCTAACAGTCTTGAGAAGTTCCCAGAGATGCTTAGCACTTGTGGCCCTTTTGCCTTCACTCTGCGGTCCAGCTCAACCAAACCATCTCGGTTGGGTTCAAGTCTGGTGACTGTGGAGGCCAGGTCATCTGGCGCAGCACTCCATCACTCTCCTTCTTGGTCAAATATCCCTCACACGCCTGGAGGTGTGTTTGGGGTCCATTGTCCTGTTGAAAAATAATGATGGTCCAACTAAACGCAGACCGGATGGAATGGCATGTCACTTCAGGATGCCTGTGGTAGCCATGCTGATCAAGGTTGCCTTTAATCTTGAATAAATCCCCAACAGTGTCACCAGCAAAGCACCCCCACACCATCACACCTCCTCCTCCATGCTTCACGGTGGGAACCAGCAATGTAGCATCCATCCGTTCACCTTTTCTGCGTCGCACAAAGACATGGCGGTTGGATCCAAAGATCTGAAATTTGGACTCATCAGACCAAAGGCACAGATTTCCACTGGTCTAATGTCCATTCCTTGTGTTTCTTGCCCAAATAAATCTCTTGTGTTTGTTGCCTCTCCTTAGCAGTGGTTTTTAGCACGCTGTTTGACCATGAAGACCCTGATTGGCGCAGTCTCCTCTTAATTAGTTGTTGTAGAGATGTGTCTGCTGCTAGAGCTCTGTGTGGATTCATCTGGTCTTTAATCTGAGCTGCTGTTAATTTGCGATTTCTGAGGCTGGTGACTCAGATGAACTTATCTTCAGCATCAGAGGTGACTCTTGGTCTTCCTTTCCTGGGCAGTCCTCTGTGAGCCAGTTTCGTTGGAGCGCTTGATGGTTTTTTGCGACTGCACTTGGGGACACATTCAAAGTTTTTGCAATTTTCCGGACTGACTGACCTTCATTTCTTAAAGTAATGATGGCCACTTGTTTCTCTTTACTTAGCTGATTGGTTCTCGCCATAATATGTATTCTAACAGTTGTCCAGTAGGGCTGTCAGCTGGCATTCAACCTGGACTTCTGCACAACACAACTGATGGTCCCAACCCCATCAATAAGGCAAGAAATTCCATGAAGTAACCCTGATGAGGCACACCTGTGAAGTGGAAACCATTTCAGGTGACTACCTCTGGAAGCTCAAGAGAATGCCAAGAGTGTGCAAAGCAGTCATCAGAGCTAAGGGTGGCTACTTTGAAGAAACTAGAATATAAGAGATGTTGTCAGTTATTTCACACTTTTTTGTTAAGTACATAATTCCACATGTGTTCATTCATAGTTTTGATGCCTTCAGTGAGAATCTACAATGAAAATAGTCATGAAAATAAAGAAAATGCGAAGAATGAGAAGGTGTGTCCAAACTTTTGGCCTGTACTGTAGAACAGACGCTGACATACAGGGACACTGGAGCTGTTTTTACTTAGATGTTACAGTGCCCTTCACTGTCTGTATTTTGCTGTGGATCCTGTAGATGAATCCAGAGAACCCAAAAGGCCCATTTCAGCCATGTTCATTCTCTGAGGAGAAACGTCCCAAACTCCAGCAGGAGCTTCCAGATCTCGGACAGCGAACTCACCGACTCATGGCACGAATGTGGAACGAAACTTGCCAGACAAGAAGAAGGTGGGCCTGTCACATGGTTGTCATTACAGAGCAAAATAACCAGGCCAGTGTACGCTTTGTTTACAGTTGATTGTGTGTTTTTTTTGTTTTTGTTTTGTCTTTTGTTTGTCTTTTAGGAGAAGTATAAACGCCTAGAAACAGTCTTGAAAGCAGAGTCTGAGAAGAAGGAGAAGGAGGATCGCAGTCGTCTGCCAGACCCGCCCAAGACGGCACAAGACATCTGGCAGCAGAGTGTCATCGGAGACTATTAGCAAGATTTAAGGTGCACATCACACCAAACTGGCATTCACTCATTTTAGTTCAGGTTCCACAATCAGCCCAGTTTGACCTTAAGTGGATCGGACCAGTAACATATCAGCATATCAATCATCTCACAATCTGTAACCACAACAACCTGACATTTATTAAGAAAATAAGTACATTTAACAGAACTCTGCCTCAGTTTATTACAACAAATACAAATACACAAAACATTTAATAACAGACAGAATGTTTGTCAAATTTTAGAGTTTGGAATTCACAATTTTCAATACAGTTCAAATAAAAACTTCATTTGTCCTTCAGTTTGAAGGCAAACGTAAGCAGCATGATTGTACGCCTTTATACAACCCAAGAAATAAAAAAAGTAAAAAGAAAAAATATATAATGGAAATGGTAATAAAAGAGCAACTATGTAGAATAAAACAAAAAACAGAATAAGGTCTGAATAAGGTGGATATAAGAATGATATCTTATCAATAATGACAAGTCCAAATTATTTTAGTGTTTTTTTGTTTTTTTTTATAATTACTACTAGTTTGTTGTTTGTTGTTTCTATTGGTACTTTCTAATGTGTAATTGGCTGTTTTTTTATAGTTAGTGTTATTACTATTTTCTTATAATATATCTTATGTGTATACATTCATTTTTGTGGTACTATTGGAACCTCAAGTTCCTGAGGATTTTGCCCAAGTGATCAATAAGATAGATAGATAGATGGATAGATGGATAGGTAATTCAGTTCTGTTATTGCATTCAGAATCAAACTTTTACTTTTCTCCAGTTTAGTGTCCACAAGGAAATAGTATGAAATCTGGATTAAAGGGGTTCTGTCTAATCTAACCTGATCTGATCTAATCTAGTCTGACCTGTATGCTGTAAAATATGCGATCATTAAGTGTGTTTAATATTGAATCTGTTCCTCTACAGAACGACCGGCCAAAGGCGCAGAAAGCAATGGAGGCGACGTGGAGCACCATGGAGAAGAAGGAGAAGATCATGTGGATCAAAAAGGCGGCAGAGGACCAGAAAAGATACGAGGTCAGAGGAGGTTCAGGGTCGATCTGTGGATCGTGGCTTCGCTCCGCTGTTTGTTTATTTGTTTGTTTTGAATTTAAAACCAAAAACACCAAAGAAAAACTAAGAAAGAAAAGAAAACTCTATTTGAAAAGGAGTGAGATGAAGTCCAGCTTCTCTCCTCCCACCTCCTTAGCCCATCTGTTTCTACTGGAAATAAGTCCAGAATATGACACATCAAAAATACACTGTCCAAGCACATACATGACGTACGTTTATATCATAGAACATTATCAGGGTTCGTACAGGTGTTTGAAATCCTTGAAAATGCTTGAATTTCAATGTTGTGTTTTCAAGGTCTGAAAAGTGCTTGAATTTTAGTTGAAGTGTTTGCATTTCTACCTCTGTGATGTGATTAATTAATTCATTTTTAATATTAACTCTGTCAGGTTACATGTCCAGCCAAAGCTACTTACACAGAGGTGATACATTTAGAAAAATAAAACTTTGTCATAAATAAAATTCCCAGGTGTTCTCAGGTCGACTCCAGGTACAGTTTTATCTGAGTCTTTGTCTCTTTGGTGCAAGTGTGTCTGAAGAACACTGGAATAATGGGTTCCCTTTTTTTGATAAAACTTTGTGTTCTCCTTTAGTTTCTGAACTTTTTGCTATTATGAATCATTATTTTAGATGTTTATAGCATAATACAATGTACATCACCATGATAAAAAGTGACAAAATAATCAGGAGTATTTATATTCCTGTAGATATGGATTTTTTTAAGGTGCTGGAAAAGTTTGAAGATGACCCTTAAAAGTGCTTGAATTTGACCTTGAAAAATGTATACGAACCCTGAATTCTAACTTTGTGATGTGATAAATTAATCATTTTTTTTATTTAACTCTGCCAGGTTAGATGGCCAGCCGAAGTTACTTACACAGAGGTGATACATTTAGAAAAATAAAGTGGCTAATATAAGTGGCTTCGGTTTTTTTGGATAAAACTTTTCTAATTTCTAAACTTTTTGCTATTATGAAACATGATTTTACATGATTTTAGAATACAGTGTACATCATTGTGATAAAAAGTGAAAAATAAAATCCTGAGTATATGTATTCCTGTAGATATGTTTGACCCCAGTGATGAGATGAAAACGACCCTTAACAGTGCTTGAATTCGACCTTGAAAAATGTGTCCGAACCCTGATTATTCGTAATCATATAATATCATACACATTATGTGCATTATATATTAAAACATTATATGATGTTATAACATTATAAAGTAATGATGTATAAATTTTATACTAATAATACATATATAATCATATAATATAATACATAATACTTTTGTCATATTTTCTTAACATCGGTTTTGATTATTTTTAAATCTATTTGATGTCGTCATTCTGTGCATCAGCTGACGTCTCTGTCCTCTACAGAGGGACCTGTACGAGATGCGTTCACCCGCCGCCGCCATCGCTTCAGGGAAGAAGATGAAGTTTGAGGGCGAACCCAAGAAGCCCCCATCGTACGTCTGCGCCCCCGTCAGCTCTACCTGCTGCATTCATGCACCGTCAAACCCCTGACGTTTTCCTTTTTTCACTCTCTACTCCTTAGAAACGGTTATCAGAAGTTCTCTCAGGAGATGCTGTCGAACGGCGAGCTGAATCACCTCCCGATGAAAGAGCGAATGACAGAGATCGGCAGCCGCTGGCAGAGGTTACCGCTGAAGGACAAGGACCGCTACAAGAAGATCGCTGAGGAGAAGCAGCGGCAGTACAAAGTCCAGCTGGAGCAGTGGCTCGCTGTAAGGCTTCACCCTTCAACCATAGTTTATACATGTTTGATGAAACGTATTTAACACCGTTTGTTTCCACAGAGTTTGTCCTCACAAGAGAGAAACACTTATAAAGAATACAACTCACAGGTAAGTGTCAGACGTTTATCCTCACCGTCTTCCTGTTGTTTGTTTGGTATTTTTTAGTTAATGCTTATTTTCTGTGACTCTTTAGAAACGGAGGACTACAGCAAAACCTGGAGGTCCCAAAGCCAAGTCCAAGAAATCTGTGAGTCCACACTCCAAATCTGTGGGCTTTACTTTTAACGTTGCATCCTCTGTCAGAGCAGCCGCAAATGAAATTCAGTGTTTTTGATAGTCTGTCGACATTTGTCACAGAAAGTAGTAGCTCCACCAGTAAGATAAGATAAGACTTTATTTATTTCATCATGGGTAAATTTCACAGTTAACAGCAGAAAGAAAAACCACAAGCAAGAGAAAAATTAAATATAAAGAGAAAAAGAAGAAATTTGGTATTTATATAAATACAGATTTCAAATTACAGTTACATATTATTTACATATTTACATTGTGGTTGCACATGCACATGGTGTGATGGAGGGGGGGTATATTCTGATGACTAATATAAAGGGAGGAATGGCCTGTGGTATCACTCCTTCTTCCATCATCACCTCCTCAATGGATTCCAGTGGGCTGCCTAAGACAGAGGGTCAGGGTTAGCATTAATGGGTTAGCATTAGCATTAATGAACAGCCTAAGACAGAGGGTCAGGGTTAGCATTAGCATTAATGAACAGCCTAAGACAGAGAGTCAGGGTTAGCATTAATGGGTTAACATTAGCATTAATGAACAGCCTAAGACAGAGGGTCAGGGTTAGCATTAGGGTTAGCATTAGCATTAATGAACAGCCTAAGACAGAGGGTCAGGGTTAGCATTAGGGTTAGCGTTAGCATTAGTGAACAGCCTAAGACAGAGGGTCAGGGTTAGCATTAGGGTTAGCATTAGTGAACAGCCTAAGACAGAGGGTCAGGGTTAGCATTAGTGTTAGCATTAGCATTAGTGAACAGCCTAAGACAGAGGGTCAGGGTTAGCATTAGGGTTAGCATTAGCATTAGTGAACAGCCTAAGACAGAGGGTCAGGGTTAGCATTAGTGTTAGCAAACAGCCTACGACAGAGCCGGCTCTCTTACCCAGTTGAGTGTCTTCCTGTCTCTGTCCATACTGTCTGTGTCAGTGCTGCAGACGCCACCACCACAGTATCATAGAATGTCATAAAAAAAAGGACCTCTCTGAAGGACCTCAGTGTCCTCGGCAGGTGGAGGCCACTTCTTAAACAGGGCGTCTACGTTGTCAGTCCACTCCAGTTTGTTACCTAAACGCTGCTCTTTCTCTTCATCCCATCGTCATCCTCATAAATTCACCATCTTCCTCCACTCATCATCTTAAAACAGAACTGTACAGACTAACCTCCATGTTTACTTCAGTACAACTTTAATCTGGTGTGATGTGTTTTAATAAATGAGGATCAGACCCAAAGTGAACCTGGACATAATCAGACAAAACCGCTCACAGATTCGTCTTCTCTGTCAACAGGACACAGAGGAGGAAGAGGATGACGACGGACGATGACGAAGACGACGACGACGAGCAGAAGGCTTCGTCCGACGCGGACTCATCCAGCGAAGAAGATGATGAAGACGACGACGATGATGATGTAGTGAAATGAAATAAAAAATGCAATACGAACACCGACCGAAGTAAACGATCAGAAGAAAAACAAAAACTATTATAGAAAAGTGTGTTTACACATGTGAGAAGGATGTGAGGAAGAAGTAAACAATATTTCGGCAAACTATGAGTAACACAGAAAAACGAACACAAAGAACAGAAAACAAGAACATATTAACCCTTAAAGACCCAGACATGCTTTTAGTTCCAAAATACCTTTCTATAGTTAACTTTTATTAACCCTTAGGGGTCCACCTGACTGAATCACATGACATTTTCAACACGTCAGAGCGTCAGAAGTCGGTCATGTACGCCACTGGGGACAATTGAAAGTGTGGACTTGAAACACTCTCCCACTTTTATTTGATGTTGTTAGAGCAAATACAACCAGAGATATGACGGTTTGAAACTGGAGCGACACACACATGAATAAAAGTATGAAAATGAGGTGGGGGGGCGTTATATTTCTGACCATATCTACGCAATTTTTTGTCCTTTTTCAAAACATAAATACTTTTTTTTTTTTTTGCTGCATTAGCATTACAGGTAAGGGTTGAGAATGACCCCCCACTTGAACCAGATGCAGAAAGTGAGAGGTCCAGGGTGGGGGGGGGGGCAACCTCTGTAAAGATATGCTTTTATGTCAAATATTTGAGCATAGTTTTAATTTATTACAATTTTTAATTTTCTATACCTAATATTTGGAACCAATAATTACTTTTAAAGTCTTTGAAAAGGTTCCTTAAGCATCTTTGTGTACTTATGCAATAAATTATATACTTTTTTTCAATGGGATTTTACATTTTTGTGTGTTTTTTTGTCCCTTGTGTGTGATATAGTAGGTTAAAGTGAAAAACATAATGGACAGAATGATATAGATAAAGTTGTGCTGAAAAAAAAAGATACCAAACATGGGTATAGTAAACATTTCTTATCTAGTATATACAGGCAAAATCAAAGTACTGAAAACGGACCAAAATAGACTCAGACCACTAAAGGTGAAATTATTTATCACATTTATTTTATTGTACTTCGTTGTTTTTTTCCTGTATTTAATTCACGGATCATGTAGATGTTCATCCAGTTCAGATAAAAGTTGAGGGTTATTTGATCAGAAACAGAGAAAACAGTAAAGTGGATGTAATTAAAATCCAAACCAGCTTCATACTTAAATGTCTGCTTCCTGTTGACGTGGATGCCGTTAACGCATCTTTATTCTTTCATCATCTGTTTTGAAAGAAGGACGATGATGATGACGACGATGACGACGCTGAAGACGACGACGACCGCGGACGACAAGGAGAACAAGTCGGAGGACAGCAGCAGCGGTCCATTCCCAGGGGTCCTCGGACCGGACTCGGACTGAAATGGGCCGACGGCGGGTCCTGAGACGAACTGAGCCCAGCTGAGCCGAGAGTCCAGGGAGCTCCGCCCGCCACGTGCCAACCCCTGTCCTCACCCACCACCAGAGGGAGCCACCTGCACCACCTCATCCATTTCACACTCAACCTCCTCCATGTTGCTGTGTTGCTCTTTTTTTTTTTCCTCGTGGAAGAGCTCCTCCTTTGTTTCTTTTTTTTTTTTTTTTTTTTTTTTTTTTTTTTTTATGTCAACATCGTTCCATTCCCTCCCTGGTCGTGACGTTGTCCTCACAGCACGGGCCGCTGACGTCACGCCCAAAACACGGTGATGTCATGGACTTTTCCTGCCGCTGGTTTCGATCCTGACCTTCACTGGTTCAATGGTTTCAGCTCAGAGTTTGACGTCGAGGGTTCGTCGACGCCCCGCCCTGTTCCTTTTATTATTCTGGTGGCATGAGTGTGAACTGGCTTCACGAAGCCAAAGAACAGCATTGTGGTAACTTTAGGGAGGGGGGTTGCGGGGTACTGAAATAATTGCACTCTACAGAATGTTTCCTTTAATATTTTTATTTTTTTTTTGTTCTCTATTCTCATTTTATGATGTAGATTTTATCATTTGGTTCTCAAAGAGGTGGTATTTTTTTCAGGAAAAATCAAGCCATTATGAATGTGTTGTTGTTGCTGGAAGGTTTCTAACTTTACTTACCCATTGTCTCATTTCAAACATTCAGTGCTTGTATAAAGTGTTCACCCCCTCTTGGACCTTTTTTTTTTTTTTCGCCCATCTGTTATTGTTCTGCAACATTGACAAAGTTGGTGTCGAAGCTGAAAAATATACTTTAAACCAACGGTGTCGAACTCTGTTTAGTTCAGGGGCCCCGTACCACGGAAACGAGCGAAAATAAAAATAACAGTGAAAAAAGTACAATTACATGATGAAATTGTTACATTTACAATATCCCCAAACATTTTTCCTATAAAAATGTGAATAACATGAACAGTCTGAAATTTTAGTGTCATTTAACGATATTCTGCCTCATTTTATCATTTCCTCATGTTCATTATATCGTACAGATCACAGTGGATCTACAAATACACAAAATATTTAATAGACAGAATATTGACAGAATATTACACTGATTTACATGAAGACACGCCAGGTTTTTATTTGTTCAATTCAGTTTTAAAAATGTACAAAAATTTAGAAAAAAAAAAAAAAATCGAATTTGAACAAATAAAAACAGTACAAGAACAAAACCTGCAAAAAAAATGAACAAAATAATGTAAAACCCTTCAGTAAATGACACTTATTTTTCCTCAGTGATATCAGGTTCATATTTGTTCAGGTTTTTCACATTCTTTCTAAAGTATTACCTTGTAAATATAGACATTTTCTTGTAATTTCACTTTTTTTTTTTTTACCTTAAAACCTAGGAAACATTTATATTGGTCCTTATTTTCAGTTATTTGACATTTACTGATCTGACCCTTAAAGTAGGGCTTTACCGTGCCCTTAAACTAAATAACTGACAATGTTCAATTTGTACATTTCCCACGTTCATCCCATGGGTCGATGGACCTGTTCTGGTCCACAGACCTTATGTTTGACACCGCTGGTTTAAAGTAATACTGTGATGTGATGGGGAAGAGACTGGCCAAACGCACTTCACCTAAAAAAACGAGGTCATTTTATAGTTTAAAGTTAAAACACACGTCTGAACATATCAGATCAGTCATGGCACATTTCCTCGAACTGTTGAACTATTTCCTCCAGACTGTATTTGACATGTTAACACCAGTGTATCGTCTTCGATAAAGAAGCGTGGGTTAAACCCCGGTTCTTCACAGACTCTAACCAAGGTGCTCTTTGTTTCCTGTTGCCATGGTAACAGCGGTGCCGTACGTTCCCCCTTTTTTGTCCCGAGTTCATCCGTTCTCTTCAGGCTGTACGGTGCCTTGTTTTAGCTTTGAGGAAATTCTGTTACGTATTTGTTTAAAACGGGTCTTAATGTGACGGTTTTAACCGGGGAAGAACAAACCCTGTTAAGAGGAAATGGTTCAAATATGGACATTTAAAAACCCTTTAACCCTGAGACCCTGAGCGTGTGTCAGGTCGATAAAAGCTGCTGTGGAGGATGTGTTTGTGTTCCTTTTGTTTTACTGTGTGTTTTAGGGTCAAAACAGGTGGAAGAACAGAAAAAGACAGAGGATTTAAAGTGGGACAGGTTTGGATTAAATAAGGCACAGATTTAAGATGATGAACAAGGATTTGGATTTGGACCCAGTAGTTTTAGTTTTGGGATCTTTTTTCTAAATCAGTCCAGATGCTTTTTGACACCTGGTTGAACTCCAAAAAACAGTTACACGGTCAGAACAAAGAGAAAGAAAAATGAAAATCAGCACAACACTAGAATGTTGAACATGAACTGGAATGCACCTGTATTTTGTTGTTTCTTTTTTTTTCTTTACACATTTTTGTTCTTTTCACTCATTAGTTAATTTCTGTTTTGGTTTATTTTTTGCTATTTTTATGATTTTCTTGATAATTTTGTTCAGTTTCACCTCATTTTGCTAATTTTTATCCACATGATTATTTTGGTTTAATTTCTTACATTTATGAAATATTCTTTCATATATACATATATATATATATATATATATATATATATATTAAATAAAATTCACACACATTTATTACATTTAATATACACACACACATATATATAATATATATGTATATATATGTATGTGTGTGTATATATATATATATATATATATATATATATATATATATATATACCAATTTTTTGTATTTTTTTAATTGATTTTTTTCATGTAAATTTTTGACACTTGGTTTAACTCCATAAAGCAGTTCCATGGTCAAAAGTCAGAAAAAACACAGTTAAAAAAAAAAAATAAAGGAAAATCACCATAACGTGGAAACAACAGTAAACAAACACCACAAGGAAAATTGTAAAAAAAAAAAAAAAAAAAAAAAAAGCCCAAACTGTCTATTTTTATAGTTGGTCGTTTCACTTGCTGCCTTTTTTTTACCCCCCATCCACAGGGGGTGGGGCTTGAACTGAGCATGCTCAGATGTCTATGGACAGAACAAGGTCTATTCTATCAGCATGATTGGACATTTTCTTATTGATCAAATGTTTGTTTTTTATGAATATTTAAATACATCCTACATTCAGAACGCTCACCGGTGACATGTCAGGGGTTAAAGGGTTAAATAGTTTAATCGTGGCGTTTTGGTTCAATGTTGTGAAACATGAAGATCCAGGAGGTCGTGTGTGTTTATAACGGCGCCACTGTAAATGTCGTTAATTACTCAAAATGAACACGTTTTGTCGTAAATATAAATATAATCGGTTTCAGCTCCAGGTCTTGGTTCTGGTTTAACGTGAAGGAATGATGTTTATTTCCGTCATTGGCTCCGCCTCAGCCTGTTTTGTATCGTTTCAGCCTCGCGGAACGCATTGTTTTCCCATGTCATCTACGGTTTATTCGACCGACTTGTTCATAGGTTTGTTTTAATCGTGAGCGTTTCTGAAATCATGTGCGGATTTCGCTTTTTTTTTTTCCCCTCAAGTTTGTGTTGAAATTTTGATGGAATTGACTGTAATCCATTTGGGTTTAGTCCGACGGTTATCCAAAAAAAAAAAAGTGTGCACTTAATGTAAATCTGTCCCTCGGTGTGAATTTCCGTGCATGCGTGCACAGAACGTGTATATATGAGAATGTGTGTGGTGTCTTTGCTTTAACGTGTGCTGTATTTGCTGTTTTGGGCTGCAGCGCGCATGTATGTGTCCATGTGGGGACGTCGTACCAACAACCATGAATGTAGGTCGGGGGGGGTCGGACTCATGTTAGGTCGGGGGGGGTCGGACCCATGTTAGCTCAGGTTCCACTTTCAGCCCAATTTGGTCTCAAGTAAAATAATAGCATCAATAAATCTATAAATAATGACAACTTTGATTTTTTTTTTTTCCTTTCTGTTAAATGTAATAAACGTAAAATTACATCTGCAAACTACGGAAAAGGATTATGGCCACTGGGGGGAAAAAAATATTATTCTGAGATTGAAAAGTCAGAATTTTGAAAAAAAAAAAGTCAGAATTTCTGACTTTTTTTAAATATTTTTTTAATGATTGTTGTGAAATTGAAGTCAGAATTTTGAGGAATGAAGTCTGAATTGGGACTTTTTTCTCAAAATTCTAACTTTAATCTCAGAATTATGACTTTTTTTCTCAGAATAATAATAAAGATATACATATATATATATATATATATATATATCTATATATATAATATAATATATATATATATATATAATATATACATACACACATATATATATGTATGACCTTAACTTTAATTTTTTTTTCCAGTGGTCCTAATCTCTTTCGGAGCAACTATCCTTTCACAAAAATTCAAAAAACCAAACCACAAGCAGTCAGAAATTTCAGAAAAATGCATTTATTTTAACAAAAAGATATATTTTTTAAGACATCTCTGGTTCTCATTTGTTCAGGTAGTTTTGTAAATGTAAATATTTTCATGCAATTTACTTTTTTGCACTGACAGAAACCTTTGTAGCTGTTATTATTATATGTTTAAATTTTACTGGCTCTGGATGGAGAAAATGATGATCTTCTTGTGTAATATTTCATCCTGTGTGTGAACTTCTGTTGTCATGGGTTTTAAGTAGGAATTTTAAACTGATTTTAGTTCAGGGGCCAAATACAGTTCAATATTATCTGAAGTAAAATAATAATGTAGAAATAATGTCAAATCCAAACTTTTCTGTATGTTTTAGTGTAAAAAAAAAAAAATTCAATTATACAATGAAAATGCTTACATTTACAAACTATCCTTAAATGTGAAGAACATGAACAACCGCGAAAACCTGGAATTTCTTAAGAAAAATAACTCCAATTTTAATAATATTCAGCCTCCGTTTATTATTTACACGTTCATTATAAGTACAGATCAAAGTGAATCTACAAATATACAAAACATTTAATAACAGACAGAATATTGGGACAGTTACACTTCATACATTACATTAAAAGCATCGACAAAAATTTTTGCAGAAATTAACAAAAAATAAACCAAAAAAATGAAGAAATGAACAGTAACGAACAAAAATGAATAAAATAACTGAGAAACATCAATTGAATGTTAAAATTACACTTATTTTTCTGAAGATGTTTCAGGTTATTCACGTTTAAAAAACACTGACAAAAATTTAGCAGAAAATGAACAAAATTTTAAAAAATGAAGAAATTAAATGGTAACAGGAACAAAAATGAACGAAACATTGAGAATCATTAATAAAATATTAAAATTACACTTATTTTTCATAAGACATTTCAAGTTCTTCACATTTAAAAAAAAAAAAAGAGTTTAGCAGAAATGAACAAAAAAATGAAGAAATTAAACGACAAGAACAAACCTGCACAAAAATTAACTAAACAAGTGACAAACATTATACGATATTAAAATCACACTTATGTTTCTTTAGACGTTTCAGGTTATTCATATTTTTTTTGGAAGTATAGTTCTGAATCGTAAACATTTAACTTTTTTTTTCCACTTAAAACATGTATTTCTCGTTCTTTTCCTTTCGCTCAGCATTTGTCTGATCGTGGAACCTGAACTCAAACCGTCGACACCTTCAGTTTTCACACGTTCGGTGTCTTTTTTTTTTTTTTTGCGTTTCGTGGGAGGGTTCGGACTGTTTTGGCCTGTGGGGTCGTACGGTTTGACACTCCCGATGTACTGATGTAGATATTGTTCAATCTTTTTTTTTTTTTTTTTTTCTTCCTCCAAAGGTCTTCAGTCGTGTCTTTTTCTTTGCTCAGTTTTATCAACGACAGCAGACATTTGAAATAAATACTGGTTTTCTAACGATTATCATCATTGACTGAAACAAAAACCAGCGTGGACTATTTCAATCTTCGTGGGAGGGGGGGGGGGGGGCGATGATGTTAGCACGTGAACAATGGGTTAAAACGTTGGTAATTTTTGTAAATACTGTTTTTTGTATGGAGTGCTTTTTGTTTGTTAGTCTTTTAATTTGAAAACCTCATCTGTGACGTCTGATGCCGGGGGGGGGTCTTGGACTCGCGGGGTGGGGGGGTATGGGGGGGGGTCCAGTTAATTGGCCTGTTTTTAGTTGTTTCTTCCCCCTTCGTTGGTTATAGAGAAATCTAAGAGGGCAGAGCTTTACAGAGTTTGTACTGCTGATCATTTGATGAACTTTGATGTTTTCTATAGCCGAGGGTGTTCTTATGTCCCTGTAGTTTCAAGTATTTGGGCAAATAAATAAAAACAAAAAGGTCTTTAACAGTTACAGGTGTGTGTGTTCTGTTTGATTTCTTACACCAGAAGAACTAAAGCAACGGTGTCAAACTGAGCTGAACCAGAACAGGGTTCTCCAACCTGGGGGTCGCCTGGAATTTAGAGGAAATGATAAAAAATTTAAAAAAGAAAAACTTACTAATAAAAAATATAAAGTGAGTTAAGAGAGAGAGGCAATCACTGCACTGTCTGATGGTTCTAAAGTGTTCTAGATAGGTACTGAGGTCCGTCTGATGGTTCTAAAGTGTTCTAGATAGGTACTGAGGTCCGTCTGATGGTTCTAAAGTGTTCTAGATAGGTACTGAGGTCCGTCTGATGGTTCTAAAGTGTTCTAGATAGGTACTGAGGTCCGTCTGATGGTTCTAAAGTGTTCTAGATAGGTACTGAGGTCCGTCTGATGGTTCTAAAGTACTTGTCTAATGGTTCTAAAGTGTTCTAGATAAGTACAGAGGTCCGCCTGATGGTTCTGAAGTGTTCTAGATAAGTACAGAGGTCTGTCTGATGGTTCTAAAGGGCTCTAGATAAGTAGATCTTCACTGCTGACCCGGGTCCAGATCCACCTGGACCGTGAGCGCACCGTCTGGATCTGATCTGTTCACAGTTGAATCTTTCACATGTTTATGGATCAAACATGTAGTTTTACATGAAAATCAAACGTTGCAGATCAGATGTCGTCAGCGCTCCGGTTTCCAGGTTCCGGGTTCCCGGTTCCAGGTCAGACCCCATCAGATTGTAAAACACTGGTGATGCTCCTGAAAACGAACGCTGGCTGCAGAACTTCACTTCATTAACCCTTCCATGTCTGAGGGTCTGGACCTTCGTCCAACATTAAAGGGTCAAAATGACCCCAGTTCAAACCGACAGGTTTGAACATTTTTTCATGTTAAATAATCATTTGTTTTATATTTTGGTCCAAAATGGAATTTATTTATTGAAATATTTAAATTGTTCTTTTTTGTTTTGTTTTGTTTCTTTACAATTTTAAAATGTTTTGAAAATTTGAAAAGCAAAGTGTATACAGAATAAAATGTGTAACAGTAACAGAATAACGTCACATCCATGCAGTCAGTCCTGTGGTTTTACTGGAAATGATCAGAAGATCCAGGAACTGGTCCCCTGTCCTGTTCCTGGACCCGGATAGGCCCATGTGTGATGGTTCTGTCCTCAGGTTACCAGTCTACACAGGACAGAACCAGGACGGAACCAGGGTAGAACCAGGACAGGACAGAACCAGGACAGAGCCAGGACAGAACCAGGATAAAACCAGGACAGAACCAGGATAGAACCAGGACAGAACCAGGATAAAACCAGGACAGAACCAGGATAGAACCAGGATAGAACCAGGACAGAACCAGGAAAGAACCAGGACAGAGCCAGGACAGAACCAGGATAAAACCAGGACAGAACCAGGAAAGAACCAGGATAGAACCAGGACAGAGCCAGGATAGAACCAGGATAGAACCAGGACAGAACCAGGACAGAACCAGGAAAGAACCAGGACAGAACCAGGATAGAACCAGGACAGAACCAGGATAAAACCAGGACAGAACCAGGATAGAACCAGGATAGAACCAGGACAGAACCAGGACAGAACCAGGATAAAACCAGGACAGAACCAGGAAAGAACCAGGATAGAACCAGGACAGAGCCAGGACAGAACCAGGATAAAACCAGGACAGAACCAGGATAAAACCAGGACAGAACCAGGACAGAACCAGGAAAGAACCAGGACAGAACCAGGATAAAACCAGGACAGAACCAGGAAAGAACCAGGACAGAACCAGGACAGAACCAGGACAGAACCAGGATAAAACCAGGAAAGAACCAGGACAGAACCAGGACAGAACCAGGATAGAACCAGGACAGAACCAGGACAGAACCAGGATAAAACCAGGACAGAACCAGGAAAGAACCAGGATAGAACCAGGACAGAACCAGGACAGAACCAGGATAAAACCAGGACAGAACCAGGATAGAACCCGGACAGAACCAGGACAGAGCCAGGACAGAACCAGGATAAAACCAGGACAGAACCAGGAAAGAACCAGGACAGAACCAGGACAGAGCCAGGACAGAACCAGGATAAACCAGGACAGAACCAGGACAGAACCAGGATAGAACCAGGACAGAACCAGGATAGAACCAGGAAAGAACCAGGACAGAGCCAGGACAGAACCAGGCATAAAACCAGGACAGAACCAGGAAAGAACCAGGACAGAACCAGGACAGAACCAGGAAGGACAGATGGACAGAACCAGGATAAAACCAGGACAGAACCAGGACAGAACCAGGACAGAACCAGGACAGAACCAGGAAGAACCAGGACAGAACCAGGACAGAACCAGGACAGAACCAGGATAAAACCAGGACAGAACCAGGACAGAACCAGGACAGAACCAGGAAGGACAGATGGACAGAACCAGGACAGAACCAGGACAGAACCAGGATAAAACCAGGACAGAACCAGGATAGAACCAGGACAGAACCAGGAGAGAACCAGGACAGAACCAGGATAGAACCAGGATAAAACCAGGACAGAACCAGGACAGAACCAGGATAGAACCAGGATAAAACCAGGACAGAACCAGGATAGAACCAGGAAAGAACCAGGATAGAACCAGGACAGAACCAGGGTAGAACCGGGACAGAACCAGGATAGAACTAGGACAGAACCAGGGTAGAACCGGAACAGAACCAGGATAGAACCAGGAAAGAACCAGGATAGAACCAGGACAGAACCAGGATAGAACCAGGAGAGAACCAGGACAGAACCAGGATAGAACCAGGATAAAACCAGGACAGAACCAGGACAGAACCAGGGTAGAACCGGAACAGAACCAGGATAGAACCAGGAAAGAACCAGGATAGAACCAGGACAGAACCAGGATAGAACCAGGAAAGAACCAGGATAGAACCAGGACAGAACCAGGATAGAACCAGGATAAAACCAGGACAGAACCGGAACAGAACCGGGACAGAACCAGGATAGAACTAGGACAGAACCAGGGTAGAACCATGGCTCTGATTGGCTCTTTGGTAACAGACACATGTCGAAGGTCGTCCGTCTGAACTGAGGACAGAGACACTGATAAAAGAACCAGACCGGGTCATTTTGACCCACGTGTGGATCTGAGGGTTCAACCAAAAACGAAATAATGAGCAGATTTTCCAAAACTGTGTTCATCTTCATCTTCATCTTCATCTTCATCTTCATCTTCATCATCATCTTCATCTTCATCATCTACTGAGTGGCTTTTTAGCTTCACTCTCTGCTTCTGTTTGTCCAGATGGTGTCCTCTGTCAATCCTCACTCACAATCAAGATTAAGATTACACACACACACACACACACACACACACACACACACACACACACACACTAAAACACATAGTATTAATGTGCATTTGGGAGCAGATGATATAACACAGTTGTGTCACAGGATGCAGAGTAAGCACAGGGGATTAAGTTATTAAAGTCAGCCATTGATCGCAGAAATACAAGGTTGGAGGGAGGGGTGGGGGGGGGGGGGGGGGGGGGGGGGGATTAAAGTATTTTTACCACAAAGCCACGTATCCACCAGTCTGAAGCAGAACGACGACTGAACAGGACACAAGAGGAAAACCTGCCGCCGTCCGTTTCAGTCTTCATCGATTCCGACCCCAAAACCCGAGGTCAACCCCCCCACCCCCCACTCTACCTCCACCTCGGTTGCCCCCCCCCCAGCATGCATCGGGCACCATGGGCTTTCTGGAAAACTACCAGGAGATCGACCCGGTCACGCTGAACCTGTGCATCCTCATCGCCAGCTACGTCATCCTGCTCCTGGTCTTCCTCATCTCCTGTATCATGTACGACTGCCGGGGCAAAGACCCCACCAAGGAGTACGCCCGGACCCCAGCCCACCCAGTCCCCCATCCGGCTGGTGGTCATGCAGAGCTCGCCGGCGCCGGTGGGACGGTGGGACGCCGCCAACATGATCACCACCTACCATGAGCCCACGCTCTCGGACTTCAGGGAGAAGAAGAGCACCATGGTCTGAGCGCCAGACCCACCCCCCACCCCCACCCCCCATTTGTAAATACAGGACTCTGTTTTGTACGAACTTCGGCTTGTTTTTTTCGCTCCGTGGACGATGTTCGGGTTCGACCTTACGCTGGACAGACTAGGGCCGGTGAGTAGAGATGGTTCGTTCCGGGTCCAGGGGGAGTGGCTTCACTTCTAACGAACTTTTTTAAAATTGACCTTTTTTGACCCTTTAAACCCCTGACGTGTCTGCGGTGATCCACCTGAACGTACGGTTTCATTTAAGCCTTTAACCCCTGATTCCAGGTACAGGTTCTGGCTGTGGGTATGTGTTTGAGTTCCTTTCTTCAGTGGTTTTTTACTGTGTGTTTTTAGGGTCAAAACAGGTGGAATAAAAGAAAAGACAAAGAGAGGGACTGAAGTTTGACAGGTTTGGACGAAATAAGGCACAAGATTAGGATGTTGAACATCAGCTGTGAACTGAACACATTCAACAACAAGGATTTGAATTTGGGCCCAGTAGTTCATGTTTTCTTCTAAATCAGTCCAGCTGCTTTTTAACACCTGTTTAACTCCAACAAAGTAGTTACAAAATGAACAAAAACAACTAAAATGAACAATAAAATGAACAAAAATGAATAATAAACCAACAAAATAATAAGTAACATGAACAAAATAAGCCACAAACTGAACAAAGTTGAAGAAAAAATAATAAAATAAAAACAAAATGTAGAAAAATAAACTAAATGAGCAACTAAATGAACAAAAATGAATACAATATTTGCAAAATAATAAATAATATGACAAAATATACATTTTTTTAACTAAAATGAAGTTAAAAAATAAATGTATTATTATTATTATTATTATTATTGTTAATAATAATAATAATAATAATAATAATAATAATAATAATAGTAATAATAAGCAACCTGTATTTGAATTTGGGCCCAGCAGTTTATGTTTTTTTCTAAATCAGTTCAGCTGCTTTTTAACACCTGGTTGAACTCCATAAAGCAGTTACAAAATGAACCAAAACAGACAAAATGATCAATAAAATGAACAAAAATGAATAATAAACCAGCAAAAATAATAAGAAACATGAACAAAATAAGCCACAAACTGAACAAAGTTGGAGAAAAATAATAAAATAAAAACAAAATGTAGAAAAATAATCAAATGAGCCACTAAATAAACAAAAACAAATAAAATATTTACAAAATGATAAATAACATGAAGAAATATACAAAAAATGGACTAAAAAGAAGTTTTGAAAAAAAGCAACGAGATGAACAGAAACAGCCAAAGTAATCAATAAAATGAACAAAAATGTATATAAAACCAATAAAAGAAAAAAGAAAATGACCAAAATAAGCCCACAACTGAATACAATTAAAGAAAATAGAAACAAAATGCAGAAAAATAAACAAAAATGAATTAAATATTTACAAAATAATAAATAACGAGAAAATATACCTAAAAAAATTAAGTAAAAAAAAATACAAAATATAATAAGATAAAATAAAATAAGCAACCAGAATTTGAATTTGGTCCCAGTAGTTTTAGTTTTGGGCTCTTTTTGACACCTGTTTGACTCCATTAATCAATTCCACAGTCAAAACTCAGGAAAAACACAGTAAAAAAAAAAAAAAAAAAAGGAAGATCACCACAACACTGGAAACAACAGTAAAAAACAAACAAACAAACACAAAAAAAACCACAAGGAAAACGGTGTTAAAAAAAACAAACAAAAAAAGCCCAAACTGTTGCTCTCACTCACTGCTCTGTGTATTACCCATCATACCACTGGGGGCGGGGCTTGAACTGAGCATGCTCAGATGTCTATGGACAGAACCAGGTCTATTCTATCAGCATGTTTTGAAATGTTTCGTATTGAGTAAACGGTTGAATTTTTCTGAATATTTAAGTAAATCCTACATTCAGAACGTGTCAGCGGTGACACGTCAGGGCTTAAAGGGTTAAACAGACACTTTCAAATACGATGAAACCTGAGTGTTTTGTGTCACTGAACCAGACTTGGCCGGTAAGTAGTGACATGTGTTGATGCGTTAAGTGTCGCACGTGAAATCCGTCTTTATCTCCAAGGCTGAAGTGGAGTGGGACGGGGAATGTCACAAGTGATAAAGCAGAAGGAATAAAGCGTTTGTGTGGAGTGGAGGATTAAGGTGGAGGTCGGAAAAACAAACAGGAAACGGAACCGGGGAGGAAAGGGTTCCACCTCACAGGTTTGATCTCATTTGGACTGTGTTCTTGTTCTCCATCGCGCAGATCAAAGCCTTAAAGCGTCAGTTTTTTGAGTCTGTGTCGGGTTTGATCGAATGGTTACGTAACTGGATGGAGTGTGATGATCTGTGGAATGTGTCGACAGATTCAAAACACCTGGTCGAACTCCATAAAGCAGTTATAAACAGAAACATGAACAGAAACAGCCAAAGTGATCAATAACATGAACAAAAATGTATGTAAAACCTACAAAATAATCAATAAAATGAACAGAAACAGCCAAAGTGATCAATAAAATGACCAAAAATTTATATAAAACAAACAAAACAATAAATAAAATGAACAGAAACAGCCCAAGTTTTCAATAAAATGAACAAAAATGTATGTAAAACCTACAAAATAATCAATAAAATGAACAGAAACAGCCAAAGTGATCAATAAAATGAACAAAAATGAATATTAAAGCAACAAAATAATAAAGAAAATGAACAGAAACAGCCAAAGTGATTGATAAAATGAACAAAAATGAATATTAAAGCAACAAAATAATAAAGAAAATGAACAGAAACAGCTAAAGCGATCAATAAAATGAACAAAAATTCATAAAACAAACAAAATAATTAATAAAATGAATAGAACAGCCAAAGTGATCAATAAAAGGAACAAAAATGAATAATAAAGCAACAAAACAAATAGTAACATGAACAAAATAAGCCACAAACTGAACAAAATTGAAGAAAAAAAAATCAAATAAATCAAAATGTTGAAAATAAACAAAATGAGCAATTAAACACACAAAAATGAATAAAATACTTACAAAATAAAAAATAACAAGAAATAATATTTTAAAAATGGACTAACATCAAGTAAAAAAAAAAGAGCAACAAAATGAACAGAAACAGCCAAAGTGATCAATAAAAGGAACAAAAATGAATAATAAACCAGCAAAATAATGAGTAACATGAACAAAATAAGCCACAAACTGAACAAAATTGAAGAAAAAAATAATCAAATAAAAACAAAATGTTGGAAAAATAAACAAAATGAGCAATAAAATAAGCAAAAATGAATAAAACACTTACAAAATAATAAATAACAAGAAAAAAATATTTTTTTAAAAAAAGGAACTAAAATCAAGTTTTTAAAAAAAGCAACAAAATGAACAGAAACAGCCAAAGTACTCAATAAAATGAACAAAAATTTATAATAAACCAGCAAAATAATAATTAACATGAACAAAATAAGCCACAACTGAACAAAACTGAAGAAACAAAATCAAATAAAAAGCAAAATGTAGAAAAATAAACAAACTGAGCAATTAAATAAACAAAAATGAATAAAATACTTACCAAAAAATAAATAACAAGAAAAAAATACTTCATAAATGGACTAACATCAAGTTTAAAAAAAAAAAGAGCAACAAAATGAACAGAAACAGCCAAAGTACTCAATAAATGAACAAAAAATTATATTAAATAAAATGAAAATAAGTTGCAAACAAAACATGATTAAAGAAACAAGTAGAAAAATAAACAAAATAAGCAAGTAAATGGATAAAAACAAATTAAATATTCACAAAATAAAAAATAACATAAAAAATATACAAAAAAAAGAAGTTAAAAAAAAAAAGTTAAAAAAAAAAAGCATAAAATAAGCATGGACCGGTTATGTAACTGGACGGAGTGTGATGATCTGTGGAATGTGTCGACAGATGGGTCCAAACGCTCGACCCCGATGGATTCAAACTGGAATTAAATGAAAAATGCGACCGAGATGACGATGCAAACCCCGCATGCACTGAAGCATCATGGGTAATCTGTCAGCTCACTGTTGTGTCACAGACGTTCAGAGCTGAAATGTTCAAGGTTTGAGTTTGGAGACGAGGAAAATACACGTTCAGTGAAATAAATGAAATAAATGGTGAAAATCTGCAACGACTGCAAATTCAGACCCAGAAGGCAGTCAATAAAATGAACAAAATGAATGAAGAAAAACAAAATAACAAGTAACATGAATGAAACAAAGCACAAACTGAATAAAGAAAAGAAAACATGATAAAATAGGCAAGAAAAACATAACCAAAATAAGCAACAAAAACAGCAAAAGTGATCAATAAAATAAACAAAATGAATGGAAAAAAAAGCAGAACAATAAGTAACATGAAAAAAATAAGCCACAAACTGAATAAATTGAAGAAAAAATAAATACAATAAAAAAAACTAACATAGAATAATAAACCAAAATAAGCAACAAAATTAAGAAAAACAATAGTAAAACCCATGGAGTTTGTAAAAATAATAAGCAAAAAAAAAAAAAGCTAAAATAAGTAAAAAAAAAAAAAAAAAAAAGATAGAATAAAAACGGAATAAACTGAAGAAAACATTATAAAATAGGCAAGAAAAACAAGAAAAAATGAACCCAAATAAGAAAAAAAAAAGAACAAAAACAAATAGTAAAAGCCATGGAGTTTGTAAAAAATGATAAGCACAAAATTAATAAGAATAATAACGTAACATGAACAAAATAAGCCACAAACTGAATAAAATTGAAGAAAACATTATAGAATAGGCAAGAAAAAAAAGCAAAATGAAGAAAAACACATAGTAAAAGCCATGGAGTTTATAAATTATACATATATATAAAGTAAAAATAAATAAATTAATAAAATTACGAACAAAATTAATTTAAAAAATTACAAAGTTATCAACAAAATGAATAAATAGAATTAAAAAAAACCTAATATTAAGTAACATGAACAAAATAAGCCAACTCGACAAAATTGAAGAAAAAATAGTGAAACAGGCGAGAAGATCCAGAAAAATAAACAAAAAAAGCCAAATTTGATTCAGGAAGAGCTGAAACGGTCTCAGATGTTTGATGAAGTTTAAACCTGAAGCGTCTGTTGTTGTAAATACAGAATCCACCCTTCGATAAGCTCCGCCCCCCTTAGTTACTGTTGCTACGTCTGACCTTTGAACCTGTTTTTCCTATAAACACAGATTTCTTCTTCTCTGTTTTCAATAATAACATTGTTCACACCAGATCGTTATCAGTGGAGTTTACATCCAACATAAGGCACATGGACCAAAACTGGACGCCAAAGGGTCCAGATCTGGTCCGATCCGGTCCGATCTGGTCCAGATCCGGTCCAGATCCAGTCCACGGGAGGAATTTACACAAATTACACTGAAGATATTTACAGTCAATTATGTTAAAATTATTTTAGTTGAGGTTACAAAAATAAAACACAAAAAACAATAAGTAACGAACCAAACAAGGCACAAACTGAATAAAAGAAAAGAAAACTTAATAAATGAGGCAAAAAAAAACTAGAAAAATTAACTAAAATAAGCAACAAAATGAAGAAAAACAAGTAGTGTTTGTAAAAATAATAAGCAAAAATAAAATAAAATATAAGTAAAAAAAAAAAAAAAAAGATTATTAGCACCAGATAGTGAACAAAAAACAGCCAAAGTGATCAATAAAATGAACAAAATGAATAATAAAAAAAAACAACAATAAGTTCCATGAACAAACTTAAGCCACAAACTGAATAAAGTAAAGGAAAACTTAATGAAATAGACAAGAAAAATGGGAAAACATTAACCAAAACAAGCGAGAAAACGAACAAAAACAGCCAAGTGATCAATAAAATGACCAAAATGAATGAAAAAAAAACCCAAACCAAAACAACATGAACAAAATAAGCCACAAAATGAATAAAATGGAAGAAAAACAAACAAAATAAAACAGAAAAATTAACCAAAATAAGCAACAAATGAAGAAAAACAAGTAGTGTTTGTAAAAATAAGCAAAAAAAAAACAACCTAAAATTAAGTTAAAAAGAAAAGAAAAGAAAAAAGAATATTTGCACCAGAATGAACAAAAACAGCCAAAGTGATCAATAAAATGAACAAAATGAAAAAAAACAAAACACAGTAACATAAACAAATTAAGCTGAATAAAAGAAAAGAAACTGAATAAAATAGGCAAGAAACAACTATAGAAATTAACCAAACAAGCGAGAAAATGAACAAAAACAGCCAAAATGATCAATGAAATAAACAAAATGAATGAAAAAAAACAAGACAAAACAAAACAACATGAACAAAATAAGTAACAAATGAATAAATGGAAGAAAAACAAAACAGAGAAAAATTAACCAAAAGAGCAACAAAATGAGTAAAATGATCCGGTCCACATGAGGAATTTACACGAATTACACTGAAGATATTTACAGTCAGTTATGTTAAAATGATTTTCGTTGAGGGTCTGCATCTCCAGTGAGTCAGACCAGTAAATAATAACGTAATAAACTGTAAATAAAGTTAATAATAATCTGATGTTAAAAAAAAAAAAAAAAAATATGGTAAAATAGTCAAAATAAAATAAAAATATGTTAAAACTGATACAAACAAATACAAAATAAAACACAACATGTAAATAAAATCAATAAACGTCACCGTATTTGACGTTTTAATCACTTTTTGAGGCTGAAAATACAAATAATTTAACTTTAACTTTTCCACCTTAAAAGCTTCCCTTCAAATACGTGCTCATAAACATCCACTCGTCTCTTAAAAATAGACACGGACGTTCGTTTTATCGACTAATCAACTAATTGATTCTTCGTGGAGGTTCCCGGTGCATGATGGGAGTTTTAAATTGCTGTCTGCGGTTCCACTGAACAGGACGGTTCTACTTTTAGATCCTCCAGGAACCAGGAGGCGTCTGTTCTGCTGACCTGGAAAGGCTTAGAGGCAGACACGCTCCGTTAAGCACAACAGGAAGTTAACGCTTTCACCGCCAACGCCGCTAACGTTAACCCGAAGGACGCCATACGAGACAAACAAAACAACAGCTGAGTTTAGAATCTGAGCCTTTAGTCGCATCAGACACAACAGAACCTGTTCCACCTTAAACCGTTAAAGACCCAGTTCCACTTTTATATCAGTTCAATAATGACTTTACCTCCAGTTCTACCTTTAATTAACCCTTTCATGCACGAATTATGAGAACCTTAATCAAAAATTTTTCCTGAGTGTTTTTTTTTTTTCTCTTTAGGCATGAAAAAAAACAATGCAATTGAAAATTTTCCTCTGAAAATAAATAGAAATAGATAAATAAAATAAAATAAAAATACATAAAAAAAATAATAATGAAAAAAAATTCTTGTGAACCTATTTTTCATGAAGTTGCAAAAATGTCCACTCAGCTGGACAGCACACGTTTCATTTCTGACACAGAACATGTATTTACTGATAAACTGTGTGAAAACTGTGGGGAGGGCTTGTGATTCTGGGGGTTTATGCTCAGGAGAGATCTACATAATGTTACTAATTCATGTCAGAAAAGATATGTAGAGTCTTAAAACTTTAATAAAGATATGTGTAAAAAAAAAAAAAAAAAAACGAAAAGAAAAGAACAACAAAACCCATGAATATACAAGAGAACAGCTGTAGAACAGCTGTCCACTGGAGTGACCAGTATGCATGAAAGGATTAAACCTAAAAAAATAAGAAGTAACACGAACAAAACAAACCACAAACTGAACAAAAGAAAAGAAAACTGAATAAGATAGGCAAGAAAAACTAGAAAAATTCACCAAAATAAGCAGCATTCAAGTGCTGAGTAAAAAAAAAATGGATACAAATGTTAAAATACCTTAAAAAAAAAGAGGCAAAAATTCTGAATTTTTAGTCAAATACAACAACAAGAGAAAACTCGAGGGTCAGTGTATGTGTTGGTGATTGGATTTTCACATCAGAAAAAAGGAAAAATGAGTTTGTTTTAAAATAGAAGAATTTAAATTGAATTTCAAGGCGTTTTTCTTTTGGAGCGTCAGAACACATGAACCAAATTTAAAAAATGAAACAAAAACTAAAGTTCTTCCTGGCAGAAATGGAAAAACAGACCAAAAACGACTGCTTTTTTTTTTTTTTTCTTTTTCTGAGACCGGATGTTGTCATTTAGAAGGAAAGGAAAGGCAGGTTTATTTCTATAACACGTTTCATGTACAAGACAATTCAAAGTGCTTTAAATAAAACATTTAAAGCATTAAAGCAGAAACAGTAAAAGTAAAGGCATGAGAAAAACAAACAAACAAACAAAAACACAACATCAGATAAATAGATAAAAACTCTTAGCTTAAGGAACAGCACAGATCTGAACTGAATCCAAACTCTCTTCAAATGCAGCGGAGAACCGGTGGATCTGGAACCTGGATGTAAACAAACGCAGTGTTCCGTCTGATCTGAGCGTCTGTTCCACATGTGGAGCACAGACGCCGAGCGCTGAGGAGATGAAAGCGCTAACGCCATCAAAGTAACAAAGATTCTGTACGAAATCTGGAGTTCGTAGACCTTCACGGAGGGAGCACGTCTACGAACTCCAGATTTCGTACAAAGTCATTGTTTGTAAAAATCTTTGTTACCTTGATGGCATGAGCGCTCTTTTCTTTGGCTGTTCTCCTTCATTCTGTTTGTTTTTCCTCCATTTTTGTTAATTTTTTTGCTTTTCGCATCATTTCATATTTGCTGGTGGATGAACTTTCTATTGTTTATTATGGGATTATTTTAGTGGATGGAGAATTTAAATTTCAATTAAAAAAAATCTGACAAAATAAACAACTGTTGAATTCAGACCTGAAACAAAAATGAAAAATAATCTGACCTTTAATAACAGGAAGTGGAAAGTGTTTATAACATGTTCACCTGGAACCAGAGGGTTCAATGAATCCAGTTTGTACTCTGATGATCTGAATGTGAACGACCACAGAAATAGACTTTTTACAGCGGAGTACCCCCTGAAATAGACTTTTTACAGTGGAGTACGCCCTGAAATTTACTTTTTACAGTGGAGTACGCCCTGAAATACAGTTTTTACAGCAGAGTACCCTGTGAAATAGATTTTTTTTTTTTACAGTGGACTCTTAAATAGACTTTTTATAGTGGAGTACCCCCGAAATAGACTTTTACAGCGGAGTACCCCCTGAAATATACTTTTTACTGTGGAGTACCCCCCAAAATAGACTTTTTACAACGCAGTACCCCCTTAGATAGACTTTTTACAACAGAATACCCTCTTAAATAGACTTTTTACAGCAGAGTACCCCCTGAAATAAGACTTTTTACAGCAGAGTACCCCCGAGATAGATCTTTTTTACAGCGGAGTACCCCCTAAGATAAACTTTTTACAGCAGAGTACACCTGAAATATACTTTTTACAGCGGAGTATCCCCTGAAATAGACTTTTTACAGTGGAGTATGCCTGAAATATACTTTTTTATCCAAGTACCCCCACCTCTCACTTCAGCATTTTTGTTTGGAAAAAAAAAAAAAATTGGCCAAGTGTGTTCCTGTGCCAAAGGTGTTTGTTTATGTTTTCAAAACCACAGAGGCTCATTTTACGTTTGAACTGTTCATTTCTTTGCTTTTAAACTCCTTTAAACTGGTTTCAAACCCGTTTCCAGACGTCGACACCAGTTCCAAACCTCCGCTCTGACGATTCCAGTTTCACCTCGTCAACTTTTCCTCCATTTGTTTCCATCCTTTTGACGTTTAAATGACACAGTTTTAAAGGTTTTAAAGCCACAGATGCAGCGGCGGTCGTGAAAACACTCCCATTATTGAAGCTCACATCTGCCGGTTGTGAAAATCTAATGGATGTTTGTGAAATAAGGTCAAAACGCATCCGCTTCAGGGGGTCAAAGGTCAAAAACATACAGAACACCGAGGTTTTATGTAACGGAGACGGTGTGGAATGACGCTGATGACCAGAACTGTTGGAGGAACACCAGGTTCTGTGTTCTTGATCCAGTGACCTTTGACCTACAGGCCTGAGGTCCCTGAAGGCAGCACGCTTTAATCCTCAGCAGTAGCTGTTTGTGTTCATTAGTGCACGCCATGTTCAGCCTGTGGACCGGAAACTTAACCCTTTGAGTCCAGACGGGAATAATGAAGAACATTTTCATACAGTTTGTTTTAACAATTTGTTTTATTTTATTTTAATTTTTTTTTGCATTTTGTCACCTTGAGCCATATTAAAAAAAAACAAAACTCAAAAACTGTCATATTATTAACCCTTTAAATGCCATGTTTGTATGACGGCGGATTAGGACCACATAAGAAAAGAAAAACCACTGGTCACTACGAGAATAAAGTCGCAAAATATCAAGATAAAACCAGTAATTTTTATAAGAATAAAGTCAAATACAAACAGAGTCATAATTTTTATGAAGTCGTAATATTATGAAAATAATGTCCCAATTTAAAAACAGGCGGGAAAAACATAATAATTTACAGAATAAAGTCGTAAAATATCAAGATAAACTTGGTAATTTTACAAAAATAAAGTGAAATACAAAAAGAGTCATAATTTTTAAAAGAATTAAGTCATAATATTATGAGGATATTGTCATCATATTTCGAGAATAAAGCCATAAAATGAGAATAATGTTGTAACTTTTAAACAGGCGTGAAAAATACAGTAATCTACCTGAATAAAGTCGTACCCAATCGTCGCATAATCTAGGACTTGGAACATTTTGTGAGGTTCTACTTTAATTTGGGGTTTACGCACAAAGACCAAATACTGAGCATATTAGCCCCGCCCACCAAATACTGAGCCTATTAGCCCCGCCCACGAACAACACATTACTGTAGCATTAGTCGAAGGACTCTGAAGAGAGTTCGCACATGTTTGAGTTTGTTTTGTCGTACGAACTGAACAGATTTAGAGTAAATTGCCTCTGTGATGGAAGAGGATCCAACAATTTCTACATTATGACTTTTTATCACAAATTTACTTTCAAAATATTACAACTTTAATCTCATAGAAGTATGACATTATTTTCGTTAAATTATGAGTTGGGTTTTATTTTTTTAAAAAACTACGGCTTTATTCTCGTAATATTATGGCTTTATTTGCAAAATATTATGACTTCACTCTCATACTGACAAGTGTTTTTATTTTTCCGATGTGGCCTAATACGCTGTCGTATGTTTGTAATGTAAAGAAAATATATTTTTTGATGAAAAAACACAAAAGAGGTTGTGTTTTTTTTTCCCCAACATACTTAATATACATTGTGTATTTTTTTTTGTGCTAGGTCAAATGTTAAATGGTAAATGTTAAAATAAATTGGGAAAAATAATTTGATCTTTTATAACATAAAGTGCAAAGTGTGTATAATAAGCTCACCTTGATACCAAAAGGTCAATGTCCAAAAATGTCTGATTATAAAATGATTCACTGTGAATTTACAAACATTTAAACCAAACCAGTAAAAACATGTCATCATCATGAAAAAGTCACCAAAGATTCAGTCACAGTTGACTCTGCTGTGACACAGAAAATCAAATATTCATGTTACATCTTGTGTGGTTTTTCAACATTTAAGCCTCAAAAATATGAGGAAAATTAACTTTAAATAAAACCTCATAGAAACATGTGAGATGTTTGGTATTTAATCTATTTGAATGTTTATTCTGGTCATATTTTGTGTTTTTTGCTGATTTTCTCACAGTGGATGGATCAGAATTTTTAAAAAAAATCAAACAAAAAATGAACAACTTTAGCCTTTTGACCTGAAACAAACTGTGTAAAATAATCTGAGCTTTAATAACATGAAGTGTCGAGTGTGAATAATATACTGACCTTGAAACTGGAAGGTTAAACAGTAGATCAGCACCTGCTGTCGGACCAAACGCAGACTTCAAACACAGTCTGATTTCAGGAACTTGGTGGCGTTTCTTTGGACTCAGATGGGTTTGAGTTGGTTTCATCTGCTCTGATGTGTTTATGTGGAAACATTTCAGGGTTTGTGCGGTTTTTGTTGAATTGTTTTGTTGATGTTTCTGATCGTTTACCGTCTGCGATGCATTCATGGATGGAACACTAAACCAATTATGAAGCTGTTTAACCCCGGGTCACGTGTGCAATTAAAGCCTCTTCCACTTCCACATGGACGTCCTCAGAAGCCCAGCTTCAGGGTTCACTCCGTCAGTCACACTTATTTATTTATCTGTTTATTTATTACTGCTGAAAGATGGAGTTTATAGGTTCCGTCTCCAAATGTATCCATGTATGTATTTTTATGATCTCAGGAACATCCTAAATCATGATTTAGACATAGTTGAAATCATATCCAAAAAGGGTCATTTTCGGAAGTCGTACTATAATCTCACGAAAAATTCATTTTTGGACGATATTAGTCACCCCTTGAAATTTTTTTTAATCAGCATGAAAAACTTCAGGGAGTGTCTTTTATGATCTCAGGAACATCGTAAATTATGATTTAGACATAGTTGAAATCATGTCCGAAAAGGTCATTTTCGGAAGTCATACTATAGTCTTACGAAAAATTGATTTTGGATGATATTACTCACTCCCTGAATTTTTTTTTAATCAGCCTGAAACCCTTCAGGAAGTGTTTATTATTATCGGAGGAACATCGTAAATCACAATTTAGACATATTTGAAATCATGTCCGAAAAGGTGATTTTCAGAAGTCATACTATAGTCTTACGAAAAAATTCATTTTTGGACAATGTTAGTCACTCTTTGAATATAGTTTTAAAATAACCTGAAACCCTTCAGGAAGTGTTTATCATTATCGTAGGAACATCCTACATCAATATTTAGACATATTAGAAATCATGTCAAAAAAGGTCATTTTCGGAAGTCAAACTATAGTCTTACGAAAAATTCATTTTTTTACGATATTAGTCACCCCTTGAAATTTTTTTTAATCAGCATGAAAAACTTCAGGGAGTGTCTTTTATGATCTCAGGAACATCCTAAATCATGATTTACACATTTTTGAAATCATGTCCGAAAAAGGTCATTTTCGGAAGTCATACTATAGTCTTACGAAAAATTCATTTTTGGATGATATTACTCACTCCCTGAATTTTTTTTTAATCAGCCTGAAACCCTTCAGGAAGTGTTTATTATTATCGTAGGAACATGTTAAATCACAATTTAGACATTTTTGAAATCATGTCCGAAAAGGTCATTTTCGGAAGTCATACTATAGTCTTATGAAAAAATTAATTTTTTGGACAATGTTTGTCACTCCCTGAATATAGTTTTAAAATAAACTGAAAAACTTCAGGAAGTGTTTTTTATGATCTCAGGAAAATCCTAAATCAAAATTTAGACATCTTTGAAATCATGTCAGAAAAGATCATTTTCGGAAGTCATACTATAGTCTTACGAAAAATTCATTTTTGGATGATGTTAGTCACCCCTTGAAATCTTTTTTAATCAACCTGAAAAACCCTTCAGGAAGTGTTTATTATGATCTCAGGTATATCCTAAATCACGATTTAAACATAATTATAATCATGTCCGAAAAGGTCATTTTCGGAAGTCATACTATAGTCTTACGAAAAAATTCATTTTTGGACAATCTTTGCCACTCTTTGAATATAGTTTTAAAATAACCTGAAACCCTTCAGTAAGTGTTTATTATTATCGTAGGAACATCCTCAATCACGATTTAGACATATTTAAAATCATGTCCGAAAACGTCATTTTCAGAAGTCATACTATAGTCTTACAAAAAGTTCATTTTTGGACGATATTAGTCACCCCTTGAAATTTTCTTTAATCAACCTGAAGAACTTAAGGGAGTGTCTTTTATGATCTCAGGAAAATCCTAAATCGCAATTTAGACATATTAGAAATCATGTCCGACAAGGTCATTTTCGGAAGTCATACTATAGTCTTACGAAAAATTCATTTTTGGACGATATTAGTCACCCCTTGAAATTTTTTTAGATCAAACTGAAACCCTTCAGGAAGGGTTTATTATTATCGTAAGAACATCCTAAATCACGATTTAGACATATTTTAAATCATGTCCGAAAAGGTCATTTTCAAAAGTCATACTATAGTCTTACGAAAAATTTATTTTTGGACGATGTTAGTCACCCCTTGAAATCTTTTATAACCAGCCTGAAACACTTCAGGGAGTGTTTTTTTTTTTATCTCAGAAATATCCTAAATCACGATTTAAACATATTTTAAATCATGTCCGAAAAGTTGATTTTCGGAAGTCATACTATAGCCTTACAAAAAAATTCATTTTTGGACAATGTTTGTCACTCCCTGAATGTAGTTTTAAAATAAACTGAAAACCTTCGGGAAGTGTTTATTATGATCTCAGGAACATCCTAAATCATGATTTAGACATCTTTGAAATCATGTTCGAAAAGGTCATTTTTGGAAGTCATACTATAGTCTTACGAAAAACTGATTTTTGGACGATATTAGTCACCCCCTGAATTTTTTTTTAATCAGCCAAAAACCCTTCAGGAAGTGTTTATTATTATTGTAATAACATGTTAAATCACAATTTAGACTTATTTGAAATCATGTCCGAAAAGGTCATTTTCGGAAGTCAGACTATAGTCTTACGAAAAAATTCGTTTTTGGACAATGTTTGCCACTCTTTGAATAAAGTTTTAAAATAACCTGAAACCCTTGAGGAAGTCTTTATTATTATCGTAGGAACATCCTCAATCACGATTTAGACATATTTTAAATCATGTCCGAAAACATCATTTTCAGAAGTCATACTATAGTCTTACGAAAAAATTAAATTTTAGGCAATGTTAGTCAGTCCCTGAATATAGTTTTAAAAAAACCTGAAAAACTTCTGAAAGTGTTTTTTATGATCTCAGGAACATCCTAAATCAAAATTTAGACATCTTTGAAATCATGTCTGAAAAGGTCATTTTCAAAAGTCATACTATAGTCTTACGAAAAATTCATTTTTGGACGATGTTAGTCACCCCTTGAAATCATTTATAATCAGCCTGAAACACTTCAGGGAGTGTTTTTTTTATGATCTCAAGAATATCCTAAACCACGATTTAGACATATTTTAAATCATGTCCGAAAAGGTCATTTTCGGAAGTCATACTATAGTCTAACGAAAAAATTCATTTTTAGACAATGTTAGTCAGTCCCTGAATAAACTTTTAAATCAACCAGAAACCCTTCAGGAAGTGTTTATTATCATCGTAGGAACATGTTAAATCACAATTTAGACATATTTGAAATCATGTCCAAAAAGGTCATTTTCAGAAGTCATACTATAGTCTTACGAAAAAATTGATTTTGGACGATATTAGTCACCCCCTGAAATTTTTTTAATCAGCCTAAAACCCTTCAGGAAGTGTTTATTATTATCGTAGGAACACGTTAAATCACAATTTAGACATTTTTGAAATCATGTCCGAAAACGTCATTTTCGGAAGTCATACTTTAGTCTTACGAAAAAATCATTTTTGGACGATGTGAGTCACGCCTTGAAAATAGTTATAAATCAACCACAAACACTTCAGGAAGTGTATATTACGATCTCAGGAACATCCTGAGTTAAATTGAGACATCTTTGAAATAATGTCCGAAAAGGTAATTTTCTGAAGTCATACTATAGTCTTACGAAAAAAATAAATTTTTTGGACAATGTTTGTCACTCCCTGAATATAGTTTTAAAATGACGTGAAAAACTTCGGGAAGTGTTTTTTATGATCTCAGGAACATCCTAAATCACAATTTAGACATCTTTAAAATCATGTCTGAAAAGGTCATTTTCGGAAGTCATACTATACCCTTACGAAAAAATTCATTTTTGTATGATGTTAGTCAGTCCCTGAATAAAGTTTTAAATCAACCAGAAACCCTTCAGGAAGTGTTTATTATCATCGTAGGAACATGTTAAATCACAATTTAGACATATTTAAAATCATGTCCAAAAAGGTCATTTTCAGAAGTCATACTATAGTCTTTCGAAAAATTCATTTTTGGACGATATTAGTCACCCCTTGAAATTTTTTTTAAATCAAACTGAAACCCTTCAGGAAGTGTTTATTATTATCATAGGAACATCCTAAATCACGATTTAGACATATTTTAAATCATGTCCGAAAAGGTCATTTTTGGAAGTCATACTATAGTCTTACGAAAAATTCATTTTTGGACGATGTGAGTCACGCCTTGAAATCTTTTTTAATCAACCTGAAACACTTCAGGAACTGTTTTTTATGATCTCAGGAATATCCTAAATCAAAATTTAGACATCTTTGAAATCATGTCCGAAAAGGTCATTTTCAGAAGTCATACTATAGTCTTACGAAAAAATTGATTTTTGGACGATATTAGTCACCCCCTGAAATTTTTTTTAATCAGCCTAAAACCCTTCAGGAAGTGTTTATTATTATCGTAGGAACATGTTAAATCAATATTGAGACATTTTGAAATCATGTCCGAAAACGTCATTTTCGGAAGTCATACTATAATCTTACGAAAAAATAATTTTTGGACGATGTGAGTCACGCCTTGAAAATAGTTATAAATCAACCAGAAACACTTCAGGAAGTGTTTATTACGATCTCAGGAACATCCTGAGTTAAATTGAGACATCTTTGAAATAATGTCCGAAAAGGTCATTTTCGGAAGTCATACTATAGTCTTACGAAAAAATTAATTTTTTGGACAATGTTTGTCACTCCCTGAATATAGTTTTAAAATAAACTGAAAAACTTCGGGAAGTGTTTTTTATGATCTCAGGAAAATCCTAAATCACAATTTAGACATCTTTGAAATCATGTCAGAAAAGATCATTTTCGGAAGTCATACTATAGTCTTACGAAAAATTCATTGATGGACGATGTTAGTAACCCCTTGAAATCTTTTTTAATTAACCTGAAACACTTCAGGAACTGTTTTTTATTATCTCAGGTATATCCTAAATCACGATTTAAACATATTCATAATCATGTCCGAAAAGGTCATTTTCGGACGTCATACTATAGTCTTACGAAAAGTTCATTTTTGGACGATATTAATCACCCCTTGAAATTTTTTTTAATCAACCTGAAACCTTTCAGGAAGTGTTTATTATTGTTGCAGGAACATGTTAAATCACAATTTAGACATCTTTCAAATCATGTCCGAAAAGGTCATTTTCGGAAGTCATACTATATAGTCTTACAAAAAAATCATTTTCGGACGATGTGAGTCACACCTTGAAAATAGTTTTAAATCAACCAGAAACACTTCAGGAAGTGTTTGTTACGATCTCAGGAACATCCTGAGTTAAATTCAGACATCTTTGAAATCATGTCCGAAAAGGTCATTTTCGGAAGTCATACTATAGTCTTACGAAAAAATTCATTTTTGGACAATGTTAGTCACTCTTTGAATATAGTTTTAAAATAACCTGAAACCCTTCAGGAAGTGTTTATTATTATTGTAGGAACATCCTAAATCACAATTTAGGCATATTTGAAATCATGTCCGAAAAGGTCATTTTCAGAAGTCATACTATAGTCTTACGAAAAAATTGATTTTTGGACGATTTTAGTCACCCCCTGAAATTTTTTTTAATCAGCCTAAAACCCTTCAGGAAGTGTTTATTATTATCGTAGGAACATGTTAAATCACAATTTAGACATTTTTGAAATCATGTCCGAAAAGGTCATTTTCGGAAGTCATACTATAGTCTTACGAAAAAATTCATTTTTGGACGATATTAGTCACCCCTTGAAATTTTTTTAATCAACCTGAAAAAATTCAGGGAGTATCTTTTATGATGTCAGGAATATCCAAAATCACGATTTAAACATCTTTGAAATCATGTCCGAAAAGGTCATTTTCGGAAGTCATACTATAGTCTTACGAAAAAATTCATTTTTGGACAATGTTTTCCACTCCCTGAATATAGTCTTAAAATAACCTGAAAAACTTCGGGAAGTGTTTATTATGATCTCAAGAACATCCTAAATCATGCTTTAGACATCTTTGAAATCATGTCCGAAAAGGTCATTTTCGGAAGTCATACTATATTCTTACGAAAAATTCATTTTTGGACGATGTTTGTCACCCCTTGAAATTTTTTTTAATCAACCTGAAACACTTCAGGAACTGTTTTTTATGATCTCAGGGATATCCAAATCACGATCTAGACATCTTTGAAATCATGCCCAAAAAGGTCATTTTCATAAGTAATACTATAGTCTTACGAAAAAATTGATTTTTGGACGATATTAGTCACCACCAGAAATTTTTTTTAATCAGCCTAAAACCCTTCAGGAAGTGTTTATTATTATCGTAGGAACATGTTAAATCACAATTTAGACATTTTTGAAATCATGTCCGAAAAGGTCATTTTCGGAAGTCATACTATACTTACGAAAAAATTAATTTTTGGACAATGTTTTCCACTCCCTGAATATAGTCTTAAAATAACCAGAAACACTTCAGGAAGTGTTTGTTACGATCTCAGGAACATCCTGAGTTAAATTCAGACATCTTTGAAATCATGTCTGAAAAGGTCATTTTCGGAAGTCATACTATCGTGTTACGAAAAAATTCATTTTTGGACAATGTTTGTCACTCTTTGAATATAGTTTTTAAGTAACCTGAAACCCTTCAGGAAGTGTTTATTATTATCGTAGGAACATCCTAAATCACAATTTAGACATATTAGAAATCATGTCCGCAAAGGTCATTTTCGGAAGTCATACTACAGTATTACGAAAAAATTCATTTTTGGACAATGTTAGTAACCCCCTTAATATAGTTTTAAATCAACCAGAAATACTTCAGGAAGTGTTTATTATGATCTCAGGAACATCCTGAGTTAAATTTAGACATCTTTGACATCATGTTCGAAACGGTCATTTTCGGACGTCATACTATAGTCTTACGAAGAAGTCATTTTTTGACAATGTTAGTCACGCCCTTACAATGTTTTAAAATCAGCCTGAAACACTTCAGGAAATGTTTATTATTAACGTAGGAAAATCCTAAATCACAATTTAGACATATTTGAAATCATGTAACCCGACCCCCCATGAACCGAAAGGGTCATTTTCGGAAGTCATACTATAGTCTTATGGAAAATTCATTTTTGGACGATATTAGTCACCCCTTGAAATTTTTTTTAATCAACCTGAAACACTTCAGGGAGGGTCTTTTTACGATCTCAGGGATATCCTAAATCACGATTTAGACATCTTTGAAATCATCACCGAAAAGGTCATTTTCGTAAGTAATACGATAGTCTCACGAAAAAATTCATTTTTGGACGATATTAGTCACCCCTTGAAATTTTTTTTAATCAACCTGAAACACTTCAGGGAGTGTCTTTTATGATCTCAGGAATATCCTAAATCACGATTTAGACATCTTTGAAATCATGTCCGAAAAGGTCATTTTTCGGAAGTCATAGTATAGTCTTTCGAAAAAATTCATTTTTGGACAATGTCAGTCACTCTTTGAATATAGTTTTAAAATAACCTGAAAAACTTCGGGAAGTGTTCATTTTGATCTCAAGAACATCCTAAATCATGATTTAGACATCTTTGAAATCATGTCCGAAAAGGTCATTTTGGAAAGTCATACTATAGTCTTAAGAAAAATTCATTTTTGGACGATGTTAGTCACTCACTGAAATTTTTTTTAATCAGCCTGAAACCATTCAGGAAGTGTTTATTATTATCGTAGGAACATGTTAAATCACAATTTAGACATCTTTCAAATCATGTCCGAAAACGTCATTTTCGGAAGTCATACTATAGTCTTACGAAAAAATCATTTTTGGACGATGTGAGTCACACCTTGAAAATAGTTTTAAATCAACCAGAAACACTTCAGGAAGTGTTTGTTACGATATCAGGAACATCCTGAGTTAAATTCAGACATCTTTGAAATCATGTCCGAAAAGGTCATTTTCGGAAGTCATACTATAGTCTTACGAAAAAATTCATTTTTGGACAATATTAGTCACCCCTTGAAATTTTTTTTAATCAGCATGAAAAACTTCAGGGAGTGTCTTTTATGATCTCAGGAACATCGTAAATTATGATTTAGACATAGTTGAAATCATGTCCGAAAAGGTCATTTTCGGAAGTCATACTATAGTCTTACGAAAAATTGATTTTTGGATGATATTACTCACTCCCTGAATTTTTTTTTAATCAGCCTGAAACCCTTCAGGAAGTGTTTATTATTATCGGAGGAACATCGTAAATCACAATTTAGACATATTTGAAATCATGTCCGAAAAGGTGATTTTCAGAAGTCATACTATAGTCTTACGAAAAAATTCATTTTTGGACAATGTTAGTCACTCTTTGAATATAGTTTTAAAATAACCTGAAACCCTTCAGGAAGTGTTTATCATTATCGTAGGAACATCCTACATCAATATTTAGACATATTAGAAATCATGTCAAAAAAGGTCATTTTCGGAAGTCATACTATAGTCTTACGAAAAATTCATTTTTTTACGATATTAGTCACCCCTTGAAATTTTTTTTAATCAGCATGAAAAACTTCAGGGAGTGTCTTTTATGATCTCAGGAACATCCTAAATCATGATTTACACATTTTTGAAATCATGTCCGAAAAGGTCATTTTCGGAAGTCATACTATAGTCTTACGAAAAATTCATTTTTGGATGATATTACTCACTCCCTGAATTTTTTTTTAATCAGCATGAAACCCTTCAGGAAGTGTTTATTATTATCGGAGGAACATCGTAAATCACAATTTAGACATATTTGAAATCATTTCCGAAAAGGTCATTTTCGGAAGTCATACTATAGTCTTACGAAAAAATTCATTTTTGGACAATGTTTGCCACTCTTTGAATATAGTTTTAAAATAACCTAAAACCCTTCAGGAAGTGTTTATTATTATCGTAGGAACATGTTAAATCACAATTTAGACATTTTTGAAATCATGTCCGAAAAGGTCATTTTCGGAAGTCATACTATAGTCTTATGAAAAAATTAATTTTTTGGACAATGTTTGTCACTCCCTGAATATAGTTTTAAAATAAACTGAAAAACTTCAGGAAGTGTTTTTTATGATCTCAGGAAAATCCTAAATCAAAATTTAGACATCTTTGAAATCATGTCAGAAAAGATCATTTTCGGAAGTCATACTATAGTCTTACGAAAAATTCATTTTTGGATGATGTTAGTCACTCCTTGAAATCTTTTTTAATCAACCTGAAAAACCCTTCAGGAAGTGTTTATTATGATCTCAGGTATATCCTAAATCACGATTTAAACATAATTATAATCATGTCCGAAAAGGTCATTTTCGGAAGTCATACTATAGTCTTACGAAAAAATTCATTTTTGGACAATCTTTGCCACTCTTTGAATATAGTTTTAAAATAACCTGAAACCCTTCAGTAAGTGTTTATTATTATCGTAGGAACATCCTCAATCACGATTTAGACATATTTAAAATCATGTCCGAAAACGTCATTTTCAGAAGTCATACTATAGTCTTACAAAAAGTTCATTTTTGGACGATATTAGTCACCCCTTGAAATTTTCTTTAATCAACCTGAAGAACTTAAGGGAGTTCTTTTATGATCTCAGGAAAATCCTAAATCGCAATTTAGACATATTAGAAATCATGTCCGACAAGGTCATTTTCGGAAGTCATACTATAGTCTTACGAAAAATTCATTTTTGGACGATATTAGTCACCCCTTGAAATTTTTTTAGATCAAACTGAAACCCTTCAGGAAGGGTTTATTATTATCGTAAGAACATCCTAAATCACGATTTAGACATATTTTAAATCATGTCCGAAAAGGTCATTTTCAAAAGTCATACTATAGTCTTACGAAAAATTTATTTTTGGACGATGTTAGTCACCCCTTGAAATCTTTTATAACCAGCCTGAAACACTTCAGGGAGTGTTTTTTTTTTTATCTCAGAAATATCCTAAATCACGATTTAAACATATTTTAAATCATGTCCGAAAAGTTGATTTTCGGAAGTCATACTATAGCCTTACAAAAAAATTCATTTTTGGACAATGTTTGTCACTCCCTGAATGTAGTTTTAAAATAAACTGAAAACCTTCGGGAAGTGTTTATTATGATCTCAGGAACATCCTAAATCATGATTTAGACATCTTTGAAATCATGTCTGAAAAGGTCATTTTCAAAAGTCATACTATAGTCTTACGAAAAATTCATTTTTGGACGATGTTAGTCACCCCTTGAAATCATTTATAATCAGCCTGAAACACTTCAGGGAGTGTTTTTTTTATGATCTCAAGAATATCCTAAACTACGATTTAGACATATTTTAAATCATGTCCGAAAAGGTCATTTTCGGAAGTCATACTATAGTCTAACGAAAAAATTCATTTTTAGACAATGTTAGTCAGTCCCTGAATAAACTTTTAAATCAACCAGAAACCCTTCAGGAAGTGTTTATTATCATCGTAGGAACATGTTAAATCACAATTTAGACATATTTGAAATCATGTCCAAAAAGGTCATTTTCAGAAGTCATACTATAGTCTTACGAAAAAATTGATTTTTGGACGATATTAGTCACCCCCTGAAATTTTTTTTAATCAGCCTAAAACCCTTCAGGAAGTGTTTATTATTATCGTAGGAACACGTTAAATCACAATTTAGACATTTTTGAAATCATGTCCGAAAACGTCATTTTCGGAAGTCATACTTTAGTCTTACGAAAAAATCATTTTTGGACGATGTGAGTCACGCCTTGAAAATAGTTATAAATCAACCACAAACACTTCAGGAAGTGTATATTACGATCTCAGGAACATCCTGAGTTAAATTGAGACATCTTTGAAATAATGTCCGAAAAGGTCATTTTCTGAAGTCATACTATAGTCTTACGAAAAAAATAAATTTTTTGGACAATGTTTGTCACTCCCTGAATATAGTTTTAAAATGACGTGAAAAACTTCGGGAAGTGTTTTTTATGATCTCAGGAACATCCTAAATCACAATTTAGACATCTTTAAAATCATGTCTGAAAAGGTCATTTTCGGAAGTCATACTATACCCTTACGAAAAAATTCATTTTTGTATGATGTTAGTCAGTCCCTGAATAAAGTTTTAAATCAACCAGAAACCCTTCAGGAAGTGTTTATTATCATCGTAGGAACATGTTAAATCACAATTTAGACATATTTAAAATCATGTCCAAAAAGGTCATTTTCAGAAGTCATACTATAGTCTTTCGAAAAATTCATTTTTGGACGATATTAGTCACCCCTTGAAATTTTTTTTAAATCAAACTGAAACCCTTCAGGAAGTGTTTATTATTATCATAGGAACATCCTAAATCACGATTTAGACATATTTTAAATCATGTCCGAAAAGGTCATTTTTGGAAGTCATACTATAGTCTTACGAAAAATTCATTTTTGGACGATGTGAGTCACGCCTTGAAATCTTTTTTAATCAACCTGAAACACTTCAGGAACTGTTTTTTATGATCTCAGGAATATCCTAAATCAAAATTTAGACATCTTTGAAATCATGTCCGAAAAGGTCATTTTCAGAAGTCATACTATAGTCTTACGAAAAAATTGATTTTTGGACGATATTAGTCACCCCCTGAAATTTTTTTTAATCAGCCTAAAACCCTTCAGGAAGTGTTTATTATTATCGTAGGAACATGTTAAATCAATATTGAGACATTTTTGAAATCATGTCCGAAAACGTCATTTTCGGAAGTCATACTATAGTCTTACGAAAAAATAATTTTTGGACGATGTGAGTCACGCCTTGAAAATAGTTATAAATCAACCAGAAACACTTCAGGAAGTGTTTATTACGATCTCAGGAACATCCTGAGTTAAATTGAGACATCTTTGAAATAATGTCCGAAAAGGTCATTTTCGGAAGTCATACTATAGTCTTACGAAAAAATTAATTTTTTGGACAATGTTTGTCACTCCCTGAATATAGTTTTAAAATAAACTGAAAAACTTCGGGAAGTGTTTTTTATGATCTCAGGAAAATCCTAAATCACAATTTAGACATCTTTGAAATCATGTCAGAAAAGATCATTTTCGGAAGTCATACTATAGTCTTACGAAAAATTCATTGATGGACGATGTTAGTAACCCCTTGAAATCTTTTTTAATTAACCTGAAACACTTCAGGAACTGTTTTTTATTATCTCAGGTATATCCTAAATCACGATTTAAACATATTCATAATCATGTCCGAAAAGGTCATTTTCGGACGTCATACTATAGTCTTACGAAAAGTTCATTTTTGGACGATATTAATCACCCCTTGAAATTTTTTTTAATCAACCTGAAACCTTTCAGGAAGTGTTTATTATTGTTGCAGGAACATGTTAAATCACAATTTAGACATCTTTCAAATCATGTCCGAAAAGGTCATTTTCGGAAGTCATACTATATAGTCTTACAAAAAAATCATTTTCGGACGATGTGAGTCACACCTTGAAAATAGTTTTAAATCAACCAGAAACACTTCAGGAAGTGTTTGTTACGATCTCAGGAACATCCTGAGTTAAATTCAGACATCTTTGAAATCATGTCCGAAAAGGTCATTTTCGGAAGTCATACTATAGTCTTACGAAAAAATTCATTTTTGGACAATGTTTGCCACTCTTTGAATATAGTTTTAAAATAACCTAAAACCCTTCAGGAAGTGTTTATTATTATCGTAGGAACATGTTAAATCACGATTTAGACATTTTTGAAATCATGTCCGAAAAGGTCATTTTCGGAAGTCATACTATACTTACGAAAAAATTAATTTTTGGACAATGTTTTCCACTCCCTGAATATAGTCTTAAAATAACCAGAAACACTTCAGGAAGTGTTTGTTACGATCTCAGGAACATCCTGAGTTAAATTCAGACATCTTTGAAATCATGTCTGAAAAGGTCATTTTCGGAAGTCATACTATCGTGTTACGAAAAAATTCATTTTTGGCCAATGTTTGTCACTCTTTGAATATAGTTTTTAAGTAACCTGAAACCCTTCAGGAAGTGTTTATTATTATCGTAGGAACATCCTAAATCACAATTTAGACATATTAGAAATCATGTCCGCAAAGGTCATTTTCGGAAGTCATACTACAGTATTACGAAAAAATTCATTTTTGGACAATGTTAGTAACCCCCTTAATATAGTTTTAAATCAACCAGAAATACTTCAGGAAGTGTTTTTTATGATCTCAGGAACATCCTGAGTTAAATTTAGACATCTTTGACATCATGTTCGAAACGGTCATTTTCGGACGTCATACTATAGTCTTACGAAGAAGTCATTTTTTGACAATGTTAGTCACGCCCTTACAATGTTTTAAAATCAGCCTGAAACACTTCAGGAAATGTTTATTATTAACGTAGGAAAATCCTAAATCACAATTTAGACATATTTGAAATCATGTAACCCGACCCCCCATGAACCGAAAGGGTCATTTTCGGAAGTCATACCATAGTCTTATGGAAAATTCATTTTTGGACGATATTAGTCACCCCTTGAAATTTTTTTTAATCAACCTAAAACACTTCAGGGAGGGTCTTTTTACGATCTCAGGGATATCCTAAATCACGATTTAGACATCTTTGAAATCATCACCGAAAAGGTCATTTTCGTAAGTAATACTATAGTCTCACGAAAAAATTCATTTTTGGACGATATTAGTCACCCCTTGAAATTTTTTTTAATCAACCTGAAACACTTCAGGGAGTGTCTTTTATGATCTCAGGAATATCCTAAATCACGATTTAGACATCTTTGAAATCATGTCCGAAAAGGTCATTTTTCGGAAGTCATAGTATAGTCTTTCGAAAAAATTCATTTTTGGACAATGTCAGTCACTCTTTGAATATAGTTTTAAAATAACCTGAAAAACTTCGGGAAGTGTTCATTTTGATCTCAAGAACATCCTAAATCATGATTCAGACATCTTTGAAATCATGTCCGAAAAGGTCATTTTGGAAAGTCATACTATAGTCTTATGAAAAATTCATTTTTGGACGATGTTAGTCACTCACTGAAATTTTTTTTAATCAGCCTGAAACCATTCAGGAAGTGTTTATTATTATCGTAGGAACATGTTAAATCACAATTTAGACATCTTTCAAATCATGTCCGAAAACGTCATTTTCGGAAGTCATACTATAGTCTTACGAAAAAATCATTTTTGGACGATGTGAGTCACACCTTGAAAATAGTTTTAAATCAACCAGAAACACTTCAGGAAGTGTTTGTTACGATATCAGGAACATCCTGAGTTAAATTCAGACATCTTTGAAATCATGTCCGAAAAGGTCATTTTCGGAAGTCATACTATAGTCTTACGAAAAAATTCATTTTTGGACAATGTCAGTCACTCCTTGAATATAGTTTTAAAATAACCTGAAACCTTTCAGGAAGTGTTTATTATTATTGTAGGAACATCCTAAATCACAATTTACGCATATTTGAAATCATGTCCGAAAAGGTCATTTTCAGAAGTCATACTATAGTCTTACGAAAAAATTGATTTTTGGACGATATTAGTCACCCCCTGAAATTTTTTTTAATCAGCCTAAAACCCTTCAGGAAGTGTTTATTATTATCGTAGGAACATGTTAAATCACAATTTAGACATATTTGAAATCATGTCCGAAAAGGTCATTTTCGGAAGTCATATTATAGTCTTACGTAAAAATCAATTTTTGACGATACTTGTCACCCCTTGAAATTTTTTTTAATCAACCTGAAACACTTCAGGGAGTGTCTTTTATGATCTCAGGAATATCCTAAATCACGATTTAGACATATTTTAAATCATGTCCGAAAAGGTCATTTTCAGAAGTCATACTATAGTCTTATGAAAAATTCATTTTTAGACAATGTTAGTCAGTCCCTCAATATAGTTTTAATATGACCTGAAAAACTTCTGGAAGTTTTTTTTTTTATGAGCTCAGAAAAATCCTAAATCACAATATGGACATCTTTGAAATCATGCCCGAAAAGGTCAGTTTTGGAAGTCATACTATAGTCTTATGAAAAAATTCATTTTTGGACAATGTTAGTCACTCTTTGAATATAGTTTTAAAATAACCTGAAACCCTTTGGGAAGTGTTTATTATTATCGTAGGAACATCCTAAATCACAATTTAGACATATTTGAAATCATGTCCGAAAAGGTCATTTTCAGAAGTCATACTATAGTCTTACGAAAAAATTGATTTTTGGACGATATTAGTCAACCCCTGAAATTTTTTTTAATCAGCCTAAAACCCTTCAGGAAGTGTTTATTATTATCGTAGGAACACGTTAAATCACAATTTAGATATGTTTGAAATCATGTCCGAAAAGGTCATTTTCGGAAGTCATACTATAGTCTTAAGAAAAAATTAATTTTTTGGACAATGTTTTTCACTCCCTGAATATAGTTTTAAAATAAACTGAAAAACTTCGGGAAGTGTTTTTTATGATCTCAGGAAAATCCTAAATCACAATTTAGACATCTTTGAAATCATGTCAGAAAAGATCATTTTCGGAAGTCATACTATAGTCTTACGAAAAATTCATTGATGGACGATGTTAGTCACCCCTTGAAATCTTTTTTAATTAACCTGAAACACTTCAGGAAGTGTTTATTATTATCGTAGGAACATCCTAAATCACAATTTAGACATATTATAAATCATGTCCGAAAAGGTCATTTTCAGAAGTCATACTATAGTCTTACGAAAAAATTGATTTTTGGACGATATTAGTCACCCCTTGAAATTTTTTTTAATCAACCTGAAAAAATTCAGGGAGTATCTTTTATGATGTCAGGAATATCCAAAATCACGATTTAAACGTCTTTGAAATCATGTCCGAAAAGGTCATTTTCAGAAGTCATACTATTGTCTTACGTAAAAATTGATTTTTGGACAATATTAGTCACCCCCTGAAATTTTTTTTAATCAGCCTAAAACCCTTCAGGAAGTGTTTATTATTATCGTAGGAACATGTTAAATCACAATTTAGACATTTTTGAAATCATGTCCGAAAAGGTCATTTTCGGAAGTCATACTATACTTACGAAAAAATTAATTTTTGGACAATGTTTTCCACTCCCTGAATATAGTCTTAAAATAACCAGAAACACTTCAGGAAGTGTTTGTTACGATCTCAGGAACATCCTGAGTTAAATTCAGACATCTTTGAAATCATGTCTGAAAAGGTCATTTTTGGAAGTCATACTATAGTCTTACGAAAAAATTGATTTTTGGACGATTTTAGTCACCCCCTGAAATTTTTTTTAATCAGCCTAAAACCCTTCAGGAAGTGTTTATTATTATCGTAGGAACATGTTAAATCACAATTTAGACATTTTTGAAATCATGTCCGAAAAGGTCATTTTCAGAAGTCATACTATAGTCTTACGAAAAAATTGATTTTTGGACGATTTTAGTCACCCCCTGAAATTTTTTTTAATCAGCCTAAAACCCTTCAGGAAGTGTTTATTATTATCGTAGGAACATGTTAAATCACAATTTAGACATTTTTGAAATCATGTCCGAAAAGGTCATTTTCGGAAGTCATACTATACTTACGAAAAAATTAATTTTTGGACAATGTTTTGCACTCTCTGAATATAGTCTTAAAATAACCAGAAACACTTCAGGAAGTGTTTGTTACGATCTCAGGAACATCCTGAGTTAAATTCAGACATCTTTGAAATCATGTCTGAAAAGGTCATTTTCGGAAGTCATACTATCGTGTTACGAAAAAATTCATTTTTGGACAATGTTTGTCACTCTTTGAATATAGTTTTTAAGTAACCTGAAACCCTTCAGGAAGTGTTTATTATTATCGTAGGAACATCCTAAATCACAATTTAGACATATTAGAAATCATGTCCGCAAAGGTCATTTTCGGAAGTCATACTACAGTATTACGAAAAAATTCATTTTTGGACAATGTTAGTAACCCCCTTAATATAGTTTTAAATCAACCAGAAATACTTCAGGAAGTGTTTTTTATGATCTCAGGAACATCCTGAGTTAAATTTAGACATCTTTGACATCATGTTCGAAACGGTCATTTTCGGACGTCATACTATAGTCTTACGAAGAAGTCATTTTTTGACAATGTTAGTCACGCCCTTACAATGTTTTAAAATCAGCCTGAAACACTTCAGGAAATGTTTATTATTAACGTAGGAAAATCCTAAATCACAATTTAGACATATTTGAAATCATGTAACCCGACCCCCCATGAACCGAAAGGGTCATTTTCGGAAGTCATACTATAGTCTTATGGAAAATTCATTTTTGGACGATATTAGTCACCCCTTGAAATTTTTTTTAATCAACCTGAAACACTTCAGGGAGGGTCTTTTTACGATCTCAGGGATATCCTAAATCACGATTTAGACATCTTTGAAATCATCACCGAAAAGGTCATTTTCGTAAGTAATACTATAGTCTCACGAAAAAATTCATTTTTGGACGATATTAGTCACCCCTTGAAATTTTTTTTAATCAACCTGAAACACTTCAGGGAGTGTCTTTTATGATCTCAGGAATATCCTAAATCACGATTTAGACATCTTTGAAATCATGTCCGAAAAGGTCATTTTTCGGAAGTCATAGTATAGTCTTTCGAAAAAATTCATTTTTGGACAATGTCAGTCACTCTTTGAATATAGTTTTAAAATAACCTGAAAAACTTCGGGAAGTGTTCATTTTGATCTCAAGAACATCCTAAATCATGATTTAGACATCTTTGAAATCATGTCCGAAAAGGTCATTTTGGAAAGTCATACTATAGTCTTATGAAAAATTCATTTTTGGACGATGTTAGTCACTCACTGAAATTTTTTTTAATCAGCCTGAAACCATTCAGGAAGTGTTTATTATTATCGTAGGAACATGTTAAATCACAATTTAGACATCTTTCAAATCATGTCCGAAAACGTCATTTTCGGAAGTCATACTATAGTCTTACGAAAAAATCATTTTTGGACGATGTGAGTCACACCTTGAAAATAGTTTTAAATCAACCAGAAACACTTCAGGAAGTGTTTGTTACGATATCAGGAACATCCTGAGTTAAATTCAGACATCTTTGAAATCATGTCCGAAAAGGTCATTTTCGGAAGTCATACTATAGTCTTACGAAAAAATTCATTTTTGGACAATATTAGTCACCCCTTGAAATTTTTTTTAATCAACCTGAAACACTTCAGGGATTGTCTTTTATGATCTCAAGGATATACTAAGTCACAGTTTAGACATCTTTGAAATCATGTCCGAAAAGGTCATTTTCAGAAGTCATACTATATAGTCTTACGAAAAAATTGATTTTTGGAAGATATTAGTCAACCCCTGAAATTTTTTTTAATCAGCCTAAAACCCTTCAGGAAGTGTTTATTATTATCGTAGGAACATGTTAAATCACAATTTAGACATTTTTTAAATCATGTCCGAAAAGGTCATTTTCGGAAGTCATACTATAGTCTTACGAAAAAATCATTTTTGGACGATGTGAGTCCCGCCTTGAAAATAGTTTTAAATCAACCAGAAACACTTCAGGAAGTGTTTGTTACGATCTCAGGAACATCCTGAGTTAAATTGAGACATCTTTGAAATCATGTCCGAAAAGGTCATTTTCGGAAGTCATACTATAATCTTACGAAAAATTCCTTTTTGGACGATATTAGTCATCCCTCTAAATTTTTTTTAATCAACCTGAAACACTTCAGGGAGTGTCTTTTATGATCTCAGGAATATCCTAAATCACGACTTAGACATGTTTGAAATCATGTCCAAAAAGATCATTTTCGGAAGTCATAGTATAGTCTCACGAAAAAAATTCATTTTTGGACAATGTTAGTCACTCTTTGAATATAGTTTTAAATCAACCTGAAACCCTTCAGGAAGTGTTTATTATTATCGTAGGAACATCCTAAATCACAATTTAGACATATTTGAAATCATGTCCGAAAAGGTCATTTTCAGAAGTCATACTATAGTCTTAAGAAAAAATTGATTTTTGGACGATATTAGTCACCACCTGAAATTTTTTTTAATCAGCCTAAAACCCTTCAGGAAGTGTTTATTATTATCGTAGGAACTTGTTAAATCACAATTTAGACATGTTTGAAATAATGTCCAAAAAGGTCATTTTCGGAAGTCATACTATAGTCTTACGAAAAAATCATTTTTGGACGATGTGAGTCCTGCTTTGAAAATAGTTTTAAATCAACCAGAAACACTTCAGGAAGTGTTTGTTACAATATCAGGAACATCCTGAGTTAAATTCAGACATCTTTGAAATCATGTCTGAAAAGGTCATTTTTGGAAGTCATACGTCTCATGAAAAATTTTTTTTTTGGACGTTAGTCACCCCCTGAAATTTTTTTTAATCAGCCTGAAACCCTTCAGGAAGTATTTATTATTATCGTAGGAACATCTTAAATCACAATTTAGACATCTTTGAAATCATGTCCAAAAAGGTCATTTTCGGAAGTCATACTATAGTCTTACGAAAAATTGATTTTTGGACAACATTAGTCACCCCCTTAAATTTTTTTTAATCGGCCTGAAATACTTCATGGAGTGTCTTTTATGATCTCAGGAACATCCTAAATCATGATTTAGACATCTTTGAAATCATGTCCGAAAAGGTCATTTTCAGAAGCCAAACCATAGTTTTACAAAAAATTCATTCTTGGACGATATTAGTCACGTCCTGATAATTTTTTTTAATCAGGTTGAAATACTTCAGGAAGTGTTTATTATTATCGTAGGAACATCTTAAATCACAATTTAGACATATTTGAAATCATGTCCAATCCTTCCCGATCTATACTTACCTGGAACCTGAACTCATGGTCAGTTTGTGAATCCATGGATCCTCTCCTTCAGAAATAATGTCTGTGAAGTGGGGACGGATGTTCGACAGTAGAGTCACGTTGGTGAATTCCTTTCCATGATGGAGAAAATTCGTTTGGTAATTCTCGTTTTCAAAACTTATTCATTCTTATTCTGATTAAATACACCCAATCTTTTTTATGTGCAAATAAAGATAATCAAAAGTTTACACATATTTATTTTTGCACAGCTATATTTATTTTTTACACAACTATAGACTAATATGCACATATATCTGTCTTAAGCATGCAAATATTTGGACCGCTTCCTCACCCTATAGTCAAACCTGTAGATTTGCTCTTACGTAAACACTAATGTATCTGAAACAGACGCTGGTCGAGTTACAGCAGACTTATGTAACAGTGTGAGTGTGTGCCGTCATGTTCTGCCTTTGTCTGCAGGTTCACACTCCCACTATTGTCTTTCACAGCCGTTGCTCTGGTTTTATCCAGGACGACGTGTACAAACAGATAGTTTTAGCGCCACTGCCGGGTAGTTTTCAACAACAGACGTTCAATAATGCAACGGGTCTGATGTGAGACCAGAGAACACATTAACGCACAGTGGAAAAAGTCCAAACATAAAGAGTTTTCCCCAGTTATGAGACGTTATAAGTCCTTTAAGTTGTAATGGAGTCACTCAGAAACATCCACAGAAGGAGCAAAAGTCAGACTTCTTAGCAAATCAAAAGTGGATCATCCGTCAATTTTTTTTTTCAGTCAAATTTCCTAAAATACCAGTTGAAAATAGGGTAAAATGAGCTGAAATGTTGAAATTAAACACAAAAGTAACACAATTTTCCACTTCCGTATAGGAAATGATATAAAAATAATACACATTTGAGTCTAATCTTGTCTTATTTTCATGATTCCTTATTTTTGAAAATGGTTTATGAGTTTATTAGTATTAAATATTTAATTGAATTATCATACATTTTGTGATTATATGATTTAAAGGGAGGCAGAAATTGAGCAAAATCTGTTAGTCACAGGAAACAAGGGACTGAATTAATAGTTTTTTGTGATGTTTAACAGTGTTTGAAGTCATATGAATAGATCTGATTATAACTTCTTAAAACTGCCATTTATTAATGTAAACTTATTTCAATTATCATTATATTGTTTATATTATTGTAATACCTCCCTGACTCTTGACTGGTCAGACTTCCAGTTTTCTCGCTGCTGATGTTAGAAATTCTTTGATTTACAAAACTGGCCAATGCAGTTTGTCAGAAAAATCCTTTTCATTTTTTTCATTTTTTTTCATTTATGTTTCAGCTCTAAGCTCTGTTTTCTGATAAATTTTGAACAATAACACTTCTAAAAATAGAATAAATTAAAGAGAAATGTTGACATTTAAGCAGAAAAGCCATATAATTTCCATGAAAAACAAAACAAAACGAAACACTCTGTTAAGGGAAATTATAGAAAATTATACATGTTTGACTCCAATCTCATTTTATTGTCTTCATATTTCATGATTCCTCATTTATTTATTAGATTGAGTTCAAAAGCAAGTTTTCTTTGACTGTTAAATATTTAATTACATTTTCCTGCATTCTGTAATCATATAACATCATGGAATGTAGCAGAATATAAACAAACAGATGAAAGAAGAAGAAACTGAACAAAGTCTAATGTGATAAGTTACATAACTTACACTTAAACACACACTTCTATCTAATCTAATACAATCTTATCTAGTCTAAACTGAATTAACCGTTATTTTGAACTGATTAACAGTGTTTTAAGTCATATCAGTAGATCTGTTTGGTAAATCTAATATGACGTAATAATTTATTTTGAAAATCCGCTGTTTTTTTTTTTTTTTTTAATGTAAATTACTGTCATTTTGTTCATGTTGTCATTGTCACGCTCCTTTAGAAAATCCCGCCTTCTTAACTTCTGATTGGACACTTTGCCGGTTTTCTCACCTCTGATTGGCTAAACCCGCCGTCACTCCGCCTCTTCCTACCCGTTTGGTCGTTGGAGCTCAATCTGAAATCATATTTTGCGTTGCGGCGGCGCAGCGGGCGGCGGCGGCAGCGGCTATCCTCGGGAGCTGCTTGCTTTTTTTAAAGGGTTTTTTTTCGGTTTGTCCTGACTGCCGCCGGTGCTTATGGATATCTGTATGTGAAAGGCGGGGGAGTGAGCAGTATTTGCCGCATAATGGTATTAAGAAAAAGACTAAAAACGGTGCCTTTTTAGCGGGAGACTGAGTGCTGCCGGTGCCTTGTAGCCGTAGTGAAAGTTAGCATCAAGAGGCTAATGCTAGGCCTTCCGTTAGCTTGGGTTTGTCAGGACACTTTATTGTTTTATTCCTCTTTTGTTCTGCTGCTTCTTTTATTTGCTGGCTTTTCTTTACATTCTGCTGTCTGTGGTGAATAAGTCAGTGAAATGAAGAGAGTGAACAGCTTCCAGAGGTGGGTAGCAACAAGGTTTTGTCTCATTAATTAATTACAGCTTTAAAAAAAAAAAAAAAATCAGAATTAATGTTATTTAACAATTTCAGTGGATTTGAGTGGGATTGTGACTAAATGTGTTGGAATAGCGGGTTGTTTATTCACAGATGCACAATAAGTGTTGTCAAACCAGGAACACTAGTTGAATTGTGGTTGATTTGTCAATAATTGATGGCATTAATCGATTAGTATGGATGTTATTTGAGAATCAATAACCTTATTGGCTAGTGTGTTAAATTATGAAAATACACTGAGTATGGGGTGTTTTTGGAAATAAATGTAGTCAAACCTTCATGAATAACCAATCTGTCATGTATAGTTTTAACTGGTTATATAATCACAGCTGATAGGTTTTTTGTAAATGATCAATACCTATGTTATAATTTGATTATTAACTGGTGGTGGTTATTTTTTCAGAGAAAAAGATAAGAAATGTCAAAACAACAAAACTTCAGTCATGTTAATTGTCATATTCAATTCAGTTATACCTTTAGAGATATAATTACAGATAAATTATGTAGAAAAGCATCAGAATTAATGTTATTTAATGATTTCAGTGGATTTGAGTGGGACTGGGATTAAATGTGTTGGAATAATGGGTTGTTTATACACAGAAATGCACAAGAAGTGTTGTCAAACCGGAAAGACTAGTTGAATTGTGGTTGTTTTATCAATTATTGATTGTATTAATTGATTAATATGGATCTTATTTGAGGATCAATAACTCTATTGACGTGTGTGTTAAATTATGACAAAATACACTGAATATGGGGTGTTTTTGGAAAGAAATGTATAAGAAATGTAGTCAAACCTTCATGAATAACAAGTCTGTCATGTATAGTTTTAACTGGTTTTTTGTAAATGATCAATACCTATGTTATATATTGATTATTAACTGGTGATGGTTATTTTTTCAGAGAAAAGGATAAGAAATGTCAAAACAAAACTTCAGCTATGTTAACAGTCATATTCAAATCAGTTATACCTTTAGAGATATAATTCCAGATAAATTATGTAGACGACCATCAGAATTAATGTTATTTAATGATTTCAGTGGATTTGAGTGGGGTTGTGATTAAATGTGTTGGAATAATGGGTTGTTTATACACAGAGATGCACAAGAAGTGTTGTCAAACCAGGAACAATAGTTGAATTGTTTTTATCAATAATTGCTTGTATTAATCGATTAATATGGATCTTATTTGAGGATCAATAACCATATTGACATGTGTGTTAAATTATGAAAATACACTGTGATTATGGATTGTTTATGCAAAGAAATGTATAAGAAATGTCGTCAAACTTTCATGAATAACACGTCTGTCATGTATAGTTTTAAATGGTTATATAATCACAGCTGATAGGTTTGGTAAATGATCAATGTCTGTGTTATATATTGATTATTAAATGGTGACGTTAGTTATTTAGAAATGTCAAAACAACAAAACTGCAGTCATGTTAACTGTCATTTACAATTCAGTTATTCTTTCAGAGACATAATTACAGTTAAATTATGTCAAAAACTATCAGAATTAATGTTGTTTACTAATGATCTTAGTGGGTTTGTGTTCGATTATGTCCAAATCTGTTGTAATTATAGGTTGTTTATAAAGAGAAATACATCAGAAATGTTGTCAAAGCAACAAAAATCCATTCATATTTAGTTTTAACTGGATAACTACAGCTGACAGGCTTAATAGAATATCAATATTTGGGACATTTAAGGATTATTAAATTGAATTTAACCTAGTTTAAGTAATAAAAGTACCCCAAATTGACTGAACTAAATCATACCTAATGGACGTCAATAATGTTGTGTAAGAATCAAAATATGTTGTAATTGTGGTTTGTTTATGCAGAGAAATGTTGTAAAAACAACAAAAATTCAGTCATTAATGTCACTTAAGGTTTTAACTGGATAATTACAGTAGATAGAGTTAGTAAATTATTAATATTCATGACATTTAGTAGTTATTAAATGATCATATGAGTTGTTTATACAAGAAATACAAACCATAATAGATAACAAACATTTGTCACATCAAATTCATTTTAAGTTTTAGACAAAATGGCAGTTGAAGTCGTGTAATTTAAGGGGATCATGAGTACAAGTGTCATGTAAAATGTCAAATATTCATTGTTTGTGCAGAGAGTTATGTAATAAATGTGGCACGAGTTTCTGTCACTGATAGTTTTAGCTGGATAATAATTACAGCTAATTAAAGTTATTGTTCATTAATGTCCAGTCGTGTAAACGTATGATAGAACATTGTTTTTATATGCAGAGAAATACACAAGCAGAGCAGTCAAATCATCACGAATAACAGAAACTAGTCATTTCTAGTTTTATACGGAGAATTAAAGTTAATGTGTTGTGTTATCCTACGTAATCTGTCGTATTTGGGTCAAAATATGTTGTAATTATTGGATGTTTGTTCAGATAAATACAGAAGAAATGATGCCAGTATTTCACGATAAACATTAAGGTCACTGTAGTGTCAGTGATATATTTACAACTTAATGGTTGTAACTGATCATAAAGTCCATATTTATCTGCAGAGTTTACGTAACATGTTTTTTTTGCTGCTGATGAAGAAATAGAATCAGAATAAATCCATCTGAGCTCTGACCTGAAGGTGATTTAGAAAGAAAACTTTAGGATTTAGTGTAAAACTCTGGGTGATTCAAATACAGAGGAAGAAATGGGTAAAAATGTTCATGTTTATTTAAAAAAAAAAAAAAAAATTAAAAAGAGGAAAAAATCCGGAGTTTTTAGTCAGATATGACAAGAAAACACGTCTACAACTCGTAGAAATCAGAGAAAACTAAATTTTTTATTTGGTCGTAACTTGTCCACATTTAATAAGAATAAACTGTGATTGGATCATGTATTTAACCTGTGGTATCACACACACAGAGTCCTTCTAAACACCAAAAGTGTGTAATGTATGCAGCGCCATAGTAACGTCAAGAGGTGAAAGAGCAGGACTCGGTGACCCGATACCTGTGGATTTGTGCTGATAAAGATGCGATGCTGATACCGAAGCTCTGTGTCCTTGTACGTGGATGACATCAGATGGAGGTTTATGACGCTGGTTACAAGGCGGTTGGCCGGCGTTTACGGGCAAACGTCCATATGTGATCATCTGCACGTCCACTCGGGTTACAGCAGGTTCAGACGCTCAAATGTGGATCTGTGACGTGGGTTGGAAGTCTGATGGCAGATTCATGTCAGGATGTGATACGATAACAGGCTCCGACTCCGAATTAAAACGGTTTTCCAGGTTTTAGAGGAAGCATCGGCTCTGAAACTCTGGGTTTTAATGGATTTATTTATTGTTTTATACAGTAAAATCGGTTAAATGTCATTGTTTTCTGTTATTTCACTGTAGAGGTGTAACGATCTGAAAATGTCATATCACAGTTGGCTTATTTAACAGGGACATTGCTGTAAATGCACCAGTTTGAGTAATGACTATTTTTCATCTGCAGTAACTGGACAGATGTGAAATTTTCGCCCTTAAAAGTAAAACAAGGTTAAAAACATGCGATTTTTAAAAGATATACCTTTAAAATATCTAAATACAGACGAGTGTGTTCATACAAACATTAATAATTAATAACACATCAGATAAAGTTAGTAAAAAACTGAGAAAATACACCTTGAAATTAGACGTATTAAAAAATATAACAGTACATTTTTCCAGCTGATATATCATCATATGTGGTAATAAATTAATAATTGTTTTAATTGTTTTCAGTTTTTCTAATCAGCTCCTTGTCTGATGTATAAACTACGAACTCATTTACACATGATAACGTCTGCGATCTCCGTGGTATCGCTGCGTGTTTTAATCTTAAATCAACATGTAAGTGTTGGAGTGTGTTTAAGTGCAGGTGGAAGGTCAGCGTTGTTGACTCAGGTTTATGTTTATGTTTGTGTCGTAGGTTCATGAACAGACGAGCCTCTGCTAACTGCCGCTACCAGCCCACATGCTACGAACACGCCGCCAACTGCTACACCCACGCTGTGAGTGACCACACCCCCTTCCTTTTTTCAGTCATTTTTTTTATCATAGTGGTGAGCCTTTTTGGTCATTCTGATGCAGATTTTGTTCAATTTTGTCAATTTTTTAATATTCTTTTTTGTTAGCATTTTTGTTAATTTTGTTTATCCTTGTGTTGCACATTTTTGTTAATTTTGATGCTTGTTTTCTCCATTGTTTGTTTATGTTCATTTATGATGTGTATTTTGTTCAATTCTGTCCATTTTTTGTTTATACGTTCATTTTTGTGCAATTTTATAATTTTTTTTTGTTTTTTCTATTTATTTTTGTACATTTTTATCCTTGCCTTGCGCATTTTTGTCCATTTTGATGCTTGTTTTGTTAAATTTTTTGTTTATGCTCATTTTTGTTCATTTTTTTATGCATGTGTGGAGTATTTTCGTTCATTTTGATGTTTATTTTGTTCAGTTTTGTCCATTTTTTTGTTACTTATACTCATTTTTGTACATTTTAATGTTTGTTTTGTTCAATTTTGTAAATTGTTTTGTTTTTAATATTCATTTTTGTTCATTTTGATGCTTATATTCAGTTTGGTCCATTTTTTTTGCTTGTTAAATTCAATTTTTAGTATTTTTGTTCATTTTTTTATCCATGTGTTGTGGATTTTTGTTCATTTTGATGCTTATTTCATTCAATTTTGTCCATTTTTTTGTTTCTTCAATTCATTTTTGTCCATTTTGATGCGTATTTTCTTCAGTTTTGTCCATTTTTTTGTATCGTATGTTCATTTTGTTGCTTATTTTGTTCATTTTGATGCTTATTTTTGTTCATTTTGATGCTTATTTTTGTTCATTTTGATGCTTATTTTTGTTCATTTTGATGCCTGTGTAGTTCATTTTTTATAAATTTTGTTGCTCATTCTGTTCATTTTATTGATTTTTTTTTTTTTTTTTTTTTTTTTTTGTATCCCAGACCCCTGTTAGAAAAGAAACCCTTGACTTCAACGTGTCCACATACTTTTGTCCATATAATGTAGCTAACATTGACAGATCTCGGTGACTCTGACCTGTACTAACGCCTGCATTCGTCTTCAGTTCCTTATCGCGCCGGCCTTCGTGGGGATGGCGCTGCTTCACCGTCTGTCCGATAACCGCTGGGAGACCATCACCGCCTGGGTCTACGGCATCGGACTGTGTGCTCTGTTCCTCGTATCCACCGTTTTCCACATCATCACCTGGAAGAAGAGCCACATGAGGTGAGGAGGAAGAGAACAGAATAGAATAGAATAGAATAGAATAGAACAGCCTTTATTGTCATTGTGTGTACAGTATTAGTAGTGCTACTCCAGTCAGTACAACAATATGAATAAAAAAAATTAAATTAAGAATAGAACTAAAAGTAGACTAAAAATAGACATAAACATGAATAGACACAATATTATCATTATGTATAACTATGATCAAGTCTATATAAAAGTATAGTCTAATATATAAAAGTAATGCATTTATGTTTGAATAAATATTATGTTGCTGCAAGAACAGAGGATTATTGCATGAACTTATTGCCCATAATTCACGAATGAACTGAGTTAAATTAAAGACGAGTTAAAACCCTCCACTTTAACATAAATGGGTCAAAATGACCCGCGTTCAAATCAGTGTGTTTTTAATTGCACTTTTGTCATGATAAAAATAATCATTTTCATTATATTTTGGTCCAAAAAAGAATGGTTTCATGTTTGAAATATTTATTTAACATTTTTAACAATTTTAATTTTTTTTTTTTTTTTTTTTAAATTTTGAAAAGCATAGTATATATATTATATAATGTCCACATCCATGTACTGAGTGAGTCCTTTGGTTTTACTGTAAATGAATTAAAGGTTCACATGTAATTCTGTTGTAAATGAATGTGGGTCATTTTGACTAAAATATGGAAGTTTAAGGGGTAGGAATAAAAAAAAACTACAATTACAACAATAACATCAAATCTATAAAAGGTAAATTAAACATTTAAATAACACAATATCATTAACATGTTTTTTGTGGAATACCTGGAATATGAAATTATAACAACTTTAAGATATTACAATAAAACCACCTGACCGGGTCATTTTGACTGTGTTTTCAGTTGAGTTTTGATGCTTGTGTTGAGCATTTTTGTTAATTTTGATGCTTATTTTGTTTAGTTTAGTCCATGTTTTTTTTTGTTTCCTTATTCATTTTTGTTAATTTTTATGCTTATTTTGTTAAGTTTAGTCCATTTTTTTGTTTCTTATATTCATTTTTGTTTATTTTGATTTTTGTTTTGGTCTGTTTTGTTCATTTTTTTTGTCACTTATGTTCATTTTTGTTCATTTTGATTCTTATTTTGTTCAGTTTAGTCCTTTTTTTTTTCTTTCTCACATTCGTTTGGACCCACTTGTGCATCTAAGGGTTAAATTGTGTTTGTTGTTCCAGGGCTGTTGAACATTGTTTCCACATGTGTGACAGGGTGGTCATCTACTTCTTCATCGCTGCCTCCTACACTCCGTGGTGGGTTTACTGACACGCTCGGTCTTTTGGGTGTTTACTGTGGATGTAAACCCTAACAGTGTGTCGTTGTTGTTGTGCTTCAGGTTGAACCTCCGTGAACTGGGCCCTTTAGCTGCTCACATGCGCTGGTTTGTGTGGTTGATGGCGGCTGCAGGGACCATCTACGTCTTCAACTACCACGAAAAGTCAGTTTATTTCACACGACAGTCCACGTTTCTACAGATAGGCATCATTTACTGATGAATAAATAAAAAATACTCAGCATTTATGCTCATTTTTCTTTGTTGATTCACTGATTATTACATCTGTTACAGTTTATATCATCAATTTCAACAGAACGTTTCTTTTTTTTTAGTTCTTCAGAATCATTTTTGTGTCATTCTATTACCATGATATAAAATGAATAAATAAATAAACTATAACAGAGGATCCAAGTTAAAGAACAACTGATAAAATACAGAAGAGTTTGTGTAAATGCCTTAAATCCTGTTTTAGATCAAATGACAATAATTCTGACAAATAAATTAATGCGTCAAAATATTATGTTTAATTGTATTTAATAAGACACCAGAAAACATTAACGGTTTGTCGTTTAAATTCACCTTTTTTAGGGATTAAAATGTCTTGAATGAAGAAATATTCACGTGTTTTAACCCTTAAAGACATGAAAATGTTTTTATAATGATGTCGAAGTGAGTTTTTCTCTTTAATTAACTTTTCTTGGGTGATTTACTGCTATTTATTCTAATATTATCTTCTGTATTTTAGTTTAAATCCTGTATTTTCCTATTCACTGATCATGTAGATATTCATTAATGCTCAGAATAAATTCAAAGGTTATTATATCAGAAACAGAAAAAAAAAAGAAGAAAAAGTGACTTTTTTATTCAAATCCCTCATTAGCTGAACATAAACCCAGTGTCTACAACCATGAACATTGACTGTCTAAATAAAAAGCACAAAACACAGGAAGAGTTCACAGGGGAAAAAAAACTTATTTTTGAAGAAATTGCACTAAAATGGTCCGAGCAGACTGTTAGTTTTATCAGTTATTCTTTAACTTGGACCTATGGAAGATGATGAGGGCCACTGGGACAAAATAAAATAAGGTTCAATATATATTTTTAAAATTATTTTATTATAATAAAAAAAGTCAGAATTCTGGCTTTTTTCTCAGGATAATAAAAATAATAATAAAAACATATATTGGACCTTATTTTTCTTTTTTTTCCCCAGTGGCCCTCATCATCTTCCATAGGATCCTCTGTTATAGTTCATACTATTTTTTGTCATGTTAATAGAATGAAACAATAATTATTCTGAATAACTTAAAAAAAAAAAATAAAGAAACATCCTGTAGAAACTGATCCACAGATGTAATTATCAGAAAATCTGTCAAAAGGCTTAAATCTGTGAATATTTGGTTGTTTTGTGCTGAATTATTTCTACCGTTAATAAAACCGACTCTGATACTGGAACCATGTGAAGGTTTGACTGTAGTTGAATCAACTTGAACTGGTTTTTCTGTTTGTCGGTGTTTTCAGGTATAAACTGGTGGAGCTGGCCTTTTATTTAACCATGGGTTTCTTTCCTGCGTCCGTTGTCACTTCAATGGTAACGTTTTCATTTACTTCTTCAGCTGCTTCATTAATGTTTTATTAGACACATTATTAGACATTTAGTAACAGACTGAATATTGGTCCAATTACAGTTATTTATATGAAAACATTTCAGGTTGTTTATATTTGTTCAGATTATTCACATTTTTTGTTAAAGGATAGTTCGTAAATGTAAATATTTTCATGTATTTTTATTTTTTATCCTAAAACAAAGAGGAAAAGTTTGCATTTGTCATAATTTCTGTTTTTCTGTCATTATTTTACCGGCTCTGTTCCACTTCACATTAAATTGAACTAAAATTGTTTGAACATTTTCAGTCTAAATATTGATAATTACCCCGCCCCCTAAAGGGGAGGCAAGGGCTATTGTTTTTTGTTTGTTTGTTTGTTTCCACTTTAGCAGAAAAACTATTGGTTGAATTCATACCTAATTGGGTTTATAGATTGCCAGTGACCCAAAATAGATGTGATTACATTTTGGGAAAAGTAGGTCAAAGTTCACATTTTTTATGAATTTTTTAAAATCTTTTTTATTTTATTTTTTTTTCATTTACTTACAATGGGTGAAATTTCAAATCGCTATAAAAACGTCAATTTTTACTCAATTTACTTATAACGTTGCTGACATATAGAGATTAATTTTAGACATCACTCTGCTAAATATCTAAGCGATAGCTTGTTTTTGAAGCTTTTGTTACATTATTAAATCTTTTTTTTTTCCCATTTACTTATAATGGGCGAAATTCCAAATGTCTATAAAAACATCCATTTTGTTTTAATTTACTTCAAACTTACCACATATATAATTTTTATATCTAACAAATATTGAATATGGATGAAAGAGTGGATTGATGCTGAAATAAGCGACAGTACATGTGAGGGACAGGGTTTGTTGTGCCTGGAACCAGTTGTTTCAGGTGTTTTTCTGTCTGTCGCTGCCCCCTGGTGGTCATACTGTAAAAGACACCGTGTGGACACCGTGTGTTCAGGGGAGCGATGGGACCGGTTCTGATCCTGTTCTGACTTTTCTAATTCTTATTCTGAATCTACTGTACACTTAATTCTTTCATTGCATGCATTCTTCTGACCTCTGGTATAAAACTGAAAACTATCTTATATCTAATTGTAATGAAAATACAGCGATAACATCTGAAAATGTACTTGCATATTTTGAACATGACATGTAATTTTGAATTTATTGTTAAATTGATCATTTTATTTTGAAAATTTCACACACACAAAAGTAATTATGCCAAAACACGCCCAAATTTTAAAGTCTGAATGATTTAATTTGAAAAATATATGAAATCACTGGAATTTATGTTTAACAAGAAAAGCACAAACACTGACAATTTATAAAGAATTCATTAAAATTGACCAAATTTACTCTCTGATATATTTTTTTTCTTAGGTATTTATATTTTAAGTTATTATTAATAATGTTATTATTATTATTATTATTTGTCTTCTTTGTGTCTGTAAGCCTCTGCATTATGTTAATTTATTTGTTTGGACGATTTTTCCTTTTAACATTTTGATGTTTGTTCAAAATTTCTTGATGTTTTGTATGCGCATTTGTTTGTTTGTTTGTTTGTTTGTTTTGATCCCCATTAGCTGCTATTCAGCACAGCAGCTACTCTCCCTGGGGTCATTAACAACATAAATACAAAGCACTACAATTTCCCACAAGTCACTCAACAAACAGGATGTACATACTCTCAACACAATAACACAAAAACCAAAATTCAACAAGCACACAATGCAAAACAACGACAGTAACAATAAGAATACCAACAACAACAGAAAAAAAGAATGCATAAACCCAAAAACAGAAACAAAAAACATATTTTTACTCATTTTCACTATTTCACACATATATTTTCAATAAAGTTGGAAAAAACCATCTGATCCTGTTTTTTTTTCCTAACCTTTCTTTATTTGGAGTTTTGCAGAAATTGGGCAAAACAAACCCAGCATCATATGTGACAAATCAATTGAAAATGAATTGTTGCACAATTTCCATTTTTTTACAGGTACACAAAAACAAAAATCCTGATCCTGTTTTGACATGTTATTTTTTTGTTTGTTTGTTTTTTCGCCATCTCCTCAGTCGAACACCGAGGGTCTCCACGAACTGGCCTGTGGCGGACTCATCTACTGCCTCGGCGTCGTGTTCTTCAAGAGCGATGGCATCATCCCGTTCGCCCACGCCATCTGGCACGTGTTCGTGGCGCTGGCGGCGGCCGTGCACTACTACGCCATCTGGAAATACCTCTACAGGAACCGTGGCGACAGCGACCACGCCCTCCTCCTCGACTCATGACCTGACGCCCACGCCGCGTCCACGGCGACAACGTTTACCACAAATGTGACCACAAATTGTTTACGGTTTTCTACGGTGACGGAGAGCGGCGTTTTCCAGTGTCTCCCAGAGTAAAATAAAAGCTATTTTCACAACTGTTTTATACCAAAACCAAAAAAACAAAAAAAAACAAAAAAAAACCCCACTTGAGCGACGAGGGACTTTTGACTTCCTGTTTTCGTATTAACCTCAGCACATCCAAGGCCGATCCCAGGGTTCCACACCAGGATTTTCTATCGACTAAAGTCACATTCCAGGCGACGGAGGTTTTCGTACATTTCAGTCAGTGATCGAGGTGCTAAACCGGCGCTTTTTCGGTTTTTAGCCCGGTTCGAGTCAAGTTCAGGTGGAAAAAAAAACCAAAAAAAAAACAGAATATTGACAGTGTTCTTTCCTGTGTTTATTTGAATCCAGGTTCCGTCTGTTCACTGTGTTTTATTTCTCTGGTTGGATCTGGATGTAGTTGTCAGGGAAGTATTTGGCGCCTCCTGCTGGTGGGTGGAGGAACCGCAGCACCGGAATAAAACACCGCATTTCTGAAAACCACGAATCAAATCTGAACCAAAAGTATTTATTATCAGCTACAAACGGACAGATTGACATGATTGGATGTTTAACCCTCTGGTGTCCCGCCCACAGAAGGTCCTTTAATCACCTCCAGCCCATAATATGCACAGAACAGTAGGAATGTCAGGATGGTTTTCATATGGTTTAGATTTGACCTTTTTATTTTTTATTTTATATTTCATCAACTTTAGCCATAAACAAAAATACCAAATACTGATAACTTTAATATTTTTAACCCTTTAAATGTCATGTTTATAATGGAAACAAACCATCAATTTGATACAAAAAACAAATTTTTTTAAATATTCTACATAATTTTTTTTTTTTTCCCATTCTTGCATATGTCAGTGATTAACACCAACATTTACTAAACTTAACAGTAATTAAAATGCAGAGTAAGAAATGGGTAAAAAGGTTAATGTTTATGAAAGAAAAATTTTAAAAAAGGGTAAAAATGCCGAGTTTTCAGTCGGATACGACAAGAAAACGTGTCAAGAACTTGGAGAAATCAGAGAAAACTAGAGGTTTTCTTTGGTTGTAACTTGTCCACATTTAATAAGAATAAACTGTGATTGGATCATGTATTTAACCTCTGGTATTTATGCCCATAAAGTTCTAAACAACAAAAGTGTGTAATCTGTGCAGGCGCCGAAATAATGTCCAAAAAATTTCAGACGCTGTTTTATGTTTTTTTTTTTCTTCAACTTGAGCCATCAAAAAAATGACCAAATATTCAATAACCATCATATATTTAACCCTTTAAATGCTGTTTGTAATATAAACACACCATATTTTTTGATGCACCCCCCCCCCAGTATTCTCCATAAAAATGGCAGCAGTTATTTTTTTATTTATTTATTTTTTCTTCTTGTCATATGTCAGTGATTAACACCAACATTGGTTCATATTCATTATTATTTTTGGTTCTAGGTCAAATGTTAAATGTGTCAGTGTGTATTTTGTACTCACTTGGTGGAAGGGTTAAGGCTCCGTTCAGACTGAAGGTAAATGTGGCCCAAACCCGATTTTTTTACCATATGTGACCTGGATCCGATCTGTTAAAGACAGTTTGAACAGCACTAATCTGACACTTTCATTTGTGATCCTAAATCTGACCCGGACCACTTTCATATGCGGTCCTAAATCTGGCCCAGACCGCTTTCATATGCGGTCCTAAATCTGGCCCAGACCGCTTTCATATGCGGTCCTAAATCTGGCCCAGACCGCTTTCATATGCGGTCCTAAATCTGGCCCAGACCGCTTTCATATGCGGTCCTAAATCTGGCCCAGACCCCTTTCATATGCGGTCCTAAATCTGGCCCAGACCACTTTCATATGCGGTCCTAAATCTGGCCCAGACCACTTTCTATGCGGTCCTAAATCTGGCCCAGACCACTTTCATATGCGGTTCTAAATCTGTCCCAGACCGCTTTCATATGTGGTCCTAAATCCGATACGTAGCTGATGTTTTCTAATGCAACTTCAGTCTAAACGGCCAGGTTGCATTCATCCGACCTTTTACGTCATTGAAATGCGACAAACGTCACAGTTCTTCGTCCAGGAGTGTTACTTCCGTAAACACAGTGTGTGTCTGCGTGGTCTCGTTTCCATCAGGACCTCTTTAGTGCATGTGAGTCACTTCAGGGTCACATTCAGTTCAGACTGAAAACTGATAAAAGGTCGCATTTAATGTAGAATATGAACCAGCACATGAAAAAATCAGATTTCACCCAAAAAATCCAATTTATGCTTTAAGACCTGCCGTGTGAACGGAGCCTTAAGTAGGAATTTAACATTGTTTACATTTCTGCGATTATGAAAACCTGAACAACTTTAGAATTCTGACCTAAAACAGATCATCAAAAATACTCTGACCTTTAATAACATGAAGTGTGAAGTGTGCATATTATGCTCACATGGATACCGGAGGGTTAACGTCCATAAATGTCGGATTAAAAGTCATTTAAACCAAACACGTCATCGACAAAAACTCACCAAAGATTCAGTCAAAGTTTACTCATGAGACTCATAGAATCAGTTACTTTTGCTACATCTTCATGTGTGTTGTCAACATTTAAGACTCATTTTTAGTCGGTAAAAGTTGGTAAAATATTGCAAAAATATGCCGAAAATTAACTCGTAAATTTTGACTTAATAAAACCTAAAAGAAATTTCCAGATGTTTTAAATTTGATCTACTTTAGGACTTTTTTTTCATATCATATTTTACAGATTTTCGCATCATTTCTTTGTGTTAAAACAGTATTTCGTGAGCTGAATACAAACACACATCAACTGTGTTTCTTACACTTAGATGGAAAATTCACTTAAACGCGTATTTCAGTTGTATTCGTTAACGCTGCCTCTGATTCTGACCACATGACCTGAAGCTCCACCCCTTTTGTCAGGTCTCATGGACCTTGTTTCAAGAAAAAAATTACAGTAAATTACAAACTATTGAAAAACAAGTTTTTATTGACGATGCGTGAATGAATCCGATAGTTACTGAGTGTTTGTCTGATTAACTGATAATTTTCCAAGCGAATAAAGAGGTGATTTTTAACTTTGCAAAATATAAAGAATACTATTATATCATAATAATATAATATAATTCACCTGAACGTCATGGAGGATATTTTTAACCCATTTACCATCTAACATGATGGCGACTCCCGGTATTTTTTTTTTTTAAAAAACACAGTATTCAGTGCATTTACTAATGCTAATGCTAACGCTAGGTGGGTAAATGCAGATTGATTTTCCTACAGGTTTAATTAAGTGAATTAACCTTAAATATTATACGAACAACAGTGTCGACTCGTGTAGAGAAATAGACAATGAATGAACGCAAATGGAGTTTGTGCCACAAAACACCAGATTCTAATAGAGGAAAATGGTTCAATAAAGTGTTAAAATGGGTTTATTTTGTGTATCCAGGTACTTTTTTACAGTTTGGAATAATCATTCTATACAATCAAGTGTTAAAAAACCATCTGAGAAATACACTTTTGACAAAAAAAA